>NW_024412419.1:6035654-6180373 GCF_014898765.1 Herpailurus yagouaroundi
CGAGCCCCGCGTCGGGCTCTGGGCTGATGGCTCAGAGCCTGGAGCCTGTTTCCGATTCTGTGTCTCCCTCTCTCTCTGCCCCTCCCCCGTTCATGCTCTGTCTCTCTCTGTCCCAAAAATAATAAACGTTAAAAAAAATTTTTTTTTTAAAAAATAAAATAAAAATCAAAGGCGTCATACCCCAACAACTGTCGGGAGTGCCCTGATGCCCCCTGATGGCTGCCACCACTGAGCAGTGGAAGGACCCGACCAGTGCCGTCCCAAAGGAGCTAACAACGGCGGCCGCAACCTCACGCTGTCCTTGCATCTCATCCCAGGTGACCACACGCGTGACGGGGTGGAAGAAGTCACCTTTTGCATCAATTCGAAAAGAAAGACTAACAACGGTCATGCTTCTACTGCTTGGTGACAGGACGGTGTTTCTCTCGGCCCAGGTGAATGGCGGGGCTTGACCACCCCAGTCATACCTGTCAGCGGGTGTCAGCCAGACTCTCTCAGGGCTGCCCTTCTCATGGCCCCTCACCGTCCAACCACAGGCGACACGGACTCTCAGAGGGGAGACGTGTCTGTGTCCTCAAGAGAGGCACTGCAGGGACACCTGGCTGGCTCAGTCAAACTCCAACTCTTGGTTTTGGCTCAGGTCGTGATCTCACAGTTCGTGAGTTCAAGAGCCCCATGTTGGACTCTGTGCTGATGGTGTAGAGCCTTCCTGGGATTCTCTCTCCCTTTCTCTGCCCCTCCCCTGCTTGCACACACACTGTCTCTCTCTGTCTCTGTCTCTGTCTCTCTCTCAAAATAAATAAGTAAATAAATAAACCTTAAAGAGAGAGAGAGGCACTGCAGACAAGTCCGTCAGCCCGACCTCAGGGCAGGGCCTCAGCTGCTCTCCAAGCTGGGCAGTGACCGCAGCCCTCCCGGCATCGGGAGAGCCAGGCCTCCTGGGTCTTGCGCTCCATGGAAATGTCTCTCAGAGCTGGGCTGTTCTCTTCACACCTTCAAACGGAGCCAAATTCTGTTTGTCAGTTTTCTCTTCTTGTTTTGCTCATTAGGAAAGGCCTGCTGTACATGGTAACACCTGCCATGAGCTTGCTTCTTCGCAGCTTCCAGCCCTCATACCTTCCCCTCCTGGTGGAGCCCGTTCGCTGTGGCTTAACACCTGCCCTTTCCTCCTTGCGCCCCCAAGGCCAGCCTGGAAAGGGCAGGTACCTTGGGCCTAAGGGAAGAATGGGAATGTTCTTCAGTGCCGTGTATAGGAAAGAATAGAGGCTGTGGCATCAGACGGACCTGAGCACAACTTCTGACTCAACACATTTGCCCTCTGGCTCATCTTAAGCCTCAGTTTCCTCACTACAAAATGCCAAATGGTTAAGCAAAGAGGTTTGGGTGAAGTTCTGGGTGGGAGGGAAACACTCAACAAATGGTAACAATTATCAAACATTTGAAGAGCTGTCAAGTCAACGAGGCTAAGACTTGACCAAGAGGGTAGCTCATAATGTTAACTACCATTTTTTTTTCATTATTTCATTTAATCTGTTCAACAGTCCTGCGGCATACATGTTGGCATTATCCTCATCTTGCAAAAGCTGACGCTGAGGTCCAGAGAGGCCAAGTAACCTTCCCGAGGCCACACAGTAAGTGCTGTGATACAAGCACAGACAGCCTGACTGCAGTGGTCACTTTCCCAAGTGCTGTGATACGGTGACCCCTCCGGTCAAGCTTGTGAGTCGGGATTTCCAGCCAAGTGCCTATCGCTCTGTGATTCATTTTTGGTTTGTTTTGTTTTTTCCTCCGGGGAAGCTGGAGCAGAAGAAATTTTACAAAGGGACATGAAAGCTGGAGCAGAGGCCGGGAGCGGCCGTCTGAAGGGGACACGTCTGCGGACTGAGGAAACCCGGCCCCAGATGGCTACCTCGAGGCTTTACTTAGCTCAGGTTGTCTAGGAGGTCGAAACTGAGGCCAGGCTTAGATCGCTGGGTTTACCGGAAGATACAGTCCAGGACGGGCACAGAGAGGGGGCAGGAAAATAAGGGAGGGAAGGACACCCGGAAGAACGGAGCTGCATTTTGCTCCACTGGCCACCAAGAGACAGTAAGGGTCCCCGTGCCACACGGGACATCTGGAAACAGCTGCCCTGAAAAGCCCTGCCGTAGACTGATGCACACAGAGGGGAAAGGTTGAGAACCTGCTGCCAGCACCCCCCCGTCTCCTGCACCTGCTCACCAACACCCCACAAGCAACAAACACCCACACTTCTTAGGAGTCAACTCTCCCGGTCGCCTCGAAGCCTGGACCCTCAAAGCCTGGACGAGGAGACACAACGGTACGAGCCTCCGTGCCTGGGGCCCTCACCCTGCTGGGGATGAGGGGCTCAGGGAGGCGAGAAGCTGCCCACGTGCTTCGTAAGAGCCTGGAGATCCAGGGGACGAGTGAGGCCTAGGGACTCAAAAGGCAGGGCAAACTGCCTCTGACTCAGGGCCCCGGGGTCCCTCGGAGAAGTCACTGCAGACAGGGAGGCTGTGACATGCCTCAGTCTTGGGCTAATTTGCAAGTCTGGGGGGGGGGGCCGTCCAAGCTGTCCAGGGCCACCTCTGCCCCCAGAGCTAGGGCGCTAGACCATCAGAGCAGGCTGGGTTGTTGACATTCTCGAGACCGAGCAAAACCCAGAGCCCAGGCCGGCACCATAGTGCCGAACTGGAACCATCCTGACCCTGGTTGGGGAAGGCCGACAGAGAAGGGGGTTCTGGGCCTGCACCTGTCCGTTCCTTCACTTGGCCGCATGCTTCTGGCTGAGGCCTTGAACCTCTTCTGGGCGGAAACAGTCCCAACCAGGCCTTTCCGGCCTCTGGAACCTCCACTTCCTCTGTGAGGTGGAGTGAGGACTTAGGCTGGTCTGACCGGGGCTGGTGTGAAAATCACGAGCAGGTGATGTCAGGGAAGGTGCCTTGCAGGGCTATTCTTAGGGCGCAGGAGAGCCGGCTGGGCCCTGGAGGCCACAGAGCAGGGAGCAGCTTTTACCACACTGGCCTAAAACCTTGCCCAACACGTCCTGTGTGAGGGAAACAGAGGCCAGCCCTTCTGTGGGCTCCTTCCTCTCCCGGGGCCTATCATGTGTCACAGCCGTAAGGAGAGGGACATTCTTTGACCAGTGGAGCCCCTACCTTGGTCCTGCAGTTTGGAGGCCCCCGTTCTGATATCCCCTGCTGCTCCTTTCTCCAAGGGGGCGAGAGTCTGTGGGACCAGGACATGTCCCTCGGGGGACATGACCCCACCTACACTATATTTGGGGTATACCCAGGACCCCAGAATCCCTGGCCCAGGTATCACCCAGCCACTTTCCAGGGCCTGTGCTGCCCCTTCCCTGGTCTTCTGTCCTCCTCCAGAAAACCCACTGCGATGTGTCTATCCCTGAGTCTGGGCAGGGGGACCACGGTCACCATTGCAGGTGGTGACTGAGGGGCTGGGTACTCGGTCTGGAGAGTTCACACTCGGCAGGAGGCCCCCAGCAGGTGGAGTGAGGTCCAGGAGGCACTGTGAGAGGCGTTGCCTGTGGAGGGAGAAGGGTTCTGGGCAGCTGGGGCTGGAAGCCAGCTCTCCCTCTGCTGCCGCGAGCTGGACGAGGCCTCAAGGAATATGAATTACATATTTGAAGCTGGCCACCCCGGTCAAGATAAGGAGGAAGGTAAGGAGGCACTGCATGCAACAATTTGTAAGCTAAATGCACAATTTTAAATGTTAAGATCTTTAATACCTGGGCTCCCAGTAGAACCCTCCCCCTGGGTGCCTGCGGATTTTCAAGGACGTGTCCCCCTTTCACTCAACCTCTTTCATTCGTCCATGGAGGCAGGAGCATGGTGAGGCAGGCGGGAGAGAGAGGCTGGGCGGGCACAAAATTCTCCTGAGGCATCCGGTGCACCTTACTCATGAAAAGAACGTACTTCGAGAAGGCTCTGTTCCAACACACACCCTGGTATCCGTTCAGCCACTCATTTGCTCATCTGGTCAATATATATTTGTTGAGCGGCTGCTCTGCACTGGGCACCACACTCTGGAGACACAGCGAGGGACAGAAGAGCCACGCGCTTCTGCCCTTATGGAGCTCGAACTGGAGTGGCTCCAGACGTGGCCAGGAGGCAGTAGACTGAGAGCTCCAGCCACCAGCCACGGCAGCACCCTCCCACTTAGGGCATGCCGTTCACATCACGATGAGGCCCCGGGAAGCTTGGGTTGGTTAGCAAGACACTTGTCGCGGTCACTGAACTCCTAAGTGTCCGAGGTGGGCTCGTGCCACAGTCCACGTCCCACCTACCACCAGGCCCTACCTGTGTGCCAGGAGCTAAGGATCAATCCTACTAATGACATTAACTCACGAACCTCGGCTCGAAGACACGATGGCTACTTCCTTTGGTGCAATATGGGAGCCAGGAGCAGATGAACTGAACACCACCCACAGAGATAAACTGGCATCATGGTCAACAGCAGTGGAATTTTTTTTTTTCCAAAACCGATAAACAGGAAAGGAGTTCTGCTTTCAAAAATCAACCGATTTCCTTGCTGTAGCCGTATCTAGGTTGTGTATCGAAGAAAACAAAAATAATCCTGGGCACAGAAGGGAGATGGGATATTTCTGCACTCAACACTGGGCCAGGCTGGCTTATTCCCAGACCTAAAGGATTCTGCTGTCCCTTTTTAAATAAAAATACATAAAATAAGGCAGTTCAACCCTGATGGTGAGTGCCAACAAATGTTACATAGCAGCGGGTATGGGTGGGCAGTGTCATGCGTTTCACGATTGCCAGCGGCACAACCCTGTTGTGAAGCAAACAGCTGGGAGGAAAACACAGGTGTGTTAACACAGGGCGGCCGTTCCCACCACGCTTCCCGCCGTCCCCGGTGTGGGCCAGGGTCACGGGGCCACAGCTGGCCACAGAGAGGCTCGGTCCAAGAAGGCAGGCCTGGGGCAAGGTCTCTGCCAAGCCAACGCCCCTGCCAAGGTCACAGCCTTGCTCCCACCTGGACCCCCCCACCCCAAACCCCCCCACTCCGATTCTATTCACGCCCAGTGTCCAGACCAGGGCTGGGGTCACAGGCTCTGCGACGTGACTGCTTCCTGTTGCCGAAAGGCTAACAGCCTCATTAGGCAAAAACATCGAATGCAGGACGTGGACACAGCTTTGTGGGGGGTTCTGGGAATTCCCGTGTCCGTGCACTGGCCTGGCCGTGTGGCCCGGGTGAGTCAACCTAGATAAACCCGTGAAAGCCTCAGATAGCAGCAGAGGCAGTAATATCACGTCCCATGACCATTTCATCAGGGATCCCAGGCAGATTTCTGGAAGCCCTTGAAGACATTTAGTAAAGATGTGCACCTCTTCCGTGACCCTACAGGGAAGTAAGTTGGTGAACTTGTTCCTCGCCTCGCAGAGCCTCCCCCTCCCACAAAAGAGAGCTTTGAATGACCCTTCATGTGTTCTGTGTTTCAGGGGTACAGAATTTTTTTCCAGGCGAACTTTAGTCCAGTCAAGGGACAAAACGAGTTGACACATAGAAAGAACTAACATTCTTGCGACCATTTCTTAATGCTAAAGACTGTAATTTCATTAAATGATACAGATGTTTAAAAGACAACGAACAGAAGACCGTGGGTGGGGGAGGGAAGGGGAAAACGTAGTTTCAAACAGAGAGGAAAGCAAACTGTAAGAGATTCTTAAATACAGAGAACAAACTGAGGGCTGATGGGGGGCGGGAGGGAGGGGAGGGTGGTGAGGGGCATTGAGGGGGGCACTTGTTGGGATGAGCACTGGGTGTTGTATGGAAGCCATGAATCATGGGAATCTACCCCCAAGACCAAGAGCACACTGTATACACTGTTTGTTAGCTAACTTGACAATAAATTATAGAAAATAAAAAAAATAAAAATAAATAAGTAGAAAATATAAGTAAATAAATAAAAGAACAAATGGACAGCCTCGGATACCTGTACTGTTGTTCATTTGGCCTGGCCTATGGTGATGACCCTTTTTCTTCTCTCTAGTGCAAAGTTTCTTTTTTTTAATGTTTATTTCCTTTAGAGAGAGAGAGAGAGAGAGAGCATGAGCTGGAAAGCGAAAAGTGAGAGGGAGACAGAATCCCAAGCAGGCTCCTCGCCATCAGCACGGAGTCGGATGCGGGGCTCGAACCCACACACCATGAGATCGTGACCTGAGGTGAAACCAAGAGTCGGATGCTTGACCGACTGAACCACCCAGGCACCCCTCTACCGCAAAGTTTCTAAAGCCAGCCAGATCCAGGGGGTCCACCGGGCTCCCGAAATTGTGCGGTGCCCTGCTTTTCTTGGAGAGAATATAATATTCATGGCCCTCACTAGAGGCCGGAGACAACAGTATGAATCACCCCCTCCGAGGCCAGAGGGAACTAAACCCCTGTTCGCTGAGGACGACCCAGACGTCACCGTCGTCTTCTCCTTCCGGGCCCGACCAGGGGGTTCTGCCCATATGCCCACATCACCGTCCCCAGACGGCCCCTCTGCCTTCCCTCTGCCTGCTGCAAACACATTGTTTTCCTAAGGGAGTCTTTTCTGAACATACACGCTTGGACTCAACCCAGAGCCCAGAGGTGGCTGAATGAGGTAATGGGGGGCCTGGAGGCCAGCAGGAGGGTCCTCCCCAGCTGTCCCGCCCCCGGCCCCGACCACCTCCACGCGGTGGCCAGCTTTCACCGGGGCCGGGAGAGAAGCCAGTGGCAGCCCATGTCACTTTTCATCAACTTGTTCCTCCAAGGAGTGCTTCCTGAGCAGCAATGGTGAGGCGTCGGCAGGACCTTGTCCTCCTCACGCAGGCCGGGCCCTTGAGCGCCCAGTCCCCGGTGGGCCCAGCGTCAGACACGGTGACACGCCACCGAGAGAAATCCCAGAGCTGCCGGTCGGATAAGTGAACTTCTGTGCACGTTCCAGTTCGACCTCAACTCTGAAAAGCCCCGCGTGCGAGTTCTCTGTGCTCACCAGGATGTGCCGGCACCACGGGGTGTGGGGGGCAGTCCGGGGGCAGGCACGGGGTCTTCGCTCTCATCCCCTGCCCTCCAGGCCCGGGGGGCAGCCAGCAAGGGACGCAGAGAACGTCTCAGGCAGTGACCAGTGTCACCGCCAACGCTGGGCTCCCGGGAGTGGCCACTCGGCCACTGAACCTCTAGCTGTGTGGCCATATCTAAGTTACCTAACCGCTCTTGACCTTGGTTTCCTTGCCTGCGAAGAGGAGGATAGTTCTGGGTGTATTCCTCAGAGGGTGGTCGTGGGGTTAAGGGAAACAATTAGGCGGAGGGCTTAATACCACAGGCAGTACGTGTTTGCTAAACGGCACGATTTCCAAGGCCCCCTCCCAATCCGGCACCCGATGGAGAGAACGCCCGGGTATCGCCATTCCGCACTTCACCGGGGGTCCCTGACCCGAAGCAGGTGAGCGTGACCTTGCCCCGGTGAGCCAAGGGGGGAGCGAGAGAGGGCGTTCACGGCCACTCCAGGCGCCGTGCGGAGCTGCCTCGCCTTGTCGTAAATGCCCCAGACAGCTGAGGCTCTTGGCCGGGAGACGCATGGGCCATCATGGGCCCTGGAACCGGCTAGTCCATAAATGATGCATCACGAGCAGCGCGAGTGCCAAACCATGGCGCTTCAGGCCACGGGAACATCTGTGCAGACAGGGGGACCTCACCAGAAGAGGCGGCCCCAGCCATGCGGCCGTCCTGACTCACCCGGGGCCGTCGATGCTGCCACCGCAAACAAGTCTGCTCCGGGGCCGTGGCCCTCCGGTTTACACGGCAGAGGCATCGATGATGACCTTTAAACATATAATGTTGTACAGAACCGAAAGTGCCATGCGATCCGGCAGGGCAGTCAATGTGAGGTAGGAAAAGAAGATCCTACCTCCAGCCCCTAAAACTGAGCCTGGTGGGACCAGTTCCTCCCTGGTGGTCAGAGCTAGTCTCCAGCATCCCACTTGGGGCCTGACACCCAGGGTCCAGGCTGAGTTCTCTGGGGCTAGTGTTCTTACTGAATCAGGGATCATCAGAGCCTGCGTTCTCTCTATTCGGAGGACGCTGTGCGGTGGGAGCTGGTAGCCAGCGTCCTTTCCTGGAGACCTCTCCTCCTCTTGTCTCCATCGTGATGGAACCCCCAGCATCCCAGGAATTTCAAGTCTCAGAAAAGAGGAAGGGAAGAGGCTAGTACATGTGGGGGGGGGAGAACCCTGAAAACAAGGAGATATGCTGCTTACGTACTATGGATGCCCAGCGAATGTTGAGCCTGCTGCTCCAGACTCTGCCTATGAGATGCTCTACAGGTGTTCCGGATACGCTATATGGTTTGCTATATATTTTTGGTGGTAGTTTCAGAGTAAAATGAAACTAAAGGTCTCTAAGGAGTAAGCGCAGACTGCGGAACCCCTTAATGCAAATCAATATCATTATTACTATTGTTTTACTGAGAATATCATACTACAATACACTAATCAGACAAGACGCCCCCCTGAGAAAGAATAGCATAATAATAAGAAAGGCAAAAACTAGTCCAAAGAACATGGCTGTTTCTGTATTCAGACCTTGCATGTAACTATTTTGGGTAAAATGATGTCACTCACCGAATAGTCAAGCAAATATTAAGTCCTGGAAGTTCTCTGGAAACTCCGGTGTAAACAAACCGAAGATGAAATTTCCCATGGGCTAAACCAATGGGAAATTTCAGTCTGTCTGAATTTCCTCATAAAATTATTGAAAATATTTTTTTTTGTTCTGATTCCCCTTTGCTTGGTGGCGAAAGAAGGCAAGAAAACTGGGTCATGCATTCAACAGAAGAATGAGAGAGACCACAAATAAGCCAGGAGTAAGAAGAGAGGTTTTCTGACAGCACATGTGGCCTCTCCAACCCCAAGTGGTAAAAGAGCAGAAAACTCAGTCAAAGGAGGCCATTCTTCTGAGGGCCGAGCCCAGGAACACGGTTTCAAAGAGGAATGGGGTGTAGAAAAGGCAGTTACCAACCTAAGACCACAGAACCCAAACTGTGTTCAGAGCTCTGTCTACAATTGTAGTTGCAGGTGAAGGGACGCAGCAGATGGTTATCTGTCGGGGCTCTGATCAGCGGTCAATGTCACGGGGCTACGCACCTCGGGGCGTTGGGAGCAGGTGACTGTTAACTTGAGGCCGCCACAGAGTAGCCCCACAACACTCGGGTTGCCCCAGAAGCGGAAAAGCAGAAGCAGCAGTTACTGCCATGTGGGTCATCAGTGTGGCCACCTCAACTGCCATGCAGACTTCCCCGAAAGACAGAGGGCTTGTCCACCAACTCTGTGAGCTGGAAACCATCCTGCAAAGTGAGGTGGCAAGGTCAGCAATCAATCTGGCACTGGGCAGAGCACGAGCCCAGCCTCCATATCCACTGGCAGTCATAAGAGATGAGAATACCATGCCACATATCCAGCTAAGCTTTAATCCCATTAAATGGATCAACAGATCTCAAAGGTTTTGGTCTCGAGACCTCTTCACGCTCTTAAACACTGGAATTCCAAAGGAGTTTGTTTATGAGTGTTATCAATATTTACCACATTAGAAATGAAAACTGTGTAAACATTGAGTCACCAGGAATTAAGAATCAAAGTTTCAATGTTATCTCCCAACAAACAGGAGTCCAGGGCCAGATGGCTTTCCAGGGGAGTTCTACCACACATTTAAAGAAGAGTTAACACCTATGCTTTTCAAGCTGTTCCAAAAAATAGAAGTGGAAGGAAAACTTCCAAACTCATTCTACAAGGCCAGCATTACCTTGATTCCAAAACCAGGCAACAACCCCACTGAAAAAGAGAACTACAAAACCAATTTCCCTGATAAACATGGATGCAAAATTCTCAACAAGACATTAGCAAACTGGATACAACAATACATTAAAAGAACTATTCACCACGATCAAGCGAGATTTATACGTGGGATGCAGGGCTGGTTCAATATCTGCAAATCAATCAATGTGATAAATCACCAATAAAAGAAAGGACAACAACCACCTGATCCTCTCAACAGCTACAGGGAAAGCATTGGACAAAATACAGCTTCCTTTCTTATAAAAACCCTCAAGAAAGTAGCAATAGAAGGATCATACCTCAAGATCATAAAAGCCATATATATGAAAGACCCACCTCTAATATCATCCTCAATGGGGAAAAACTGAGAGCTTTGCCCCTAAGGTCAGGAACAAGACAGGGATGTCCACTTGCCCCCACTGTTATTCAACATAGTGTTGGAAGTCCTAGCCTCAGCAATCAGACAACACAAAGAAATAAAAGCCATCCAAAGCAGCAAGGAGGAAGTCAAACTTTCACTCATGGCAGATGACATGATATCAAAAAACTACTAAAACTGATAGATGAATTCAGCAAAGTTGCACGTTATAAAATCAATGCACAGAAATCAGTTGCATTTCTAAATACCAATAATGAAGCAGCAGAAAGAGAAATGAAGGCATCAATGTCATTTACAATTGCACCAAAAACCATAAAATACCTAGGAATAAACCTAGCCAAACAGGCTAAAAATATATACGCTGAAACTATGGAAAGCTTATGAAAGAAATTGAAGAAGTCACCAAAAAATGGAAAAACATTCCATGCTCATGGATTGGAAGAATAAATATTGTTAAAAATGTCAATACTACCTAAAGCAATCTATATATTCAATTCAATACCTATCAAAATAACACCAGCATTTTTCACAGAGCTAAAACACACAATCCTAAAATTTGTATGGAACCAGAAAAGACCCTGAATATTCAAAGCAATCCTGAAAATGAAAACCAAAGCTGGAGGTGTCACAATTCCAGACTTCAAACTGTATTAGAAAGCTTTAATCATCAAGACAGTATGGTACTGGCACAAGAACAGAGACATAGATCAATGGAACAGAATAGAGAACCCAGAAATGGACCCACAAACGTATGGCCAACTAATCTTTGACAAAGCAGGAAAGAATATCCAATGGAAAAAAGACGGTCCCTTCAGCAAATGGTGTTGGGAAAACTGGACAGCGACATGCAGAAGAGTGAACCTGGACCACTTTCTTACACCATATACAAAAATAAACCCAAATGGATGGAAGACCTAAACGTAAGACAGGAAGCCATCAAAATCCTAGAGGAGAAAACAGGCAACAACTTCTTTGACCTCAGCCACAGCTACTTCTTACTTGACGTGTCTCCAGAGGCAAGGGAAATAAAAGCAAAAATGAAGTATTGGGACCTCATCAAGGTAAAAACTTCTGCATGGCAAAGGACACAATCAACAAAACTAAAAGGCAACTGACAGAATGGGAGAAAATATTTGCCAATGACATATGGGATAGAGGATTAGGTAAATCTATAAAGAACTTATCAAATTCAACACCCCCCCCCAAAAAAACCCAAATAATCCAGTAAAGAAATGGGCAAAAGACATGAATAGACACTTTTCCAAAGAACACATTGGCTAACAGACACATGAAAAAAATGCTCACCATCACTTATCATCTGGGAAATACAAATCAAAATCACAATGAGATACCACTTCGCGCCTGTAAGAATGGCTAAAATTAACAACTCAGGCAACAACAGATGTTGGCAAGGCTGCAAAGAAAAAGGAACCCTTTTGCACTGTTGGTGGGAATGCAAACTGGTGCAGCCACTCTGGAAACCAGTATCCAGGTTCCTCAAAAAACTAAAAATAGAACTACCCTGCAACCCAGCAATTGCACTACTAGTTATTTATCCAAAGGGTACAAAAATGCTGATTCAAACGGGCACATGCACCCCAATGTTTATAGCAGCATTATCACAAGTATGGAAAAGGCCAAATGTCCATCAACTGATGAATGGATAAAGAAAACATGGTATACATATATATATATACATACATATATGTGTATATATATATATATGTATATATATACACACATGTATATATATACATATATATAATGGAATATTACTCAGATCAAGAAGAATGAAATCTTGCCATTTGCAACAACGTGGATGAAACTAGAGGGTATTATGCTAAGCGAAATAAGTCAGTCATAGAAAGACAAATATCATGATTTCACTCAGATGTGGTGTTTAAGATATAAAACAGATGAACATAAGGGAAGGGAAGCAAAAATAATATAAAAACAGAAAGGAGGACAAATCATGAGAGACCCTTAAATACAGAGAACAAACTAAAGGTTGCTGGTGGGGTGTTGGGTGGGGGGAAGGGCTAAAGGGGTGAGGGGCATTAAGGAGGGTACTGGGTATTATATGTAAGTGATGAATCACTGAATTCTATCCCTGCAATTATTATTACCCTGTATGTTAACTAACTTGGATTCAAATTAAAATAAATAATTAAAAATAAATAAAAATATTTAAAAATACATGATTATACATGTGAACATAAATATTAAGTAATTCATTCTTTAATCACATTTTAGTAAGTAATATTTTATTCAATGTCTACATTCAGTCTTTATAACTATATTCCCTATTTGGAATGGATTCCCATTTTACTGAGCAATTGGTGTTATAGTGTCTTTTCTTAATCACTAATTTAATAATTGAGAAAATATTATTATTATTTCTAAAATGTAACAAGTTAATTATTTCATGTATTCAGTCACATGTTTTCATTTTGGTTACAAGACTATTTTTTAGAGAGTGAGGAATGATTACCGTGATTTTTAAAATTCCAATGATTACGACTGAGGTGTGATCTTTAAGCAAATTATTATAATAAATAGAAGTGGAAAAGTTTTTTTTTTTAAAGTTTCAATGTGAAACCAAGCCTCGGAGAGGTGACAGGATCACCAAGGTGCAGATGAACAGGAGGGAGACTGGAACAAGCCATACACACAAATAGTGCTTTGAAGGTGAAAATTTTAGGTGTACATGTGCAAACAAACCAGTAACCCAAGGAAAGTAATTGCAATCACTTTTTTTTTTAAGTTTATTTATTTTGAGAGAGAGCACACAGGTGCACATGTCAGGGAGGGACAGAGAGAAGGAGAGACTGAATTCCAAGCAGGCGCAGAGCCCGACGTGGGGCTTGAACTCACAAACTGAGATCGTGAACGGAGCCGAGGTAGAGAGTTGGACACCTAACTGACTGAGCCACCCAGGTGCCCCACGATCACTTGTGATTATTCAGCAGTTTTAGCACAGGCGCAGTGTTGTGCTGGCCATTGTACCTGTGTTACCTTGAGTAATTCCCATAACAGCACGACGAGGGTGAGGCTTACCCTCTGGTTCACCGAAGCCATGAGTGAGACTTGGTGAGATCAAATGAACTGAGGCTAAACAACTAGCAGAGGTTGGGTGGGATTTCAGGACGGCCATTCATAATCCCCAAATCTATGCTCTTTCCCCTGCTCCTGCTAATTTCCTAAAATAGACCTTTTCTTTATCCAAGCTCACTGGTGGCTTGGCGGCCCCCTGCCCTGATGAATCATTCCCCTTTAATCAACTATTGCTTTGGTGGTTTTCTTTCTTGACAAAAATGTGATAAAGTGCGAACAGAGGGTGATCGCTCAATGTTTTGAAATCAGAAACCATATTTTTGAATTTCAGAAACATCATCAAGTGGTTGAGCTACTTCCTGACAAATGCACATTCTTGACCAGAGGTGACCTTGCCTTGGGCTAGAATCGCTGCTGACTCAACCCCCTGTGTCCTGGCACATAGAGACATTCAATCCGTGCTCGCTGAATTGTCTACTCAGCATATGTATTACATATACAATATATACACCGATAGACATCTAGATTGTCTTTGATTTAAATTTATCTTTTCTAAATTACATGACAGCCATGCTAAAGGAAAACTATAGTAATCACTAGTAATCTTGCAGACTGCTGAGACGGTAATAGGGTCTCTGATAAAGTTTTCTTTCTCCTTCAGCTTTTTTATGTATAGATTTATAGTCACTGTTACTATTAACACATACTGTATAGTGAGTCCTTCAGTATTCCAGGCTCATTTTTAACAGGCTGGTGACCAGATCTTCCGCTTGCTGCCATAGACCTTCCTGATAAGTAACAACAAATGTATGACTTTAGGATATTATGAGAGAGTCGTTTAGACAGAGAAGGGAAAAAAGCACTCATACAATCCTAAAACTTTTTTTTAAAAATTTGATCAAAACTTCTAAGACAGAGACTTTTCTGAAGACTGTCCCTAGTGCTAGAGCACTAGCAAGTTTCCAGAAAACTCTATGACCCATCCACACATTGTCAGATAAGTTTCTGGGAAGCAGGTGCTGCCAGGTCAGAAGGTGAACTGGCGCAGAAGGGCAGAGAAGACTGGGGTGACCATTACGTGAAAAAAGAGAGAGGAGGCAGGGCGAAACAGAAAAGCCATTGTAAATAAGCCATTAATTAACAACTGTGGGTTTATCTGAGTCAACATTGGCCAAGAGGACTAAGGAGAGAGAGACTATTGGGATTCCCAAATAAACATTTGACAAGCCTTTTCTGAACACTTCCAAATCTAGAAAGAAAGTAAATTGGGCCTTTTAAAGAAAGAGAGACTCAGATTGAAAAAACATCACAAAACATCAGCCTCTATTTCTTCACATCGATCCCTCAGACCCCTCACTGTTCTGAGACTTATTTTAATGTCCTCATTCTTGATTCCTTTCTCTTTGATTCAGAGAGCAAGTGAGCGTATTAATGTGTATGCTTCCCACTTCCTGCCCACACGCTTTTATCTAAATTTCTTCAAGGTCTCACAATGAGACATGAGCAACTTCTTTAAAACCCAATGTGATTTCCCCAGCCAGCTGCTCTGTAGTCATGTATTGTCATTTATGGATGGTGCAAGCAAGCACCTTTCTTCATTCAACAGCGATTGACTGAGACTAATTACCGGTATCCAGGATCCAGATCTGAACAAAGCAGAGAAGGACCTGTTGCTCATGGACCTGACATCCTAGTTGGAAGAGACCAATAATAAATAAAGAAACAAATCTCAAGATACTTTAGAGAGTAAGTACCTTAAAGAGAATAACACAGGGTAATAGATTAGACTCTAATCACAGAGGTTGGCTGTTAGAACCGGAATAGTGAGAAGGAGCTGGCTATGTGATGATTTGGGGTAAAAACATTCTAGAAGATATTTAAAACACAAAAACTTGGGGGACAAGGACAAGCTTGGCATGTCCAAAAAAGTAAAAGAAGGCTAAAATGGCTGATGTATAACAACAATGACAAAAATGAGACAAGGGAGAAAAAATATGTACAGACCAGATCATGTAGGGCTTTCTAGGTCATGGCAAGGAAACCCACATTGACACTGAGGACAATGGAAGACCAAAGGAATATCTTAAGCAAAATAGTCACAAAGTGGGATTTACTTTTGAGAAAGTTTTGACTAATGTTCTTAAGAAATACACAACGTAGAGCCAAATTGTGCCTTAAATGTCTTTATTGCCATATAGGTTACATGGAGATAGAAGGGAGGCTGCTAGGATATGCATTAGAAATTTCATTTTTAATAAATTTCTGATTCTATCCACCACCACCCCCCACCAAAGATTCTAGGCTCATATTTGCCTTGGCATATATTAAAAATCTGTTTGGAAGCAAACTGTTTTTAAAGTACCTTTGGTTTTAATTAGCTTAGCATTTTAATTTTAAGAAAAGATGAGAAGGCTTAATAAGAAGCATTTTCCATTTGGGTGTTTAAATCTGTACCATAATGTTACATTAGAATCATTTCTGGTGTGTTAATTAATAATTATCTCAGGAATATTGCAAATGTGAAAGGCCATCGTGACTCACCAAGCTTCGTTTTAGCTCATTCTGTTTTAAAATTCTATTAATCCTTGTTATAAATGACAAGATCATTTAATTTCTTCGATGCGACATTTTTATTACATACGGCCTTTCATCCAAGTGAATTTATTGGCTGGGAGAGGTCCTAAAGCGTGCCTTTATCTTTGACAGTCGTTTTGTGGAACACTTGGCCTATATCTCATTTGATCCACGTTTAGACTCCAAATAAATCTGGCTGTCCTTCTCCCCTGCTCCACTGGGGCTCTGAAGAACATTCCCTCCAAAGACTTGCTTTTAAGAGAACCAGAAGCTTCTGTGTTGGTTCCTTGGAGCCCTACGCCACTGTATAACAAGTCTGAACTACCATGCCAGAAAGACCATGTGGAGGACATGGAGGGAGATCCCACTGAGCCCAGACATGCCATCCACCCTGCCAAGGGCAGGTGTGTGAGAGAAGCCATCTGAGATGGTCCAGACCAGAACAGCCACCAGATGGGTGCCAGCAAGTGATCCCAGTCTACACCAACGGAAGTAGAAGCCATCAGTTGAGCCCTGACTAAAATCCTGACCCACAAAACCATAAACCATACCGAAATGGTTACTGTCTTTAGCCATCACATTATGGGGCAGTTCACAATACAGCAGGAGATCACCAGAACAGAGCTGAAGAAGACATAAGGGGAAAATGGAAGTCAAAGTGAAGCCTCAGAGTCTTTGAAGAGTAATGATCTCAAACATCTTTGACACATTAGAAAATACACATCTGGGGGCGCCTGGGTGGCTCAGTCGGTTAAGCGTCCGACTTCAGCTCAGGTCATGATCTCATGGTTTGTGAGTTCGAGCCCACGTCGGGCTCTGTGCTGACAGCCTGGAGTCTGCTTCAGATTCTGTGTCTCCCTTTCTCTGCTTCTCCCCGCTCTCACTCTGTCTCTGTCTCTCAAGTGAAAATAAACGTTAAAAAAAGTTAAAAAAAAAAGGAAAGAAAATACACATCTGTTTATTGCACATCAATTTGTAAATGAAAGTGTTTAATTTCTTGTAGCTCAGCCTTTGCTTTGCTTTTTGAGTAAAAGTTGGTAGCTCACAAATACCGTTTTTAGAAGATACCCTGAAACATAAAAATAATTCTAAGGAATGTTTCTCAATCTTCACCTCTATAGGTCTTTCCTTTTACTGCATGGTACTTTTTAAAAAACAAATTGGAATAGCTTGTTTATGAGATATCAGCAGCTGTTGATTCATTTGCTAATTAATGATTCAGACAAAATCAGTGTGTAATATCCAGTGATAACCAGTTTATAATTATGAGTTCTTTCCTTGTCATAAACCTTACAAATTACAGACAATTTTAGAATTTTCACTCATCACTCGTTACTGAATAGACTCTTTTGAATGATTCCGGTCAATTTCATCAATAACATCTGAGCAAGAAACCTGGGTGTCTTTGTTGACCCTCCTTCATTATCTCCGGGGACTAGCCCGTGACCATCACCCCTGGGCATCCTGCCCCCAAGCAGCTTTCAAATGCATACACTTCTCTTGGCCGCTCACAGCTCTGTTAGTTTGAGACCATGACATCAACCTTTTGACTGGCCATCTTGTCATCACCTTTGTTCCCTGTGGTGGCTGAATAATGGCTCCCAAAGATGTCCACATCCTAATCCCTGGAACCTCCATGTTACCTTATGTGACCAAAGGGATTTTGCAGCTGTGATTGTGTTACAGATTTTGAGATGGGGAGATTATCTGGGATCTTCTGGATGAGTCAGGGTAATCAGAAGGGTTTTTGTAAGACAGGGACAGTAGAATGACAGCCAGAGGCATGAGCCTGGAGGGGTGCACTCTGAAGGTGTGGGGGGGGGACCCCCAAAGGCTGGGAAGGCAAGGAAGCAAGTTCTCCCCTGAAGCTCCTCCAGGAGGAACACAGCCCTGCTGACACTTTGAATTTAGACTCTTGACAGCCAGACTGTCACAGAGTAACATGTGCTGGCTTAAGCCACTAAATTGGTGGCAATTTTTATAGCAGTAATACACTCCCCCATTCTGTCTCCACATCCCCAGGGTCTCCTCAAGGTATATATTTTTTCATGCCACTTCCTAGCATAAAATTCTTTATCAAGCCTTCCATTTGGTATTAGAATGAAATCCAAACTGTTCCAACCTACCTCTTACCCCTGTACCCTCCCATTCACCCCCTTGCAGGCGAAACTCTAGCCAAGGGCACCTTCTCTCTGTTACTCAAACATTCTGAGCTCCTCTTGCCATAGTCTGGGCACGTAGTATGGGTAAAGCATGATGTTTGCCCCATCCAGCCCCTGAAACTGCACTGCCCCTGCTCTGCCATCCTCCAAATTTCATTCCGTTCCACCTGACTGCCAGGTGCACAAGATGCTGAGACCCTTGGAGGCTGTGAGGTCACATCATCGATGCAGCTGGGGGAACAATGGCCCCGCCCACCCATATTGGCTTCTAAAGTGAACAAGAAACACACTTACTGTGTTAAGCCCTTGGAATTTGGGGACTGTTTGTTGCAACACTTGGCTTCCCCCTACTTAGAATGTTCTCATTCCAGACCCTCCCAGAGCAGCCTCCTGAGTCTTCACTCAGATGCCTTCTACCCACAAGGGGATTCCTGACTAGCCTGCCTGAAGAAACATCTCTACCCACATCATCTGGTTATATTTCTTGGCAACAGTTGTGATTATCCCAAATGTTTTTTGTTGTTGTTTTTTCTTTACTTATTCATCATAGCATCCTCAATGCTTAGCAGCGCACACGGCAGAGTAAGTGTTCAATTAATATTTGTTGAGAGGATGGGTGGGTGGGTGGATGGATGGATGGATGGGTGGGTGCATGGGTAGGTGGGTGTGTGGATGGATAGATGGATGGGTGGGTGGGTGGGTGGGTGCATGGGAGGGTGACTAGGTGGATGGATGGATGCTGCATGGATGGGTGATTGGATGGGTAGGTGGGTAGAAGGAAGGGATAGCATGAACATACAAGTTCACAAATGCAGGACTTCTAGAAACCTGGGAATGAGGTAGCAGAGCTAGAGAAAGGTGGAAAGATAAGCAGGCCAGGTCATGCGTGTTTTCTATATTCTTCCAAAAATCCCCGATCTTCATTTTATAGGAATTTGGAATACACTAAGGTTATTTTTTAATCAGAATAGGTCTCCTAGAATTTTAGCTTGGCTGCGGTGTGAACAGTGGCCAATTAGGAGACCACTGGCAATAATAATAGTAATACTCCTACTGACGATAACAATAAAGACTACACATAATTAATATTTAGGTACTGTAAGCAGATAGCAAGCATCGTGCTAAGAATGTGAACCTGAGGGCTCATTTACCCTCACAACAACCACAGGGCTAAGATGACGTTCTTAAGCCTAGTTCATAGCATGAAAACAGAAGCAGAGAGGGGTTCACACAACCAGGGAGCAATGGAGTTACCGTTTGAAGCCCGGAATTCTGATGCCAAGCCAGGGCTCTGAGCTACTATTTTACACTGTCGTCGCTGTTACATTCAAGGGCAGTGGCGGCAGCCAGGGAAAGGAGATCCCAGCATGAGGAGAAACGTACCCGATTTGACTTTCAAATGTTCAACCACAGTGAACGCGAAGGAGGTATGCGATTATTCTGACTCTTCGTAGTGTCCTACTTTGTATCACACCAAACCTCCTGGATTCCAGATTCCTTTCTCTGTTAGAAACCAAGCCTTGGAGCATTTTTGCTTCAGGTAACACACCCTCCGTCATGGTGCCCTTAGACGTGCACCCTGATGCTTCTGGAGGCTCACCTGGCGGATCCCAAGTGCAGCGAGAGGAGGCCGAGAGGGGGTTGCAGAGAAGTAGGCAGAGACACCCGCCAAGGGTCACAAGGACAAAGCCCGAGTGAGTGCTTAGGTTTCATTTTCCTGGGTGCACATCACCTTGGACTTTCCACTTCTGATCTCGGTGCTGCGTTATGCCTGTTGACCGACAATGCCAGGTGCCCCTGCTTAGGGTGACATTAATAGAAGGTCTCTCTAGTCCTGTACTCATGGCGATCTCTCTGCTTCGGGGCCTCTGATGATCACAAGGCCCTTTTCTCTTCAAACAGCAAGTCCAGGCCTGTATGCAGGCTGGTTTCAACGAGGGGCCGGCACTGTGTAATTGTAATTTTTTCCTTTGGTATGCATGAGTGTTCCTATGGGAACATAATTTAGCTGGACATATTAAATCATGTCATCAGCAGTCACAAGCCAAATGAATTATTGATCAATGGCTGTGAAATCAAAGTGCATCTGCAGAATTACATTTGGAAGCAGGGATTCATTTGCAGTCAACTTTGTGCTGGAAGGTCTCCATCTGACTGAGTGCTGCCTGGAACTATCTTCTCGGGGCTTTGCTTCTTATACTCCTCAGTATCTGTTTTATGTCTCTGAAAGGGCCTTGCAAACCCTCCAGTAATTGCAAATGTTGTAGTGAGTATCACTGCAGGTGATCGTCTTGTATCAATGAGCAGAGACGCACAAGCGAATTTTCTGTGCATCACTTAAAACTACCACCTCCACTCCTGCCCAAAATGACACCACCACGCCTACCACCAATATTCCTCAGCATCCATTTAGCGACATTTAGCACCTTCGTTATTCTTCACCGACACCCTCACTATCCTTCCTTGCTTGGGTTGTTCTTCCCATGTGTATCCACCTGGCTTGGTCCTTGTTTCCTATGCCTCCTGTGATTTAATCATCACCATCCTCTAAGGAAGCACCATTGCCCTCCCCCAAGGAAACAGAGAGGGGTAGGAACTCTCCTTGAACGGCACAGCTAGTGAGGGGGAGAGGCAAATTGGAACCCAGGCTGGTTGCATCCAGAACGGATGAGCTCCTCCTGTTCTGTGCCCAGGAGAGGCACAGGGAAGAAGAGGTATGTTGCCAGTGATTGAGGAGTCTGCCTTGCTTGTTTATAAACACACCGTGGAGTGTCGGGCAGGGCAAGGTCCCGTCATCACACAATGCCTCCTTCCCCCTCCAGGGGGTGCTCCGCAGACTCGCGTGGAGATCCCTTGGATATTCTTAAAGGACGGATTCTGACCCCGTTGGAAGGGGGAGGCCAGAGACTCTGCCTTTCGAACAAATTCCCAGGTAGTGCCGACGCCGCTGGCCCATGAGCAGCATCGGATGGCGAGGTCCTCGGCGCTAGCTCAGGATGAAGGAGGGTTAGTGAGGCGGCTGGCGTCTCAGTCAGGTCCCAGCAGGAAAAAGACGGCGCGTTCGAGGGCTGTCAATGAGACGAATGAGGAGGCTGCTGACAGAGTGGCGAGCAGGCAAAGGAAACAGACCAGGGAGTGGAGACCAGGAAGTAGCCATGGCCGGAAGCCTTCCCTGGGTCCGAGGGGGATGAGAAGGGAGCTCCAGCTACGAGAGAGGGCCCTATTCCCACCCCAGACTCTGCACCCCGAGAAGGCCAGCCGCCAGACCTGTTTCCTCTCCCCACTGCTCTTCTCATACGGCCGGGGGTGCGTGTGGGTGTGTGATGGGTGGTGCGGGGGTATCCGACCCCAAGCTCTAGCTCTCTGTGTGGGATCTGGGAGCACTTCACATGTCTTGTCTTATACCCTTGGGTCCTAGCTGCACAAGAAAGGCCCCGGCATCATCTTACTGCAAATGAAACTCACACGTGTCCATAGATTGACTTGTTAACAACTCGGGTAAAACTGTGGTTGGGGAGAGGTAGCTGCACATTCTCACGGAAATGAGCTCTGGCTCCTGGTTTTATAGTAATTCTCACCTTTACTGCACCGTAACCAAGTCTCATGACAAATCCTGGGTGTTTACTCTTCCCAAGGGCCTTGTGCACAAGGGATACTCGAACGTGTTTCATGATTATCATGCAATCCCGTGTTTGGCAACAGCACAGGCTGTTGGCATGTGATTAGAGGTTATAGCTGAGGCCAGAGGTCCTTCCTCCTCCAGCAGAAGTGGCGTTAATTTAAAGCTCCTGGAGTTTGGGAAGATGCACAGGAAGTAGCAGGTGGCACGGGATCCCACATAGGCAGCTCCACCAGCTGAACAAACACAGGCCACGTAAGGGCTGGCAGACGTCACTGTCAAAATACATCATCGTGACCACTGCAACAGTGAGCTGACAATGTATATGTTAGTAAGACCGACGTCCAGGGTTCAGGGCACAAAATTTGGTAGGTTTTATGTAAAAGGATCAAGCCATACGTAATTTCTGCCATCTCCCCGGGCATTGTTGGAAGCCACCTGACTCGGGTCCTCCTGACACGTCTGAGTGGACTTCGCTTAAAGCAGGTTTTAGCTCCAAGAAGCACGAATGTCCAGTCTGTGAGCTGTTCCACAAGTAGCTGTACACGTTCCCCAGCACAACACCCTGCAGTTCTGGTTGTGGAAAGCCTCATCTGACATAAACGTGGCTGTGCTGAGTACTACCTTTGAAGAACAGGACCCAAGCTGCATCTGGGCAGCTAGTGGGATTATAACAAGGATCGTAGTATTTAAGACTAGGGGTGCCTGGGTGGCTCAGTTGGTTCAACGTCTGACTCTTGACTTCGACTCAAGTCATGATCTCACAGTTCGTGAGTTTGAGCCCCACGTTGGGCTCCGTGCTGACAGTGTGGAGTCTGCTTGGGATTCACTCTCCTTCTCTCTCTCTGCCCCTCCACTGCTCTCTCTCAAAATCAACATTAAAAAAAAATAATATCTGGGGCTCCTGGGTGGCTCAGTCGGCTAAGCGTCCAACTTCGGGTCAGGTCATGATCTCACCGTTTGTGGGTTCTGTGCCGATGGCTCGGAGCCTGGAGCCTACCTGGGATTCTGTCTCCCTCTCTCTCTGCCCCTCTCCCACTCATTCTCTGTCTCTCTCTCTCTCTCACTCTCTGTCAAAAATAAATAAACATAAAATTTAAAAAAATTTTTATGTTTATTTACTTATTTTTGAGAAAGGGGAGGGAGCACAGGCAGAGGAGGAACAGATAGGGGACACAGAATCCAAAGCAGGCTCCAAGCTCTGAGCTGTCAGTGCGGAGCCCAACTCGGGCCTTGAACCCATGAACCGTGAGATCATGACTTGAGCCGAAGTCAGACGCTTACCCGACTGAGCCACCCAGAAGCCCCAAAATTAAAGGAAAAAAAATGTTTTTAAATAATATCTAGCATTAGTTGTGTGCTCACTGCATGCAGGCTTTCTTTTCAACACTTAGTGTGTGTTATTTCACTCCACTTTCCGACAGGCACAGGGCACAGGTACAGGTAGGAAACTGAGGCACTGAGCTGGGGGAGGATAGCATGCCAGGGTAAGTAGTTGAAACAGGGGAGAGAGCAGAGACAGAGCCTTGCTGTGTCTGTTTTCACTTCTGTTCCAGATTTCTATGGATGAGCTTTCTGCTGACGACTGGAAACAAATGACATTACTTTGGCAACGAGAATTTCCCAGGTGTCACCCACGGTTCGGTCTCAGTCTGTGCACCTGGTTGTAAGCCTTCTGAAACTCCGTGCAGTGGCCTAGACTACGCAGTGATACAATACAAATGAGCCACATTCACAATAGCCCAAAATTGCTCTGGGTAGCAAAGCATGACTTTAATAAGCTTTAAGTGCTGTACTTGCATGATTTACGATGGACATTTTCTAATAGCGCCATTTCTATAGCTAATTCCCTTACAAAATTTTTAAAGCCCAATTTTCATCAGAGGAATGATTTTCCTTTTTTGCAGAATGGCCCCTGAATGAGAAGAGGCTTTTGTATCAGTTATTTGGCACCGGAGGTATAATATTGATCTGCAAAATGAATTTTAGAACGGGATGAGGCAGAAAGACAGAGGAAAAGAAAAGATTTTAAGTGACTTGCACAGAGGGACCACGAAAGAGGGTATCTTGGCCACAGCAAGAAAAGAGCCTCCCGTTGCTACTCTAGGCAATCACATCTCACACTGTTTCCACTGCCCATTTATTCAATTTTAACACTAAGGGGCATGTATCTTACCTATTGAGATAAGGCCTGTGATAGTGGAAGTGAATAGGGAGATGTTGCTTCAAAAAAGCAACATCGTTTGAACCGCCGTAGACTGTGTGTATTTTACCAGGACATTTAACAAAGCCGAAGGGAGAAGCCGACGTCTGGTACAAGAGGCAGAGGCCTCCCCCAGCGTGGCTGGGACGTGACTGAGTAACAAGAGGGGTGGGAGAGCCACCAAAGAGAATGAACGCCCTCCCAGACTCCCTGGGCAGCAAGAGAGAACTTCTCCAACCTTCCAAAATCATATTGGTGCGCTCTCCACGCTAATATCAATGCGGTAGAATCCCCGAAATCGAATTCCAAACAGTTGGACTAAAGAGAAGATACCAACAGTCATGAGAACCCACAATGGTGATTTCCAGGATGCTTTTGGCCTTTCAGGTGACTTCTTTTCCCCAGTTCTGCCCCATCCCATGCATATTACATACACTACCTGAAAAAAATGCATTGATTTTGAGGTCAGCCCCCAAGAAATCAATTCCCGCTAGACAAGACACAGACAAATGCGTGTTACAGAGTGGGAGCAGCGGGAACTTGAAGAGGGTCTCGACCTGGCCCTTCCCCCTCCCCCGCCAGCCTTGGGATCTTCTACCTCCCACTGACACCCCCTGGGCTCGTTTCCAGTCTTTAAAATAATTGTGTCAAACGTCTGCTCCACTGGCCTCAGGCCCGGTCTATCTACCACAGGTTGTATCCGATGAGTTCATGACACAAACGCGTTCTGCATATGGTAAACCCACCTAAAAAACCTGTCTCCCAGATAGGCTACATGTCAGAGCCCCTCGTGGTTCACCAGGGTCACTCCACTAGGCCAAGAGAATGGGTGGCCGTGCATCTTGCATGTGAGAAGGACACGGATTTTTAGGGGCCTGAGCGTGGACAGTTACGGGTTGAAGCGTGTCCGCAAAACTCATCAGTGATGGAAATGTGGGCCGAAGGACCAATACTGTGAAAAAGGCAGAGATGAACACAGAGTGGGGCAGGAGACAAAGCCTGGCACACAGACAGTGGCTGGTGCTCAGAGAGAGGCCCAAGCTCTACAGCTGGCCCGGGACGGGCCAGGTGACCCTACACATGGATGGCGACGTGTGATGCCTGCCCGGTGTCACCCTAGCCTGGCTTGGGGCTGGAACAGTATCCAAGAAGACCACTCAAAGACAGACCCTTGATCCCTAGTTGTAATAGTCCATTGGCAAAGCTCCTTTGGTTTCTATCAGAAAGCAGGCCCATGGGGATGGACGGGGGAAGGCTGCAGAGTGCTCAAAAATGACAGCACAGAAGCATCCTCACCAAATCCTCAGAAGGGCCCATGATCCACACACTGCTCTTGTCATGACTCTCACATAAGATTTTCTGTGCCTGGCATATTGTTGCTTCCAACAGACTCCTCATTAAATGGGTGAGTTTATCCAGATTTATCGTTTCGACCACATATATCTCACATCAGGTCTGAATTGGTTTGTCTAAGGCCATGGGGCCTCACGGGGTGGAATCTCCCCCAATTCATACCTGAGAATGGATGCGGGTGCCAGGTGGAATGGGCCAGGCCTGAGCAGGAAGAAGACCCACTGCACGGTCAGGCACAGTGATGAGGGGCCAGGACCCCCTGCGGGCCCTGAGAGGCAGTCCAGCCAGGTGCGTACAGCACAGATCCCAGATCCCAGGCATATGGTGGGTGGCCAGTGAGGTAACCATCTCAGTGGGTGATGGACCCTAAGAAGGGAGGTCTTCAGAGCATCTGGCAGCAGGTAGCAAGATGCTGGCAACCACAGCAGGGGGTTAGGCCACATGCCAATGTCAGGGGCAGCTGACAAAGATAGGATGGCACTGGAAGAACAGAGATCTTACAGATTACAAGGAAGGACTCAAAGATAGGAATCCAAAAAAAAAAAAAAAAAAAAAAAATAGCCAAGAAAGCCAAGGACCCCCACACAGGGCTCAGGAACAAGGAGAATTCCAGATAGGCCCCTGGAGGCTGAACTTCAGATCATAGGACTCCAGAATACAGAGCTCAGGTACCCCTGCCCATAGTCAGGCTGGCCACGGAGACAGAAACACATGGGACTGGGCCGGCGGGTGGCGGGTCGATGGGAGTGGCTCCCAGTAGTGGAAAGTAAGGGATTTCTTGCAAATATACCCAGACCTGACAGGTAAAACCCACAGCTTCAGGGTTACTTTTTAAAATAAATAAATAAATAAATAACACAAAGCTGTGGTGGTTTTAAAAAATCAGATAATGAAGAAAACACAAAGAAGAAACTTAACCTATGTTTCTTTCCTTAAAAGAAATCTATCATTAACACACTGATATGTAAACCTCCATATTATTCCTACACATATGCACACAGATATTTGTGGGGTTTAACGAACATACACATATAAAATCTGTCCCAAAGAGGTACTTACACTAACAGACTATTTGATCAGCAGCTTTATTTTTTATATAATGATATGTGATGCATATTTCCCATGCCAATAAGTACAAATCAATATCATCATTTTAAGTGACTGGTTTAGTATTTATTTTACATTCCTACCAAAGTGTGGTTTACAAACCCCCCATTGCTAGACATGAATGTTCTCCACCTTTTACCTGTATGGTGCTGCAGTGAATATCTTTGCATGTTACTCTTTAACCTAAGCTCCTAAAAGTGAAATCATCACATCCAAGCCCATCTGAGGTTGTTACCAATTGCCAAGCTGAGCTGGGTGCAGCAGCTCTCACCTCATGAATATTCATGTGAGACGTCCCCTATCCCAACAGCTCTGAGACTTCAAGGGCATCTATCACCAGAAAGTTCACTGGTTTAGACCATCCATAAGGTCTAAGAGGTGACTAGAGGCCACTAGTCACCTCTGACCCCCCGCTCCCCCTGGAAAATCCCCATAAGACAGATTTACAAACCATCAGAGCACAGACCTCAGGAAACACGCCGGTAATATCTTGAGAAAGTGTACGTGTATTTACTCATAGAGTTAACAATTCCTTTCTGAGTCTCAGTTCCATATTAAAATCTTTTCTTGTTAGTCACACTTCATTTGAACTGTTTCTCACAATTCATATCGATGAACCACTAAAAAATGCTAAAAACATACAAAAATGTTTGATCAGAAACATTGATGTGGCCTTCAACATTTCATTGAATTTAGGCAAAATGAACCGTCCCAGCCTTGTGCAAACATAGGCGCTGAATCACGGCTATAAGAGGAGAAGCCGTGTGGCCACGTTGTATTTAGATTAGCACCACTGCACGCATCACATGCAGACATGACCCACAGTCAAGGGCAGTATCACCCAGCACATCAACACAATTATTGGGGGACAGCCTTCTCCTTACAGCAACATCTAACCAATTTGGGTTTTAGAGAAGAGAAGACGGCACTTGAGGAAAAACAAACACAACAGATTTACTTAGACTTTCAAAAAGGATATGTCATCAAGTCCCAAAGACTGTGTGTTCCCGATAAGGATGTTTTTATACAAAGGTGATGTTGGGTGAGAACTGGGAGAGAGGGAGAGACGAGTGCAGACCAGGAAGTCCTGGAACTCCCCCATAGTTCCGGTGGCACCCCTTCTACAGCAAGCTTTCACAAACCCACTGGGGGAATAGCTGAGATAAGCCTAGCTCGTAACACTTTCAGGACAAAGAATTCAACCAGGATCTCTCAGTCAGTGACTTCGCAGGTTAAGTGTGCTGGGGGGAGAGGGTTCTTTGATTAAATAACTAAGGAAAGACCTCATTCAATATCTCCCTCTGTCGTGAATATTCACAATGCACGTTACCATTTTTAAAGCCCATAAGAAGTCCTTTGGTTTAAAAAACCATCTTTAACTGTGTTTACCCCATAATTCTTCAAAAATCCCTTTTCTTTTCTGAATGAACATCTATCACAGTCCCATAGAATACCAATGCCTCACGAGCCATACGCGTATCTAAATCATACATCTGAGCCCACGGGGCGCAAAGCAACCCGCTGTAACTACAGATGCAACAGCAAACTGGCTCTCCGTTAAAAAAAGAAAGACGAGACAAGACAAGAAAAGCCTGATTTGCAATGTTTGCCAATTTCCATGGTGTAACTGCACCCACTGTGGCTGATTTGAAGAAAGGCTGTGTTTAACCACTACGGGAGACTTCAAGGAGTTGGTCTAGGCTATTTCTTGAAAGTTCAAGGTATTTCTGCCTTCTAAACAGCAAGCCAAACTATGAAACGTGATCATAAGGTAAACAAAAAGCATCTGTCAACCATTACACAGTGAACGCAGTTCTTGTGAAAAAAAAACAAAACAAACAAACAAAAAAAAACAAAAAACAAGATCAGATTAAATCTTTGTGAAATGGCAAAGGAATTAATTTTCCCCTGAAAACACCCTGTGCTGGTCTGGCGGACGTCTCTACAGAAAGAGGCAAGAGGACCAGAAGCAAGGCAACAAAAATAACCCAAAAGATTAGAAGTGTATCCATGTGAAAATAGTTTGGAAATACAAAGAGTGACAAATGAGCCAACGGAGGCCAAAAAGGCAGTAAGCAGTAAAAAAAAAAAAAAAAAAAAAAAAAAATTAAACTAGCATTGTTGATCATTTCTGTATGCTGGATGGAGATCAACTTCAACAAAAGGGACTCAAATCTAGCTGTGGGGTTTTGTTTTGTTTTGTTTTGTTTTGTTTTGTTTTGTTAGGGATGAGTATACAAGAGAAAGAAGGGCATTTCAGACAGAACCGAGGAAAATCTCAGAGGTATGAAAGAACCTGGTTCATAGTGATTTACAGAAAACATCTCTTCCTATTAAATTGCTGACGTAACAGACTTGAGCTCACAGCCTCGGGGCGGCCACCACCGTTCACTTGGAATGATTAACAAAGATGACGCCAGCACCCCTCCAGATGGCGGAAACCACACCACAAAAACTGACAGCGTTGAGCATCCATCCAAAGAGCTCCCAAGTTCGGGAGTGCTTCTCGGGAAGGACAGCCTGCAGGAGGGGCACGGAGAGGAAACGGTTGATGACTCTTGGCCAGTGTGAACAGAGAGGTATCAGATAGTTTCCAGAAAGAGAGATGCTACAGTTCTGCCCCAAATTCAGGCCGTCCCCTTGTTTAGCTCTGAGGCAGGAGCTCAGCACCACGGGGCAGCCTGCCATCCCCGCCCTTCCTCCCCCTCCCTTCACCTGCAGCACAGATAGGGCGACATCGAACAGATGGAAACCAACCTTTCCACCGACAAGGCACATATCTGAAAGCAAGCGTGCCTTGGATGTTCCCAAAAAGACCCACTGGTGAGGACCGTCAACATCTTGTCAACTTGCCAGGCCTGGGAAACTTCTACTCGTGGTGTGAGAAATTTAAAAATTAACACTCCTTCTTTCAGCCCTCGCTTGCCAGTTTCAAACTTTGGGGTCCTGTACTCAGAGAAACTGAACTTCTAAAAATACATTGCGTAGCGATGCCCCCCCCCCCCCCCCCCACCAACAGATATGAAATCGTGATGCTGTTTGGGAGCAATCAAACAGTATGGCCTTCCTATTAAAAGGACAAAAATATTCTGGACCCGTGTTATTTTTAATCAGGAATGGGAGATCCGACTTATCAGACCTGCCCAATGAGATTCTCACATTGACATGGTTTCACGGGTCACGCAGCACTCAGCTTCACGGAGCCTCCAGAGACACGGCCACTTACTACACAAGATGTTCATGCACCACAATTAGAATTAAATGAGCATATGGCAGAAGAAATCTGCTTGCAGGGGGAAAAAAATGAAAAGTAATATCACAGGGAAAACGGCGCAAATTAGGGAGAGCCATTAGAGGGGCTGTGGACAGAGCGATGCCACCTGAGGATCAGGAGCCGGGAGCCACAGAAAGGTGGGCAAGCCCGGGAAGGAAGCCACACATAGGAAGTTCAGATCACGCTTGGCATCTGCCTGCGACGTGAAACCCAACTGTCCTGTCCCTGCCGCTGTCCATGACTCTTGCAACGTTTTAGCCAACAAGGCTCCTCGCTTGGAAGAATTAATTCTTTTAAGTAGGATTGAAAGATAACTCGCAGTTTAAGTTTTCACTGAACTTACGTTTCAGAGAAGCTTTCCGTGAATGCTTCCCCATCGTGACTTCCAAGTGGCTCAAAGATGATCCCTATAAGCAGACAGGATGGTCATCTCATGGGCCCGCATGCATTAAATGGCTAATGGCTTCACAAGAGATGCTTCTTATTCCTTGAGTCACCTTGTAGCCATCAAACCAGCCAGAAAACTCTCTGATCTCCGTTGCTCGTAAACTTTGGCCCCAGCTGGACACTCCGCTGGCCTGTGACATCTGCACGCAGGCATTCTGACTCTCGCTGAGGAGACCTAGTCACTACACCTGAGCCTCCGGGGGTCCAGTTTTCTTGCGCAAAGAAAACCTGTTTGGTTGTGCCGATTGCCATTCAAGTCCTTGACTGTGACCTCACAGACCACGTCACCACCACAAGTGTGGTGGAACTCAACACACACCCGGTGTCCTTCCCTGAAAAATACTCGTGGGAACTACTCTCCAATTAACCATGTGTCCCCAACATCTTGCAGCCCCCTCTCACTTTGAATCTTTGCTGGCCTGGCGTCACCGATAAAATGTGGCTGTAGCATGGCTGCGTGACTTCTGAGGCTGGCGTGCCAATTTCTGCCTCGGTCTCTTGAAAGGCTCGTGATGGAGAAAGCCATGTTCAAGGAAGCCCCAAGTAGCGTGTGGAGAAGCAGCCTGGAGAGAAAGTGCCAGGCACCCGCAGCGGTTTCAGCCATCGAGCTGGGTGCCAGACGTGAGCGAAGAAGCCGTCTGCAACCCCACCTGGTCAGGCTTCCAGATAAACTCCAGTTCGGGTCATCATCTGACTATAAGACCCTGGGGAGAAGTGCCCAGCTGAGCTGTGAGACACAGCCATGTATTGTTGTTGTTTTAAGCCAGTAACTTGTGCGGAGAGATGAGCAGGACTCATGCTCCACTCACATTTCAAGTCCAAGATTTGAAACACTACCTAGGATTCCAGAGACAAGCGTATTTGCTCACTGAATAGAGACTGTCCTTCAATGAAGGTGGATGTAGAAGCAGGAGGTAGTGCCATGTCGCAAGGGACGGGGGGTGCGGGGAAAATGTACCGTCATTACCCAAGTGACTAGACAAAACACCCATGACCACAGCTCTCCTCCACCTTCCTAACTTTGCACAAGTTTCCCTTTGCCCAGAATACTTTCCTCTAAATGCCTGCCAGAAAACTCCTTATTCATCATTTAAGTTGCAACATTCATGCCCCCTCCTCCAAGAAGCCTTTTTGGCCCTTTCAGATCGCCTATACTCTCCGAGCTCCATTAGACGGCCACTTCAGCTCCCATCCAGCGGAGCCCCCAAGGGCACGGCGGTCTCCGGATTAGGTAGCTGGGCTGCTATAACAAAGCACCAAAGACTTGGGGCTTACGTAACAGATATGTCTTCTCTCACAGTTCCGGAGACAGGAAGTCGGAGACCCAGCTCTCTGCAGAGCCATGAGGGAGACTCTGATCCAGCCTCTCTGCTTGGCTTGTGGATGGCTGTGTTCTCCGCGTGTCTTCCCTCTCTGTGAGCCTCTGTCCCAATTTTCTGTTCTTGGGAGGACACCAGTCAGATTGCACTAGGGGCCCACCTTAATGACCTCCCTTTAACCTGATCACTTTTTAAGGCCCTATATCCAAATACGGCCACATTCTGAGAGGCTGGGCGCTAAGATTTCAACAGAAGAATTTTTCTGAAAGGAGGGGACACAGTTCTACCCCTAACAGTATCTGATTATTCCTGTGTTTCCAGCTCTCAGCAAGTAGCTCTAGAAAGGGAAAGAAAAGTGAGGGAAGGACACAGAGAGAGAAAGTTGGGGAAGACGGGTGGGGATAGGTATGGTGACGTAGTACAGAAACCACCCCTCAGGGTGTCCTGTGACTTCGAAAAGGTGAACCCTAGTGTTCCCCAAATCTGGAGGAACAGGAGAAACGAGATAATAAACAGCATCAAGAAGGCCAGTGGACAAGTGGCGGGTAAAAATAGGCAGGCCGGGTATGAAAAATGTTCAAAGACTAAATCATGAGTAGGAGAAGAAGAGAGAAGAGATGCTAAGAAAAGAAAGAAGTTTGTAGTAACACTTACTACAAGGATCACTTAAACTGCTGGCAGAGGAATAGACAAATTCTAATGCTCCTGGTATGATTACCAGACAAGAAAGCAGAAGAAATGGGCGACAAGAAATAGAAAGGAAATGAGCGAAGGAGCATTTGATTCAACATAACCAAATTTTCTACCAGCACCAAAATGGAAACATATCTGTGCAAACACAAACAATTACATGCACGTGTCATCCCAGCCCAAGTGCATGGGGACACACGTAGGCTCACTGCATGTAATCGGAAATAATATCGAGAAATAGTCTTAAATCACTTTCCCTAAGTATCCATAAAGAACTCAAACATTTAAAAATGTGATGAACCAGACAGCAAAAACAACAACAACAACAAACCAGCTTCACCTCTGGCTTTAACTCTATCCGAGAAGATAAATCATTTGAGCCATCACTACGTAAGTAGAAGGTATTTTATAAACATAGCACCAAATAAATGTCTTGATGTCTAAATTTTCCTTCCAAATTGTTAAAAAAAAAAAAAAAACATGTTAGGAAAACATTCCTACACGAAGATATAGTTTATACACTTCTGCAAAGGGCACCAGAGCAACATAGATGTTAGCAATAGTGACACAGCTGTGTCGAAGCCAGTCCGTAACATGTGGCCCGGCCTCTTTGTAAACAATATATTTCGCAATGAAGTCCTACAGTCCACTTAGGAAAGATCATTCTATACTCAGCAGTAGCACATGTATAAAGCATTTGAAAGTTTTCAGCACCGAAATAGACTCCTCCACTTACCCCAGTGCTGAGGCATCAGGTTCGTGATAGAATGCAGGGTGTGTGTAGAATATTCTGTGTTAAGTGGGGGCCAAAAGTCAAGGGAGGTGAGGAGTGGGGACAAGACCGCAAGCGGGCATAGAAATTCCCGGCTGCTTGTTATGAAAGTGCCGTCTGTTCACCTGCTACGTCCACACCAACCTGCGTGGCCTGTCATTTGCCCCTGTAAACCGGCATTGTCTGAGCAGTGGGCAGCTGGAAGCTTCTGCTCATCTCTTCTTGTCAGGGATGAATCAATCATCTCGGAAGATGTCAGCATCTGCCCAAACCATTTTATATTCGGATAAATGGCAGATGGCGGTGTTTTTATATTTAATCAGTTCCACCAAATGCAGTTTCACCTCTTAGAAAACGAAACCATCTGCAGCTTGTAGGTGCACGGATCTCACTAAACACAGGCTATTGAACCTTTTCTCTGAAAGGTAAAGCCATACGCGCTAACACTGGTAGACACGAAGCACAATGAGCCCAGAAATCCTTTAAAATAAAGCCTCGTGTTTTTAATAAATACTTGCATTTAATAACGCTCAATATTTACGGCTGGCATGCCCTTCACGTGAGGTTTGCGGCAGAGGTCTTGGTTTCCCTACTTAGTGTAGCTTCCAACCGCGTCTGGAAGCCTCTTGTTTTAAACTGCCTGAAAATACTCCCACGACGGGAACAGCCCTTCTCTCTGCCTCTGAATCGTCTTTGCACGCGTTTTATCTTCACGCTGACGTGAGTTCTTTCAGAGTAGGTGAGCTCTGGCTGCCAGAGGAGTCAACTTGATGCACACACTCACGCCCGCTCACGCTCACCCACAGACCCGCTCACGCCCACCGTGCCAGCCACGTTAACACGTGCATTTCTGTGTCACCACCAGGGTGGGGTCTGACCAGATGCAAAAACTGGAATGTTTATTTCAAAACGCTGACAGATGGAACCCCGACTTTTTTTGGCCACAGAAGACAATGAGCAATCTCACCACCCACAGTGGGTTTTACCCTTCATTCCTTCTAGAGTTGGAGGCGAGGGTCAGCCTAACAGGGGTCCAGAGAGCGAGCTCTGTTCCATGGTAAGTGGGTCGTGGCTGGGGCACCGTGTCCCCGGGGTGACGAGACTGCAGGTATAGAGGGTCCCACCAGGAGCCCTGGAGAGCATGTGTAAGTATTTTAATCTTTGGCTCCAACCTCTCAAAGTCCAAATTCCTCATGCAAAGACACCCTCAGCCTCCTCTAGGGTCACCTCCTCCATGGGTCCCCTCTTCTCTCTGTTCCTGGCAACTGAATGTCAGAACTACTTATTTACCACCGGCCACCCCTACATCCCACGTTCTGTTCTAGCTCGTCTCTGTACCTACCTAGTTCAACTTCTTATGTTAGCTTAGCGGAGAGCCAGAAGTTCAATAAAAGTCTGCTGAATAAATGAGCGGGCGAATGAATGAACCACAGGCATTCGCTATATTGAAATGCTGTATCTGAAGGCAGTGGGAAATGACAGGGTTTAATCTTTTTCCTCCAAAGCAACAGAAGAGAAACAAAGTTAATAGAAACAGAAGGATGAGAGAAACACCAAAGGAGGGTTAGGGTTAAAGTGGCATTTAGCACCTAGAAGTCAAATAAAATGAAGACCTCTGTGATAGAAGTAGAATACAGTGTAGTTTGAGATTTTTTCTTTTTTTTTTTTTAGAATGCAATTGTAATGAAGCAGCTTCCCACGACTGATAACCAACTTGGACCTCCAGTAGGTGTCTCAAATGCAACATGGTCACAATACTCTCTTCAGCGGCCCCACCCCCTTCCCCCTTCCCTGTAAGCCAGCCGCCACCTCCCCGTCACATCATCTAGCAGCTTAGCCAGAAACTTAGAAGCCGTGGGTCCAATGAGTGGGAGCTCCAGAACAGCGCTGTCCAGCTGCCCATGTTCCCCGCATGGCTCCACGTCCACTCCTCATGGCCATTGGGCATCGGTGCTAGCCTAAGCGACTGCCACACTTCTGTCTGGTCTCCCCACTTCCTCTCACCTCACTCAGAGCGGGCTCCACCCAGGCATCCAATGTAATCTTTGCAAAGCCTATGGTGGGATCTCGTCACTCCCCAGCTTAGAACCTTAGAGCAATTTCCTGACGTATTCATAATAAAGTCCAAATCAGTGGGCCCACCAACCCTTGCGTAATACAGCTCCTCCTGGTCACGTGACTTGTCTTTGTGTGTCGTCTGAAAGTGCCAGCCACACTGGCCTTCTGTCCCTGGCGCGGACCTATCTCATTCCAGCCCCAGGACTTGTGTGCATCTCCTCCCCCACGCGGCTGCTCTCCCGCTGTCCTCAAGCGGCTGCGTCTCCTCCCCATTCATGTCTCAGCTCCAGAGCCATCTCCTCCTCAAACTAGAGCCACCCCCCCTTCACATTTGACATCTTCTCTATACTACTTATCACTGCCTGAAATGACCTCACCTGTTTGACCATGCGTCTCACCCCACTAGAAACAGATGGGGTCCCCCCTCTTATCCTTGCTAGGTCTCCAATGCCTAGACTTGCAGTAGGCCTTCTAAATACCATCAACAGAGTGACGGGCTCTTCCAACATAAGCATGATTTCAGCTCTCTGCAGATGAATGGCTTAAATAAAAGTATTTAAATCCTTTGGGAGGTTCCCACTTCGGATTCCCCTGGTAGATGTTATTTTTATCTGTCTCATCATCGCCCTTGCGTTAAAAATGGTATCTAATTCAAGACTGTAAGCTAGTTCACCTGATATTTGCCTAACTAGTGTCTCTTTTTCGATTTTCTAGAGGTCATTGGCCTTTACATGTTGTCCAGTCATTTGACAAACAACTGCTAAGGAACTGAGCTCTACCAGGCACCATGCAAGGCGTATGTGGACAGACTGAGCCCTCAGGCGGCCGAGTGTGGTGAGAAAGACAGGCTCGCCTAAGGAGAAATTGGAAAACCTCCCCAGAAGTAGCATTTGAAGCACATTAAGGGCATCAGGGCATTTCAGAAAGGGGACACAGCACGTGGCCGCATGTGGAGACGCGAAATTGTTCAAGCAACAGGTCAACATGCCTGGAACCGAACACTCATGGACGTGTGTAACCACATCCTAGTTTCTAAAACGAGTGCCCCCACCTGTCCCCCTGGAAGAATTCTACATTTGGACCCAGTCAGACCGGCCAGAAGGCCTCAACATCACAACTTGTGTTTCCTATCAATAGACCCTTCCACATGCAGTCTGTTTCTGTAGTTCAGAAAATAATCCCTTGTGCCATTCATAGATATTTATAGAGAAATCGAGACATGAAATCTCATTTAGAATACAGTGTCTCTGTTCTTTGAGCATCTGACTCTTGCTTTTGGCTCAGGTCACGATCTCATTGTTCATGAGTTCGAGGTTTGTGTTGGGTCCTGTGCTGACAGCACAGAGTCTGTTTGGGATTCTCTTTCTCACTCTCTCTCTGCCCCTCCCCTGCTGTGTGCATTCACTTCCTCTCTCTCTCTCTCAAAATAAATAAATTAAAAAAAAAAAGAAAAGAAAAGGTAAGATAATGCCTATCTTGAGGGGGAAAACTTCATTGCCCTGAGAAACTGATATGCTCTCCAAGGTCACAAAACGTCTCTTTGTCCTGATGCTGAGAACCTCAGGACCAAATGTGATCTCAAATCATGGTCACTCTTACTATTTTATGTCTCAGTGTTCCACCCGTCCACTCACTTCTTTGCTGCCTTAAATTTTAATTTCTCTCTGTTAAATGTATTGAGCTGTTGCTGTTACTGTTTTGGTTTCCTGGTTGCTTAGTCATTTGAGTGTGCGTATGTAGTGTGTGTGTGTGTGTGTGTGTGTGCGCGCGCGCGCTCGGGGCAAGTTCTCTTGCTCTGGGTACATTTTAACACAGGGGTAGAGAGGAGTTAAATTTTCTCTGTTTGTTTTTTTTTTTAATTTTTTTTAAAGTTTATTTTTTGAGAGAGAGATAGACAGAGACAGAGTGCACACTGGGGAGGGGCAAAGAGAGTGGGAGACACAGAATCCAAAGCAGGCTCCAGGCTCCGAGCTGTCAGCACAGAGCCCGACACGGGGCTCGAACTCACGAACTGTGAGATCGTGACCTGAGCCGAAGTCAGATGCTTAAGCCACTGAGCCACCCAGGTGTCCCTGCTCTGTTCTGGTGAAGGCAGTGGAAGAGCCCCCTTCCCACAGTGGGAGTCTGTCCTGACTGCTGGGCGGGTGCCCCAGGATTTGCAGGGCGATCTGTTGCACCTACCAATGATAAGAGAAACCAGTCGGCGATTAAACAACTCTTCAATGGGAGAAATACTGAACAGGCAGACTGAACTCCTTCCTCCTCTGAAAACAATTTTGTTTACACTAAAGAGGGAAGAAAACAAGGAAAGAAGAAGGTTTTTGTTGGGAGAAGTTAGTAAATATTTAACTGGTAAAACAGGCAAACACATTTTGGTTTATTTCGGAATTCACGAGGATTATTCCCTCTCCTTGGCAGGCATCAATTGCGATTGCCCGGCATCTCTGCTCCCTACCTTCTTGAGACAACAAATCAGCCACAAAATCCCACCCTCTTGGCCACAGGCACATGAGTAAAGCTGTGACCCCGAACAGACCATCCAGAACCTTCCCTGGAATTTTAGGTGTGGACACTTAGAGGGGATAGCCTTCTTTTCTCTAGAGTCCTAAACTGGGGCTGGTAAGCCCATAGCCACCACCTGCCAAGTTTCTCACTGCCTCAACGAGGCTGGTCTGCAGGCCAAGATAAAGAAGCTTCAGCTCAAATGACTGGAGTTTCTGTCACTTGCAACTGAAGGAATTCCAGCTAGCACAGTGTTACCTTACGGGGGGAGGGGAGGGCCCGGACAGGTGACACAGTGCTCATGGGAGCTGGAAGGAGACCCCAGGGTTCCCAGGGCCCACTCAGGGCCTTCCTGCTGGGCCCTGTCCAGATCCTCTGTGGGGACTTGCAGGAGCCCAGGCCCCGAGTCCAGAACTGACCTCCAGGAAGATGAAGGGCTGAAATGTTCAACACGTCTTCTCTCGGTCCCCTCCATTCCTGCTCCTGCCCCTTTGGCCCTATAGTCACAGTGGCAGAAAAGACTGCACCCCCAGACTAGACTAGAAATCTCTTAAAAGTGACCAAGCCTGAGAACCAGCCATTATTCTCAGCCCTGCTTCTGGTTTAGCACTAACTCATTTCTATTCCTTTCATAAAGAACTTAAGTGCCAAGATCCTGCATTTATTTAAACGGTGCTTTCCAGGGGCACCTGGGTGGCTCAGTTGGTTAAGCGTCCAACTTGCAGTCTCGGCTCAGGTCTCGATCTCATGGTTCGTGAGTTTGAGCCCCACATGGGGCTCTGTGCCGACGGTGCAGAGCCTGCTTGGGATTCCCTTTCTCTCATGTTTGTCTTCGTCCTTCTCTTGCTGAACACTCCCACCTGCTTTGCAAACATCTCAGCCGGGTCTGGCTACTCCTCTCGTGGGGAAGGTGAAAATGGGGGACCGAACAGCAGAGGTCTTTCTCCAGGTCCCCAGAGCTGGACGGGGAAGTGCCCGTCTTGATTCACACTTCGGTGAATGGGACTTTGTGGCCACCTCCCGGCTTAAGCACCAATTAACTACTGTGACAGGAATAAGGCACTTCCTGCCCCAACCCTGTTTTCTTCACCCATGAAATGGAGATCATGGCGACGCCTGTTTCACGACGACAGTGAGGATTCGGTGAAGTCACGTCTGCACAGCACCTAAGGCGGGTCTGGGTGCAGGTCCTTGGCTACTATGCATTTCCTCCTCCTTCCTATGTCAGCTGATTAGGAAAAGGATGTTTCACGTGATACACTAGCCTACCTGCTCCCCAGTAAGTTGTATAGAATCATTATATCTTCTCATACATAAATATACATAAGATGGATGGTGTAATGCCATTAGCATAATGAATATTCTAATTATGGTTCTAACATTAAACCTGGCACCAAACATTAATCCTCAGGGAATACCAATTGCCAAGGGTGTAATTACCAACCTGTGATGGGGAGTACTGCAGGGATTGAACTCGTGAAATCAAGGAGCCATCACGCTTTTGCAAACACAGGAGGAGATCTGTTAGAGCTGAGCTCGGGCACGCACACACACACACACACACACACACACACACTGCCCTCTCCTACCGTGCAGTCTCGTTTCCTGATAGATGGGGGGAGTGCTATGCATTTCACCAGCGCCACTGACTGGGGACTTCTGCCAGGCCAGATGCTGGTGAGGACATTCCCCAACCTTCCTCTAATGACAGCCCCGGGACGGCTTTCAGTAGCCGATCCCCACTTTGGGCATGGGGATCTGAGGTGAAGAGAGGTTAAATAGTAGTACCTGTACCCAACACAAGAGCTAACACAGTTTGGTGTTTCTTATGGATCCTGTTTCCTGAGCCACTTGCAGGGGTCATAGTCATTGTCATCACCCGGTGTGCACGCGATACTAAGACTCAGCAAAAGTCATACGGGGAAACATGGGTGGAGCCAGGACTTAAGTCCAGGTCATGGCTCCCAGGGGGCAGACTGCAATGCTGCGAGATGCTCCCCACGTGTCTGGGATCACTCAGATCCACACCAGGAAGCTGTGATTTAAGCCCAGCTCCATCTGATGGCAGCCTAGACCCTACACGTAGTATTTCTGGAGTTCAGCAATCAACTTGACCTAATTCGTTACGGTTTCCTCGAAAAAAAATAATAATACAGAATTAACTGACTGCAAAACCGAACCCCGTGACTGCCTCTGTTATGGCAGAATAAAGTCTGCTCCCCGGCACCGAAGCCTGCCCCCAGCACTGCCAGCGTCCAGATTTTGGTCGATAACTCAGATGGGAACAAAGGTCACGGCTTATATTTGCGGAAGGCATGAAGACAGGCAGAAGAATGCGCAACTGAACGGAAACTGGCATTGACCCTGAACTCCAGCTGTGCTGGGGCTGTGCGACCCGTGCTGTCCTGTTCAGGTCAGTAGGATAAAACTGAGGGTGCAAAATGTAAGAGAGCCAAACGCAGAGCTCTGCAGGTAGGTTAAAGGAGAGTCGGGACAAGAGAGTCTCCTGGCCCATGGTGCCTCTCAGGGGAAAGTCGGAGAGATTGGTTCACTGCAAACGCAGCAGTTAGGAACACAAATTCGCTTGCTTGTTCCAGAAGCAGCAGATGTCAAACAGGGCTGAACCTGGGAGCTCTGGATGGAGGAAATCCAGAAGATGCAAACATCAGGGTCATCCTAGTGACCCTCTGCCAGAAAGCCGATCTCTTTCTTCGCAAAGGACCCGGTGTCAGGGAGCAGGTGAGAGCCAAGACTGCTCCCGGGGGTTGCACGGGCCATAGGGATCTTCCTCTGGGGTCAGCAAAAGAAGTAAATGGATGGGGTTTCCGTGGGATCACGCTGACCCAGGCATGGAAAATGGACGGGAGATAAGCAGAGTCAAAGGCAGAGAGACCAGTTGGGTGATTTGGACAAGAAATCCAAACAAGAGGCCTGAAGATGTGCAATTGATGTCGTGACTGACCAGAACAGCCTTCAGGGAAGACAGACGTGAGGGCAGCTCCTGCATATCAACTTAGAAAGCTGACTAATAATACAAATCTTTGAAAGATCAATCTGAAAACTGATGAATAATTAGAGGAGTCACCTTGTAAGACTTAATATGCCATGCCATGGATCACAATATGTCATACAGAGTATTTGTGCTTTGATTCAACATCTCTCTCTAATTTATGTATCTAACATCGTATTTCCATTCGGAATCATCATATAAGGAAGAGAGTGGAGGTGGGAGACGGGAGGAGGGTGTGTTTGTGTGACTAACACCCAGAATAAGAACAGGGACAGCTGAGCGAGCTCACTTGGAGCAGGACCCGGGTGCCCGACAAGGGGGGCGGGGGGACCACCATCACAGCAGGGTCCTGCCATTTGCAGAGTGCAGCCTGCATCCCGAGCCCCCAGTGTTCAGAGTCAGACGTTAACAGTTAACAGTCAGGTGGTAAGGGTGACCCACTGTGCCCCAGGGACGAGGGAACCCATTGGTGAGAGGTCTGGAACCACACACATCCTTCAAGCCTGCATCGTGCCACCTTCCCAGCATCTAAGTCCCCGTGGGCTCAGAACCTGAGATTCTGACGTTTGGAAGGCCGTGCCCAACCGCACCATCTCGGCAGGGACAGCACCCGTGCCTTGTCCTGCCGTCAGAGTTTAAAGCAAGACCAGCTTCTCGACATCCCCACGTGTCCACTGCACCATGCCTCAGCCCACTCCTGGGCTCGGCCACCCAGGGACAGGTAAGGGCCAGAAGCTTAAGCCTTCAGGGGACCCTGCACCTGCTCAGGAAAGAAAGCGGGTGCCTCTCCATCAGCAGGCGGCCACCGCCCATGCTGTGTGGCATCCATGTCCCGCTGCCAGGTAGTAAACTCAGGCAGCATATGAGGCAGTGCATCTGTGAGCCGTGTTGGGCCCCCTTGGGGGCTACAAGTAAGAGGGCTATACAGCCGCAGAAGCCAAAAGCCCATTTCACTCTGTACTATGGCCCTGGCTTTCCCCAAGTCCACAGTCCATCCTGCCATTGATTGGCTCACTCATTTATTCATGTCTTCATTCTACATTCTATGCACATTACTGACAGGTGTGATTACCGACCCCACCCCAGCAACGGGAGGGAGCTGGCCATTCAGGCTGAGACACAGCACCTTGCATTCCCATGGGGCTTGGTGCAGGGCTGCAGGCGATCAGAGCCAGTTGGAGTTCAGCCAGGACATTTGCTGGAGCCATCTGGAAAGAGGGTCCCACTTTCTGCCAAACCCATGAGGACGGAAGGCTGGAGCTGCTTGGGGAATGTGCAGGTGATGGCCGGAGGCAACGCCCCCCCCCCCCGAGGGGACCAGAGCCAGACCATGCAGAGAGCAAATGGGTCCCACTGGGGTTTCCTGTCATTGCACCTGGAAGAATCCTGACCAACCGATCAGCTTCGAGGTCAGTTCCTGGCCTGCCTTTTCCACACAACCTCCAAAGGGTAGAGAGAACACAGCCGCATCACACTTCTGTGGCTTAGAGGACATGCTGCTTTGGGGTGTTTGTTAATGCCTTCTTGAATATAACCTGAGCTCCTCAACCAGGCAAGGGTCTCATCTTATATCCTTCCGTGACTCCCACAGAGCCTGTCCCAACGCGGAATAAAAAACGCTTCATAAGACCTTCTGTGTATTTACGCTGTAGCGTGAATTTAGATGTTCCACCCTCTTTCAATAGACTTTTTCCCAAAGTAACCCATAGCCACCCTCCCCCGCCTTTTAAAGGTTATATTCCTCAAAACGGCCCTAATCCTTCGGCTCGTACATGTTTTCTTGAGCACATGCTGTGCGCCGGGCGTTGGTGCTGGGTACAGGGGACCCCGGCATCAATATGACCGGGCTCCTCCCTGGTTGGGGAGGGGAACAGACAAGGAAACATACGTGCCCTTAATGTGAGAGAGACCTGGACAGAGGAGGAGGGTGCTGGCTGTAGCCCCAAGGAGGAAGTACCAATTCTGCACTTGGGGTTCACCAGCCACACGGCCTCCCACACGGCGTTGGAGGATAAGGGTAGGTGTGTGGACAGGTGAATATGTAACGGTTTGTTCGTATAAGGGAACGTATATTGAAATCCATCTGTCATGGCCTCTAAGGAATCACTGTAACATGAAGTCTGAAAACACAAGAAAAACTAAGCACTCCTAAGACGTCATGAATAAACGGGCTTGACCCATGTTCGTAGAATTGGCACCTTCTTCCCAGGGGCCACAAACCCATGGCTCCCTTCGCATTTTAATTTGAAAATTTACAAAAGCGGGGGGAAAAAGGGTGGCATTGTATTTTCGAAAGAATGCAGCCCTGTGGTCCCAGAAATGAATCATCTCAGGCCCTGAGGGCAAAGCAATCTTAATATGCTCTCTTCCTCCACACCGCAAAATCCTAGAGCAGAGTCACTCAACACATCTTTTTGAAAACGCTCTGTATACTAAGCAATATGCAGGATGATAATAATACAACAGTGTTCCCAGAAAGTCTGGAGGCAAATCAAATCAGGAACATTTCTTGATCACTTGCTCAGCATTGTGACCAAATTTATCATTTATATCAGATGCTGCAAGGCCAGTGATAGTTTCATAATCTAGTTACTGTTCATTATTTTACTGTGTATATTACAATATTTGCCTGCCTAACACCCACGGCCCCAGCTGTGGGGAAGGACCAGGCTGTACTTTCAGGGGCCCCCGTCCACTCTCAAGGCAGATGGCCAGGGTTAGACTGACACGGTGCTCAGGCCTGGGCCGCGGGAGCCGCCTGTCACTCTGACGCAAGCAGGTCAGGGGAGAATGTGACCCAGTATAGGCCAGTCAGAACCAGAGCATCAGTCCCCGGAATACTGGGGGAAAGAAAATAGGAGACTGATGTGTTCTTTCCACTGGTTCATCTGACCCGGGGAGACAAAAGGCTGAATTTGCCTGGATCCGCCGTGCGGAGAAAGTGCACCTGAACACCAGAACCACCTGCCGGGGCAGGTCAAGACTCCGTGACTCCATGTAGCTCTTTCTCCAGTTCTGCTCACTTGAGCCAGCGAGTCTGACCCTAAACTTTTCGATTGCATAAATCAATAAATTCCCTTCTTTGGCTTAAGCTACGGAAGAGAATGTCTGCCTTGCGATCAAAGCATCTAAATGAACAACGTGTTGAATTCCCTCCGCTCTGGGGCAATCGATTAGTGCAAGAGCCAGGTATCTTTCTCTGTGTGTATCCTCCACTGGACCCAGCATGCTGCCCCCGGAGGACGCACTCAGCTAACACCCCCTGAGGGAATGGACTGCTCAGATCCTGACGTGGCAAGGAAATTCACACACTGTTCACCAAGCAGCATCCACATGTCTGTTCAAGGTGTTCCAGCGTAGTGGGGACTGAACCCGGAGAGTCCTGGTTGGAGTTGGTCCTCAGCTCTGTGAGTTCTCACAAGCATGAGCGGGCTCTGGGAAACTCGTACGTTCAGATAAAACTCATAGGAGAATGATTAAAGCAGATGGTAATTTACTAATAACCATACTAGCTGCCAGTGACTGAACAGTTACCACGAGACAGAAACTTAGCTACACATTTACACATCTCATCTCTGTTGCCCTATAACACTCAGGAAGGAAAAGAAACCCCTCACCCATCTTCACTTGGGAGGTGGGTCATGACAGCCAAGGGTGGCTTTCTAAGCAGATGCCATCTGCTCATGCAGCTGAAGCCCCAGAGCCGTCACTCGGATGGGTCCCCTTCCAAGGCCCCACATGTTCCGCTCCTGGATGTATAGGGGAAGAAGTGCCTCCAGCCCACTCTGCAAGCATGCAGTTTGTCCAGCCTGGGGGGACCTCCCTCTCTGCCCTGGTGGCGGTCCTGGGGATGGAAAGCGGCTGTGGCCACCCCGGCCACGGCAACAAGCCAGCCCTGACCGCGCACCGAGTCTGATCAAGAAGGATCTGAAAGGCAGCTGTCCGTCCTGTTGGCTCAGCTCCATGCTCGAGGCTATCGCAGTCCTACAGAGGCGGCCCCCAGGTGCCAGCGCGTGGTCTCGCAGCTGAAAGGGACTTCCCTAGAGTGCCAATAATCCGAAACAAGTACCCCTCAGCCATGCCAGGAGAAAGACTGAATTCTCTTTCTACTCACTCAAAAGGCAATAATATTCCAAAATTATTGTCCTACGAAGAGACGTTCAGAAAACACAGAGCCAAAAACTCTAGGGGACAAAGGTATTGTGGAGATGTGTCAGGAATCCAGGTATGCTAGATTTCTGGATTTTTGTTATGGTTGTGATATTGGTCAGTGTTTTAGATTTGTAATTTGCTGTGATTTTTCTCCACCCTAAATAAATTTTACCTTCCATTCTTAATGTTATATTCATCATTTTGTACTCTTTTTTTTTTTTTTAAAGAGAGTACCAAAACCATATAAGCTTCAAACCCCACAAAACCTGAACCCACCCCCAGCTTTGAGAAATTCTGGCCTGTCCAAAATAAGTCCTCATTGCCTACGAGGATGCCTGTAAAGCATTCCTTGTTTACTGAGAGAGAAGCATCCTTATTTTTAAGCCCTAGAAAGAGAAATTATGTGTGACTGTTTTGGATAACTCTTATCATGTTTAAGCTTCAAGAGATTCACAACGGCATGAAATGCTGGTTTCATAACTGGAATATTTCCCTGGGTTGCTAGAGACAGCAAGACACTTATGAGTGGGTTGTGCCCACCCCCCAAATTCTTTTCATCCCAACCCCTAGCACCTTAGAAGGCAACTGTCTTTGGAAACAAGGTCTTTAAAGATGTGATTAAACTAAACTAGGACCCTTAGGCTGGACCCTAATCCAAGATGACTGGCGTCAGGAGGAGAGAGACTCCAGGGCACGTTTGCACAGAGAGGTGACCATGTGAAGAAGTTAACAAGAGGGTGGACATTTGCAAGCCAAGGAGAGAGACCTCCAAGGAAGCCAACTCTGCTGGCACCTTAATCAGTGAAAATACAAATGTCTGTTGATTAAGCGACCCATTCTACGGTGTAGTGTAATGGCAGCCTGAGCAAACTAAGACACCATGACAGAAAATCAGAGTCGGAGGGGAAAGGGAATTGCCTGAAGGAAAGTTTAGTCCATTCCAAGTTTTCTAGAGGACCAGTCCTGAGGCTGCACCGCCCTCCCGCCATGGCCTACTTCTGAACCGATGATGGCAGGTCTGGTCTCCAGGGAACTGAACCCCGGGGCGGGGGGATGGACACTTCTGAGTCCTCCCTCCGAGGCCCACCCCCACCTGCTTGCTCCCCAAGTCCTTGGCTTGTCCTCTCTGCTTCTCCAGAGAACTCCTTCCCAGCCTGATGTCCTATTTCCTTCTCCCACCCACAGCTAAGGTCCCAACTGCAGCCACCCTAATATTCCACTAATCATCTCCAGATAACCCTACGCCAGCTCCCAGTATCTCCCCTGCGAGTTTCCGAGTCTGGTCTTCTGCCTGTAAACCACCACCCCCCACCCTCCGCCTGAACAAGAATGCTCTCTGTCCCTTCTTTCAAGTGCCCTCCCTTAATGACCCCAGGGGCCATCCTCTGCCAGCAAGTGGAGACCTTGGCGGCCACCCTCTCCTTCATCTGTGTTTAGTTTCCAGCCACCGATCACCACATAAAATTTGAGTCTCCCCCCAATCCCTCTATTCCCTGCTTAAAATGTAATCCCCCAAACAGAGACTGATGCCAAAAAAAAAAAAAAGGAAAAAAAGCCAAGCCTGCAGAAACGTTCCAGAGAAGTTGGTACAACTAAAATATTTAATTAATGAATGAAATGTCTCCGGTAGGAAGAATTGGTTAAATTCTTGGCATGTGCTTTATTTTAATAGTGATCTACGCATGCGGGTCACACAGTGGCCTGCACATGCCTGATCGTCCTTTGGGAAAGGGCCAGGCTTGGAACCTATTCAGATGCTCTTTAGCTGGGAGATAAGCCCCTGTCGGGGGATCCTCCCAGCAGATCCCTCTGTTGGAAAAGCTCCTCATGAAAGCACACAGGTGAGTGGGGCCATTTGTTCACATGGATGGCAGTTGGCCAAGACTGTGATTTGAAGAAAGCCACTGTGCCCAGAACATCTCCCCACCATTGACAGCTCAGCACTCTGGCCAGGAATAAAATCCTTGTCATGCAAGCTACGGGTGCCCAGTCTCCCCAGTTACCCGACAGGAGGGCTCAGCCATCTGACTGCGCTCCCTGCCTAGCCTTCAGAGTCCCCGGAGCTTAAATGCAGGAGGGGGCAGAGACAGTCACTGCAGAGACAGGCGGGTCTCTCTTGCGGCCTCCCCCCCTTTCCTTCTTTTCCTCCCTCACCCATACCCCAGGCCTGAGCAGCACAAGAGCCTCTCTGGCCTCCACATTATGACCCCATCAGCAAGGAGCCATCATAGGATGATGGGCCGGTCCCTCAGGACCACGAGAACACACGAAAACTGGGATGGAAAGGGGGCTATTTTCCGAGTCTCCTCACCATCCTGTCTGTTAAGAGCCACCCATGTATAAGAGGCAAGACTGATCACCCCCTTTTTATGCCTACACTGTCCCCTAAGTCAGCTCCCACCTGGCTCGGGTAACCACTGCCTAGCGTGAGGGTGGCTTAACAATAGAGCTACAAAAGCCCTTAACAATTTAAAGACACTTCTTAAAAATAGATAATGGAGAGTCTCCAAATATCTGCATTCATAGTTCTACTATAGTTTCAAAATATAAGAAAGAATAGCTATTTGTCAAGGAGAATGTCTGTTACAAGAACATAGCATTGGATAACTGTAAGCGCTCCCCGGGGATTTGTGCATCAGTAACACATGACCTCTCTCTTTTTTTCCCCTTTTCCAAAGAAATTTAACAATTATGCTGTTGCTAAACACGAACTATTCAGTGTAACCGTCTGGCCACTGAAATTCAATTCAGAGCCCCTAAGAGTCACCTGCTCCCCTTTGGAAGGTCAATTACATTTCAAGATCCGTAATAAGCAGAAGCGTAAATGTAAGAGAAAAAAATTGTTGAGGCTGCAATTACGTGAAGTCTCCAAATAAGCAAATTAGAGAAACTATCTTTCATCCAAGCATCAAAATTAATGCAATAAACCAAAATCAAATATGACGCGGAAAAAATCAGATACACCAATGTTAAGTAAACCAACTTTAACTTACCGAAGACAAAGGAGTAAAATGATACTGATAAAAGGTTTCATACCTTCATTAAACATGGGATAAGCTACTCCCAATGAGCTCTTCCCAAAAGGCCACAGATTCACTTTTGCATAGGATGCCGTTCGTACTGACCCTATAAAAATGTGGTTGATACATTGATACTTAATATATCTCTATAGTTTATAGAATTATATTAAACTCCTGTGCTTTCCAATCATGCCGTTTTTAATTTTGATGCAATAATCGTGTCAAATCTACCCAAAGATCCTACCTTCATTAACTACACGTAGAGAATATTCCTGAAAATTTTATCATTAAGGATATGACATATTTAGCACCACCTGATGGTAAAAAAAGAGATGAAAATAGGCCTTAATATTTGAATCATGCAAAGAGAAATTATTATATTTTCATATGAGTGTGTATATTTTTGCAACATTAAACATTTTGAGGATTTTAGCATGTGACACCAGTTTTCTTAGACATTAAAAATTTTAGAGAGAGTTTCATGTAAACTCTACCAAAATTGTATTGATGCAGAAAATAAAATATAACTGCCTAAGTGTAAGAATTCACAAATCACATAAATATTTCTTCATATCAAAAACTTTTATCTGATAATCAAGTTAAAGTTATAAGCCATATAGGGGCGCCTGCGTGGCTCAGTCAGTTAAGCGTCCGACTTCGGCTCAGGTCATGATCTCACAGTTCGTGAGTTTGAGCCCCATGTGGGGCTCTGTGCTGACAGCTCAGAGCCTGGAGCCTGCTTCAGGTTCTGTGTCTCCCTCTCTCTCTCACCTTCCCCTGGTCATGCTCTGTCTCAAAAATAAACAAACATTAAAATATTTTTTTAAATTTATAAGCCATATAAAATTCTGTATGTAACAAAAATTCTTGAATTGTGACAAAGTATGTGCCAGGGGAGAGTACTAAAATATTACAGGTGTTGCAGCACAAAATCCTTCCCCAAAATTGAACTTCTCTATACTTAAAATACAAATATGTTGAAAACATGATGGAGACCTCCCATTTTAATATGGAAGAGTACAAAAGGAATTTCAACCTTCTTCAAAGGCAACCTGCAAGTTTTGACAAAACTCAAAGGCACAGGTAATCCCAAACCAAAGTATGTAAGAAATGGAAAGGAAATGTGGTGACTGATGGTCAAGCAGAAAAGAGGATTCCATGGCTGCAGAAATTTAGACAAGGCTGAGAAGGTAAAAGTCCCAAAGAAAGTGGCATAGTCTAAGGTCACGCACACCTCTGTTGTTGAGGACAGCTGGCAGAGGTGAGCAGTGAGTAGCTCCCATAGTCTGAGTTTGGCACAAGGAAAGTGGGATAGGATGGGCTAGATGGGAAATCAGCCAGACCCGCCATATATTCAGGAAGTAGTCTGTTGGTGAGGCAAGAAGTAGAAGAGAATCTTGACATTATGGGCAGAGTTGCTTCTGAACATTTCAGATGACTTTACAAGTAAAGTCTGGGGAAAGTGCTCTCAAACCCAAGTCCCTGTGTCCTTTGAAGAATTCCTACAAATGTGTCCATAACCCTGCCCTTCATTGTGTTATTTTGCAATTAGCTGGAAAAGCTCTGAGGACTAAAGAAAATGTTGAGAACCTACCCAAAGACATAACAATCAAGATTGAAAAACAATCAAAATAAAGTGAAAATATGCAAAGAATTAACAAGGACTAGAAAGAAATGAAAGATAAGAAAGACAACCAAGAGATCCAACAAATGCCTAATTGGTATTGACAAGGTGGGACAGGGTTAAATACATATGTTTAAATAGATATGTTAAGAAAACTTTCCAGGGGAGCCTGAGTGGCTCAGTTGGTTGAGTGTTCAACTTTGGCTCAGGTCATGATCTCAGAGTTCGTGGGTTTGAACCCCACATCAGGCTCTGTGCTGACAGCTCAGAGCCTGAAGCCTGCTTTGATTCTCTGGCTCCCTCTCTCTCCCTGCCCCTCCCCCCCCCAAAAAATAAAATAAACATTTAAAAAAAATTTTTAAGAGAGAACATTCCAGAAATAAAACATCTCAATCTGCAGAATCAAAAGGCGGTTCCCAGGAAAAACTGACAGAGGCAATAGACATACTGAAGAAATAAAAGAGAAGGTGTATTCTATAAAGGAATGCCAGAACAAAAATTCAAACCTTCGATAATACTGAAAGAAACATACATATACCAAAATATCAGGCCACAAAGATAACCTCAAGTAATTTCCAAAAGTAGAAATAATAAGACAAAATGCTTTGATCACAATGAGCAAACTAGAAATTAATAATGAAACCAAAACACAAAAAACTAACAAACAATATCTACCACTTGCAAACTTAAAGACTCTCAATCCATAGTCAGAAAAGAAGTCAGGACTAAAATTGTATTATAACTAGAAAACTGCAACAACTAAAAGGATGCCTAGAAGAATCCACGGGCTACATCTACAGCAGAGCTCAGAGAAAAGTGCATAGTCCTGTATGTATATTATAACCAGAAAAAATAAAAAATACATGAGTAGATTATCCAATGAAAAATGATAGAAAATAGACAAGAAAAGAAAGCCAAGAAAAACAGAAGGGAGGAATTAGTAAACAAAATATAAAACTAACTAGAAAAGTGAAAACGATAGTAATGATAAAGCCAAGAATTTAAGTACCTACATACATTCATACATACATCAACTATTATCTAGCCTAATGTTTTTAGCCTAATTTTTAACAAATAAGAAAGCACAAATAAACAGTCTAAGAAATCACAAGGAGAGAAACTTCAGGAATCATAAGACACCACTTTTCTGAACTCTATGTGATTCTAAGAACCTGAATTGAAGAGATTATTTTCTGTAAAATAATAATTTCCAAAACTTATATAAAAATGAAAATTCAGGGGCATCTGAGTGGCTACGTTAAGCATCAGACTCTGGGTTTCAGCTCAGGTCATTATCTCGTGGTTCATGAGATCAAGCCACACGACCAGCTCTGTGCTGACAGCATGGAGTCTGCTTGAAATTCTCTCTCTCCCTCTCTCTGTCTCTGCCCCTCTCCCCACTCATGCTCTCTCTCTCTCTCTCTCTCTCTCTCTTAAAATAAACATTAGGGGTGCCTGGTGGCTAAGTCGGTTAAGCGTCCAACTTCAGCTCAGGTCATGATCTCACAGTTCGTGGGTTCAAGCCCTGCATCGGGTTCTGTGCTCATAGCACAGAGCCTGGAGCCTGCTTCCAATTCTGTGTCTCCCTCGCACTCTGCACCTCCCTTGCTTGCACTCTGTCTGCCTCTCTCTCTCTGTATCAAAAATAAATAAACATAAAAAATTTTTGATAAACAAATAAACATTAAAAAATGAAAATTCAAAGTAGATCAACTACTCTAGAGGAAATTAAAAAGAAATTGCTAAAGGGTTGACACTTCCCCCAAAGCAGTAAGTTAAGATGATTTGGCAGGAGAATTCTATTCAATTCTTTAAGAAACAGGTAATCTCACTGTTCTTTTAAAGTATTCTAGATCAGGGAAAAATAAGGAAGATTACCAATCCTGTTTTAAGCTACCATAATATTTAACACAACAACAAAGATTCCATGAAAAAAGAAACCATAATTTATGAATATCAATGCAAAATCTTTAAAAAGATATTAAAAGAACAATATACAACAACCAAGTATCATTAATCTCAAAATGCAAGAATGTTTACAATTTATTGAGTTGATTAACACAAATCATCATTGAGGAACTTCTGGGGAAGACATAGGAGCAGGAGGACCCGAAGCTCATCTCCCCCCATGGATACAGCTAGATAACAGCCACATCAGTGTAAATAACCCAGAAAATGACCCAAAGACTGACAGAACAGACCCTCCAAAGCTAAATGTAGAGAAGCAGCCACATAAAAGAGGGTAGAAAGAATGGAAACACAGCTGGGAGTCAAATGGACCCACAGGACTGTTGGTGAGAGGGAGAGACATGGAGGTGCAGAGAGGGCAAAGGAGTAGACCCCCACTCCAAGCACCCCAGATATGGGGGGCCCACACAGGGAAGACAAATCCCTGTAACATTTGGCTTTGAAAACTAAAGGGGCCTGGCTTCATGAGTTCTTACAATCAGTGGGGCTTAGCACCTGAACTTTAAAATTCAGTGGACTTGGCTCTGGGAGAGCTGGAGAGCAATAGGAAAATGAGTCCCCACCCTTAAAGAGACAGCATAACAAACAGTCCCTGCTGAGATACACCAGATACATGGACAGTTGCAGGAGCTAGCACAGCACCAACACTCTCCACCTGGCTTGAACAGCATGCCCCACCTTGGTGAGCTTCTGCAGATCTGCCCCTCCCAACCTGGCCAAACTAAGTAAGAATTTTCTCAGGTTGCTTCAGACCCCCTCCTGCAGCGGACAGCATGGACCTTGCTGACACTATGCACCTGCATTCTCCTGCAGACCTGCCCCCTCCAATGTGCCTTTGTCCAGAGTTCATCCAAAGTGGCGCCACAAGCCTTGCAGTGTGTAGCCGCCCTGACAGGGGTCAACACTACCCTAAAGTGATTCCTGCCCCAGTGAGAGGAGCAGATAACCACACACACCAGTCCAACTGCAACTCTCATGGTGGGGTAAGAGCAGATATCAGGTGTCTCTGCAGGACCCAACCACCAACCATAGCTTCTCAGGGGACAACACAGGGAAAGCACTCTGCAGCTTGGTGACACTGCATCTCTGGCCAACAACTGGTCTAACTCAACTCAAGTCCAAAGCGACCACAGACTGGGCCCCTAACAACACGGGGGCTAAACCCTGCCCACAACAAGAAAAAAGAACCACTGCATGTGACTGGACTAAAGGCAAATGCGGCTCAACCATAAGAGCAGGGCACATGCAACACACATAGGGGACACCCCTGAAGCATCAAGTTCTGGTATATAGGGAAGATTGCACTACAGGACACTATAGGAACTCTTCGTCATAAGGCCACTACTTTCAAGAGCAGGAGACATAGCTGACTTCCTAACACAGAGAAACATATGCAAAGAGTTAGACAAAATGAGGAGACAGAATAATATGGCCCAAATGACAGAACAAGGCAAAATCACAGCACAACTGCTAAATGAAACTGAGATAAGTAGTATTCCTGATAGAGAATTTAAAGTAATGGCCATAAAGAGATACTCACTGAACTTGAGAAAAGAGTGGAGGACATCAGTAAGACACTCAACAAAGGGACAGAAAACATACAAAGGAACCAATCAGAGAGGAATAACTCAATAACTGAGACAAAAAATATACTAGAGGGAATAAAGAATAGATGAGAAGAAGTAGAAGAGTGGACCAGTGACCTGTAAGACTGAGTAATGGATGGCAATCAAGCTGAACAGGAGAAGGGGGGGAAAAAAGAATAAAAATTTAAAATAGACTAAAGGAACTCAGTAACACCATCAAGCATAATAGCATTCATATTACAGGGATCCCAGAAACAGAAGAGAGAAAAGGAGGCAGAAAAATTATTTGAAGAAATAATAGCTGAAAACTTCCTGAATAAAAGGAAGGAAAGAGAAATCTGGATCTAGGAAGCACAGAGAGCCTCCAACAAAATCAACCCAAGGAGGTCCACACCAGACACATAGTAATTAAAGTGGCAAAAGTAGTGATAGAGAATTTTAAAAGCAGCAGGATAAAAGAAAACAGTTACCTACCAAGGAAATCCCAAAAGACTATCAGCTGATTTTTCAGCAGAAACTTTGCAGGCCAGAAGGGAGTGGCATGATATACTCAAAGTGTTGAAAGAATAAACCTGCACTCAAGAATATTCTATCCAACAAGGCAATCATTCAGCATAGAAAGAGAGATAGTTTCTCAGACAAACAAAAGTTAAAGGAATTTATCATCACTACCCAGCCTTATAAGAAATGTTAAAGAGGACTCTTTGAGTAGAAAGGATAAACCATAAGCAGGAGTAAGAAAAGTAGGAAGCACAAAAGCAGTAAAATTAAGTCTATCTATAAAAATATGTCAAGAAATTCACAAAACAAAAGGATGTAAATTATGACATCATATACTAAAATGTGGGAAGGGATAGAAGTCAAGAATGGGCCCAAACTTAAAGCAATCATCAACTTAATACAGACTGTTAGATGCAGTCTGTATTATAGTATTATATATAAACCGAATGGTAGCCACAAATCGAAAACCCATAATAGATATGCAAAAAATAAAGAGAAAGGCATCCCAATATATTACTAAAGAAAGCCAGAAAACTGTGAGAGAAGTGAACAAGAGAAGAAAGGGACAGATAGAACTACAAAAGGAATGATACAACACGAAACAAAATGGCTATAAGTACATACCTACCAATAATTACTTTGAATGTAAATGGACTAAACACTCCAATCAAAAGACATAAAGTGACATAGGGAATGGATAAAAAAGTGAGGCCCATCTGTATGCTGCCTGCAAGAGACTCACGTCAGACCTAAAGATACATGCAGATTGAAAGTAAAGATATGGAAAAGCATTTATCAGGCAAATGGAAGTTAAAAGAAAGCTGAGGTAGCAATACTTATATCAGAAAAAATAGACTTTAAAATAAAGACTGTAACAAGAGACAAAGAAGGACACTATACACTCATAAAAGTAACAATCCAACCAGAAGATATAATAATTGAAAATATTTATGCACCCAACATGAAAGTACCCAAATACATAAAGTAGCCAATAATAAACAAAAAGAAAATAATTGAACTAATACAATAATAGTAGGGGGTTTTAATACCACACTTACATCAGTGGATAGATTACCCAAACAGAAAATCAATAAGGAAACAGTGGTTTTGAATCATACATTGGACAAGATGGATCTAGCAGATATATTCAGAACATTCCATCTTAAAACAGCAGAATACACATTCCTTTCAAGTTCACATGGAACATTCTCCACTTTAGATCACATTTTAGGTCGCAAAACGAGTCTCAACAAATTCATACAGATTGAAGTCATTTCATGTGTCTTTTCCCACCACAACACTGAAAGTAGAAATCAACCACAATAAAAAATCTAGAAAGAACAAAAACACGTGGAAGTTAAATAATATGCTACTAAACAATGAATGGATCAACGAAGGAATTAAATCGAAAATCAAAAATTACATAGAGACAAATGAAAATGAAAACACAATAGTCCAAAATCTTTGGGATGCAGCAAAAGTTATTCTAAGAGGGAAGTTTATAACAACACAGCCTTAGCTTAAAGAGCAAGAAAAATCTCAAACAACCTAACATTACGTGAAAAGGAACTAGAAAAAGAAGAACAAAGAAAACTCCAAACTAGTAGAAGGAAGGAAACAATAAAGATTAGAGTAGAAATAAATGAAATAGAAACTAAAAACAAGAAGAAGAAGAAGAAGACGACGGGGGGAGGAGGAGGAAGAGGGAAGGAGGAGTTGGAGGAGGAGGAGGAGGAGGAGGAAGAGAAGGAGAAGGTCAATGAAACCAGGAGCTCTTTCTCTGAAAAGATTAAAAAAAAATGATAAACCTTTAGCCAGACTTGTAAGAGAGAGACTGAGAGGACTCAAAAAAATTAGAAATGAAAGAGGAGAAATAACAACCAACTCAGATAAATACAAAGGATCATAAGAGAGCATTTTGAAAATTTACATGCCAACAAATTGGACAACTTAGAAGAAATGGATAAATTTCTAGAAACATAAAACCTCCCAAAACTGAATCAGCGAGGAATAGAAAATTTGAACAGAACAACAATGAAATGGAATCAGTAATCAGAAAACTCCCAACAAACAGAAGTCCAGGACCAGATGGCTTCACAGGAGAATTCTACCACACATTATGGAAGAGTTAATACCTATTCTTCTCAAACTATTCCAAAAAGCAGAAAAGGAAGGAAAGCTTCCAAATTCATTCCATGAGACCAACATTACCTTGTTACAAAAACCAGATAAAGACACTACAAAAAAAGGAGAGAGAGAAATACAGGCCAATGTCTCTGAAGAACATAGATGCAAAAATCCTCAACAAAATGTTAGCAAACTGAATCCAACAATACATTAAAAAAATCATTCATCGAGGGGCGCCTGGGTGGCTCAGTTGATTGGGCATCTGACTTCAGCTTGGGTCATGATCTCGCAGTCTGTGAGTTCAAGCCCCACAGCAGGCTCTGTGCTGACAGCTCGGAGCCTAGAGCCTGCTTCAGATTCTGTGTCTCTCTCTCTCTCTCTCTGCCCCTCTCCCACTCATTCTCTTTCTCTCTCTCTCTGTCTGTCTCTGTCTCTCAAAAGTACATAAACATTTTTAAAAAATTTTTTAAAATAATTCATCACAATCAAGTAGGATTTATTCCTGGGAGGCAGGTGGGGTTCAATATTCACAAATCAATCAACATGATACATCACATCAACAAAAAAAGGATAAAAACCATACTATAATTTCAATAGATGCAGGAAAAGCATTTGACAAAATGCAACATCCGTTTATGATAAGAATCCTCAACAATAGGTTTAGAGGGAACATTCCTCAATATAATAAAGTCCATCTCTGAAAAATCCACAGCTAACATCATCCTCAATGGGGAAAAACTGAGAGCTTCTCTGCTAAGGTCAGGAATAAGACAAGGATGTCCACTCTCACCACTTTTATTCAACATAGTACTAGAAGTCCTAGCCATAGAAATCAGACAAGAGAGAAAGAAAGAAAGAAAGAAAGAAAGAAAGAAAGAAAGAAAGAGAGAAAGAGAGAAAGAAAGAAAGAAAGAAAGAAAGAAAAGCATCCAAATTGGTAAAGAAGAAGTAAAACTCTCAGTATTTGCAGATGACATGATACTATACATAGAAAACTCTAAAGACTCCACCAAAAAATTATTAAAACTCATAAATGAATTCAACAAGATCGCAGGATACAAAATCAATACACAGAAATCCATTGCATTTCTATACACTAATAACAGAAGAAGCAGAAAGAGAAATTAAGAAAACAATCCCACTTATAACTGCACCAAAAAGAATCAAATACTTAGGAATAAACTGAACCAAAGATGTGAAGATTTGTACTCTGAAAACTATAAAACATTGTTGAAAGAAATTGGAACAGAAACAAATGGAAAGATATTCCATGCTCATGAATTGAAGGAGCAAATATTGTTTAAATGTCCACACTTCCCAGAGCAATCTACACATTTAATCCCTATCAAAATACCAACAGCATTTTTCACAGAACTAGAGCAAATAATCCTCAAATGCATGTGGAACCACAAAAGACCCTGAACAGCCAAAGCGATCTTGAAAAAGAACAAAACTGGAGGTATCACAACCCCAGATATCAAGATATACTACAAATCTGTAGTAATTAAAACAGTATGGTACTGGCATAAAAATAGACACATAGATCAATAGAACAGAATAGACAGCCCAGAAATATACCCACGATTAAGTGGTCCAGTAATCTTTGACAAAGGAGGCAAGAATATACAATGACGAAAAAAGACAGTCTCTTCAACAAATGGTGTTGGAAAAACTGGACAGCTACATGCAAAAGAATGAAACAGAGCCACTTTCTTACACTATGCACAAAAAATAAACTCACAATGGAAAAAAAAAAAACCTAAATCTGAGACTTGAAACCATAAAAATCCTAGAAGACGGCACAGGCAGTAATTTCTCTGACATCAGCCATAACATTTCTTTCTAGATAGGTCCCCTGAGGCAAAGGAAACAAAAGCAAAAATAAACTACTAGGACTACATCGAAATAAAAAAGCTTCTGCACAGCAAAGGAAACAATTAACAAACTAAAAGGCAACCTAGTGAGTGGGAGAAGATATTTGCAAATGATATATCTGATAGAGTTGGTATCCAAAATATATAAAGAACTTACACAACTCAACCCCAAAATACATAAATAAATAAACAAAAAATAATAATCCAATTCAAAAATGGGCAGAAGACATGAACAGACATTTCTCTAAAGAAGACTTACAGATGGCCAACAGACACATGAAAAGAAGCTCAACATTAGTAATCATCAAGGAAATGCAGATCAAAACCACAACGAGATAGCACCTCACACCTGTCAGAATGATTAAAATCAAAACCCGAGAAACATCAAGTGTTGGTGACGATGTGGAGAACAAAGAACTCTTGTGCACTGTTGGTGGGAATGAAAACTGGTGCAGCCACTATGGAAAACCATATGGAGGTTGCTCAAAAATTTAAAAATAGAATTACTATATGATCTGGTATTCCTACTACGGGTTATTTACTCGAAGAGTATAAAAACACTTATTCAAAAAGATATATGCACAGGGCACCTGGGTGTCTCAGTTAGTGAAGCACCCGACTCTTGGTCTCAGCGCAGATCTTGATCTCAGGGTCGTGAATTCAAGCCCCACATTGCGCTCTACACTGGGTGTGGAACCAACTTTTAAAAAAGATATATGCACCCCTATGTTTATTACAGCATTATTTATAATAGCCAAATTATGGAAGCAACCCTAGTGTCCATCAACAGATGAATAAAGAAATAGTGTGTATATATATGTATATATATACACATATACACACACACTACATATTAAGTGGCCATAAAAAGAACAAAATCTTGCCATTTGCAACAACATGGGTGGACCTAGAGGGCGATCCAAGTGAAATAAGTCAGAGAAAGACAAATACCATATGATTTCACTGATAAGTGGAATTTAAGAAACAAAACAAATGAACAAAGGGAAAAGAGACAAACCACTGAGAACATACTGATGGTTGCGAGAGGGGACTTGGGTGGGGGATGGGTGAAATGGATGAAGGGATAAAGGGGACCCTTATCATGAGCACTGAGTAGTATACAAAACTGTTGAATCACTCTATTGTACACCTGAAACTAATATGACACTGCATATTAACAATACTGGAATTAAAATTTTTTTATTAAAAACCATAAATCAGGGGCGTCTGGGTGGCGCAGTCGGTTAAGCGTCCGACTTCAGCCAGGTCACGATCTCGCGGTCCGTGAGTCCGAGCCCCGCGTCGGGCTTTGGGCTGATGGCTCAGAGCCTGGAGCCTGTTTCCGATTCTGTGTCTCCCTCTCTCTCTGCCCCTCCCCCGTTCATGCTCTGTCTCTCTCTGTCCCAAAAATAAATAAACGTTGAAAAAAAAATTTAAAAACCATAAATCATTGTTGGACACATCAAAAGAAAAAAAATCAAATGATCATTTCCATCTATGAATAAGGGGCATTTTATAGGAGTTGATATCCATTTTTAATAAATATTCTGAAATACAGGAAAAGATAGATGATTCATCAATATGATATAAAAATATAACATCTATAAAAAGAGTGTCAATTAAGTATGGATGGATGGTTATTTAGTTTGTGTGTGTGCATCAACCCCAAAATGAGCATCATGTTTAATAGAGAAAAACTAGTAGCTTCCAATTCAGTCAAGAAAAAGATAAGAATGCCCACTGACACTGTGTTAGAGGTACTAGTCCATCCAATCTGATAAGAGAAATACATTGAAGTATAAAAATTAGAATGGGGAATTCAAATTATATGACCTCTAACTTGGAACATACAAGGGAATCATTGGAAACACTATCACAGACACCAAGAGAATTTAGAACGATGGCTGGATGCAAATTTTATAGAGAGAAAATCAATCGCCTTTATAAGCAATATAAAAAACAATTAAAAGCAACTGTAATGACCAGATTGACGAGACTCAATATACTACTATGGACCAAGTATTGATCCTGCATACAATCTTTTTTTTTTTTTTATGTTTTTATTTTATTTTTGAGAAAGAAAGACAGAGCACAAGAGGGGAAGGAGTAGAGAGAGAGAGGGAGACACAGAATCCGAAGCAGACTCCAGGCTCTGCGCTGTCAGCACAGAGCCTGGTGCAGGTCTCGAATTCACGGACGGTGACATCATAAGCTGAGCCGAAGTTGGACGCTTAACTGACTGAGCCACCCAGGCACCCACTCCTTCATATAATCTTAAGTAAAAATAGCAAAGTGCTGAACTGCTTGGACGTAGTAAATTATCATTTTCCCCACCCATACCCCAAATCATCTATGTAGACACATAAGCTTGTATGTGCACAGAGTATCTCCAGAAGGTTACACAACAAACACCTGATTCTGGCCGCCTCTGAGGGAGGAAGTTCAGTGACTATGAATCACAAGTGGAGGGGAGGCTTCCTGTTCACTGTACTTGCTTCGTAGGTTTGAACGTTGTCTCATGTGCTCCTAAGAACTAGTTCTGAAGGATTCTTTGGAGACTTGGAATGCTCATCAAATTCTAGATCTCGAAACGCACATCTCAGTCACTTGAAAAAAAAAAAAAGCAACAACTGTTCTAATTTCGATTCTCATAACAACCTTTCGAGTTGTTTTACACTGAACACATAGTGTCCTATATTGCTAGTGTTTTTAAGCACAAAATGTACCAGCATCGTTCCGGTGCACTTGTCTCATCCGTGGCACAGCGTTTTCCCTTCTTCAGGACGGAGGTGATGTGGTCTGCACTTTAGCTGCAGCCCACTCTCCGTGCCTCCCGAGTCCAGCCCCGGCATTTACCAGCTGGTAACGCTGAGCAAATTCTTGCCCTCCTGTGACTCAGCTTCCCCATCTGTAAACTAAAGATGATCATGGTTTCCTCCTCACCCTTCTGCTGTGAGGATTGAATGAGTTCATTCTCGTGGAGCACTGAAACACGCGTGGTTGCTGGTTCAGAAGTGTAGCTACGATTCTTTTTCAGGGTTGGGGTCTCCGTGCAGCTCTTTTGAAAAGCGAGTGTCCCCTTTGGTTGCCTGCTGAGGGAGAGTGAGCCCGCGGGGTATGTGTGGGGCTTGAGTCTTTCGGTCCTAATTCCCTGTTTGTGGTTTCTTGGTGTGTGAGAAGGTAAGACAACTGAAAAACCAGAAACCCGTGCTCTACCTCTGACTTTGGCACAAAGGGAACCCACAGCTTACGGACTTCTCATATTTTAAAATGCTCGCTCTCGAAAAACAAAACAAAAAACGAAAAAAAAAACCCCAACCTACTTTCTTCCACTGGGCCAGGGAGACAGTAGCAGAATGATTGGTCACCTTAGAAGAACCAGACGGATTTATGTAGAGAAAATTAGGCTATGATAATGCAGAGTACATTGTCTTAGAAGACAGCCATTAAATTAGACGCAGTTACATTTTTTTCTACTTCTACTAATTTCTCAGTGTGAAAAGAAGGAGATGAAGGAAATAAAAGTTTAAGAGGTTCATTGATTCTTCCACAAACACAAACTGGGCCCCTATCCTGTGCCCGGCGATAGTGCTGATCGATGAGAACACAAGGAGGCTGTGCTCTAGGAGTTCAGCCCAGTGCCTCCGCTAATGCACCAATCATCAGGATTTTAGATTAAAGAGGGTTTGATTTTCTATCATATTTGTGTTTTGGAAAAGGCACCTTACCCAAATATTGTCCTTTCAAATCCCGGTATCTATCTGCATAGCTGAAACGCCTTTCCCACTTCTTTGGCTTTAGGACACATCACTCAAAAGTGAACCAAATCTCTTATCCCAACAACACCCTTCCCTTCCCCCAGCACCTCCCTTGGTTGGCTGAGGCAGGGCCCCTCTCCTCTCCCTTGTCACTCTGGGGGATCCCTTCCGGAGCCCGGGACATATCTATCACCACAGCCCTCCTTCCTGAGAGACCCCAAGTTCCTGGAGGGCACGGACTGTATTGCCCTCGGTCACTATATTCTCAACCCCCAGTGCAATACCTTCCATGAATGGTTGTTAAGGGAATAAGTGAGCAGTTCCAGAAACTTTCTGGTCTTCCCTTTACCCAACACAGCAGCAATTCCCCTCTGGGATCTGTAGGGCAGGGTCCTTGTCTTAACTGGAATTCACCGAGCACAACTCATAAGTAACATGGCCTGGTTCTCCCTGCCAACAATTACGGCTATCTAGAAAATACTGACCATCTGTAGGTCGCCTTCAGGCCATATCACCTTCTGATAGATGCATATAATGCCTCAAAATTTTATTAGAAACAGAACAGTTACATGCAATGAAAAGATTCTCTTTTAAAACAGAAAGTATAAAAATCTCCATGAACACCCAAGTCTACAGCAATGGTATGCAGATGAAATTCTTTGCCAGGAACTTGACTGTTAGTGAACTGTTAGGAATTCCCTTCTGTCTTTGAAAGAATGAACTTCAAAGTCAACCTGAAACCATAAGGTGAAAACATATGCAAATGTCTAAAAAACGAGCTTGCCCAGGCTGGGAAAGCCATCACCAAAACCAAAAAGAAGTCTCTGTTATACGGACACTTTGAGACTTGATAGTTTCACAAGAAATAGGCAGGGGTTTCTAAGGTCTTGGTCTGCTCAGTCATTCTAGGGCTGCCTTATTTGTGGTTCTCAAGGCTCTCTTCATGTGTTGCCTCTGCGTGGGTTTGGTTTTTTCTTGTTTTTTTTGTTTTGTTTTGTTTTGTTTTTGGCCACTTTTCTACTCTCTTGATCATTTCAATACCAGCAGGAGAGTAGGAGAAGCAAAGAGAGATAGTATCATAATAACCCCCTTTTTTCTCTACTGTATTTATGATAAGAGGCTTTAGGGGAAAGAGTGCTCAATTCCACAGCTGAAATCAGGGCTTTGAATAATTCCGGGACTTCGATGATCATGCGGTGGCTCCCTCCTGTCTCCACAGACATTTGACTCAAGGCAACAAGTACGTCTTCAATCTATTCTTTCCCAAAGTGCTAGGCATTTTGAGAAATACAAGAGGACCATAAGTTTGATCCCTGTTTTGGGGGAAGCTTTTCATCTTTTGAGCGATATGAGATCTACACGTGTGAAATAATTAGGAATCATTAAGATATAAGAGGTATCCAATGTTCAAATTAGCAGAACGAATGTATTCCAGAAATTCTGGTCACTGGCTTGGTGTTCTCCAGCCACATCTTCTGTCTCATCCCCAGCTACGGTGTGGGGCGGGGGGCTGACGGGTATGAACCCCAGTCTTGCCTTTGCATCCTTCGGGATTTAGTTCACGCCAGGACCAGCAATTTCACATGGCGCAAAAGCGGTGGTGACAATGACAGCCCAAGACTTTTTCCTGGCAGAGATGCTCTGAGGGCTCTGAACGCCTTGTACCACCAGCAGCAGGACGAACGGACTCCTTGGTTTCCAGCTCGGAAGGCTTCTCGCTGGGGCCCCTCGGGCTCTGCGCGAAAGCTACAGGAGGTGACTGATGTCAGCCTTCTGTGACCACCTCAAGTGACCTCAAGGAGCTATCAAAAACAGGAAGAACCGGAAAACCAGTGAAGCAGAGGCATGTGATATTTTGGAGCAATCAGATATGATAGAAACATGATGCATGAAGATGACCTAAGGGTCTTTCTTGTGTCTATTCAGAAATCAGAAAACCTCGGTTTTTACAACCGTAACAAATTATACCCCGTGACACGCAAGTATTTGGAGAACTGCTTGCGAGCACGTATATACTCTTTTCCCCTCTTGGATATATGATCCCCTGTAGCTAACGAGCTCCCCAGCAGCCCTTTGGAGCGATTGCAAGACTGGATCCCCACTAAGACCTCGGAGAAAGCATTTACTAACCTACTTTGAGGCTGGCTTTCTCTCAGGTGACAAAGCCATCAACTGGGAGGCGCCCAACAGTCGCTCTCTGGTCTCTGACCCCCACTGAGTACTCCACGCAGAGGCGCTTTGTCAAAGAGAGCAAAAACTTTGTTCCAGCCTGAAAACCGAGTTCTATGACACTCGTGGATTAAAACACAGAGCCCTTTTCCATTCTCTTTGCGTGTCGATTCGTTTGCTGCACTGAAACTACTACTTAAAGCCGTTTGATTCGTAGCCAGTCTCCTCCTCATAAATCACAGCTGCGGTGTGGCGCTCAGGGCCCCCCGGGGGCCGGCGCACTTACCTTTTATAAGAGATGTGAGCGATCCCGGATCAGAGACCACCTGACCCTGCCCGGCAGCCCCTGGCTGTCCTCTGCTCCTCATTCCCGAGGGGGCTTCAGGCCTGGTCTTGGCAAGCGTGCTGGTTGTGTTCTGTTTTTATTTTTTGAATTGAGGAATGTCAAGATTAAGATCTTTGTGCCTCCTGTGTTTCGCTGGCTGTAGAACTGCAGCGGTGCCCCTGGTCCCTTCCGTGTCCCCTTGCAAAGACAGTTCCTTTGGGACGGGGATGGAGGCCGAAATCACCTTGGCCATCACAGGAAGCACTGGGCCGCTTTCTCATTTGGTGGGGGAAGCTGGCTGATATCCACAAAAGCTTCCCACAAAATGTCCTACTGGGACCCAGGTGAAGGATGCCCAAAGTCAGTCATTTGCTGTGCCTCCTGCTTCTGTCCAGCGTCTGCAGAATCTGGGAAGCCGGGCAGAAGTGCATCAAGGAGGTGAGGGCTCGAGGTCCGGCTGCAATGCCTCGGAGAGCCAAGATGCGGGCCGCCTTCGCCCAGACTCTTCCCTGATGGAGGATGGGCGTTGGGAGAGAGAGGGGTGATGACGTATTCTTGTAGCCAAGGGTGGTGACAGTGAGTCTCTGAGCCCAGATCTGAAAGTTTATTTATCTTTCCAGAAGACATACGATGGCGAGTGTCTCGGTGCAGTTCACATGGCCCAGCTGGTGTTCTGACTTCCCAGGACACATGACCTGTCTCCATGGCCTCTCTTGCTCACCTGTCTCAGTTATGAAGGTGAGGGTGTCCTGCCCCCCAGGAGTGGGTTACAGGAGGCTTCTTCTCCCTGGTGAAGGAGATGGGGAGCTCCCTCCCCATCTGCCACCACTGAGCCATGTCACCTGAGGCAAGCCACCTAAACTCTCAGGTCCTCACTTTGTTTTCAAGTAAAATAAAGCTCATGGGTTACATGTCAACTCTCTTCTAACTCTAGAGTTAAATTATTCTAAGACATATGCAGTCGAGGCAACTGGATGCTTATGAGAACAGCACCTCCCAGAGAATGTTCCAGAGAGCCAGGTAAGGGATGCCTGATCAGAAACATGTGGGAAGTGCTGGGTTTCTTAGGGCAGGACTTCTCAGAACCTTTTTCTGGTATCTTTTTTTGTTTATTTTTCTTTATTTTATAGAATTTTTTTAAGTTTTCTTTTAATGTTTATTTATTTTTGAGAGAGACAGAGACAGAATGTGAGTGGGTTAGGGGCACAGAAAGAGGGAGACACAGAATCCGAAGCAGGCTCCAGGCTCTGAGCTGTCAGTGCAGAGCCTGATGCGGGGCTCAAACTCAAAGATTGCAAGATCGTGACCTGAGCCGAAGTTGAACGGACGCTCAACCGACTGAGCCACCCAGGCGTCCCTATAGAATGTTTTAACTTAAAAATAAGACAAGCTCCTGGTAAACAGACAATTCAGATGTTTATAAAATAAATATTGATAATCTCTTCTCTTCTCCAGTCCCAGCCCTGGAGGTAACCAGAACTAAGGTTCAATAGGTCTGTGCATCCTCTCCAAACCTTTGTACATGATGACTCCTTAGGAGGAGGCTAGAGCAAGAATGTGTCTCCAATTGTTTGACCCTTTTTCACAGAGCACTTCACAGGCCTCTGTTTAGTGGGAACGCTGTCCTGTTCTGCATCAAGGGAAATCTTGAACCAGAGTGCAGGTCTGCTTTTGATTGAATAGAATTGTTTTTAATGTTAATTTATTTTTGAGAGAGAGAGAGTGCGGGCAGGGAGGTGCAGAGAGGGGGAAGACGGGGGATCTGAAGCAGGCTCCTCGCTGATACCAAAGAGCTGGACACGGGGCTCGAACCCACAAACCATGAGATCATGACCTGAGCTGAAGTCAAACGCTTAACCGACTGCGCTACCCAGATGCCCCCTTGAATGGAATTCTTTTACCAATATGATAAGGAGTCTACACAGGTCAGAGGGCAACAAACATAATACCATTAGATGTCAGATCACAGGATGTTTTCACTCTTGACAAAATTTTGGAGAATCTCTTAAATCACCTGCAAATCATAAGTAGCCTCCCTGCAGGAGGCTTTCGGAATCCCCACTGGGGTTCCCGCCAGAATCCATTAGCTTGGACTGATGCCTCGCCTGTGTGTCCCTGGAGTCTCCATGCTGATAGTGAAGACGGTGTGACCCCAAACCATCCCTGTCCCCCACAAAGAGGCTGGCATAGGATGGCACTTTTTTTTTAATGTTTTTGTTTATTTTTAAGAGACCGTGTGAGCAGGGGAGGGACAGAGAGAGAGAGAGGGAGACACAGAACCCGAAGCAGGCTCCAGGCTCTGAGCTGTCAGCCCAGAGCCCGATGCGGGGCTCGAACTCACAAACTGCAAGATCATGACCTGAGCTGAAGTCAGTTGTTTAACCAACTGAGCCAGTCAGGCCACCAGGATGACACGCTTATCTTAATAGTCCCAATTCCCAGAGCACCCCTGATTTCTAGCAGGTGCTCAGTAAGCACTGTTGAACTCCTGGATGAGGAAATAGATCATTCATTGATAAAATGAGAAAAAAAAAAAAAAAGATGACACTGGAACAATTTAAGACCCAACACCTGGATCAGGTCATGGTCTGACCCTCTGTGTTGCACCTTGCATGTGCCAGATCCATTTTCACAGACACTGTTTTGCTTAATCCGTATAAAAATGACTCTGAATTCAGCAGCATTCTCCCATTTTGCAGAGGTCACGTTTGCATGACTAGGAATGCAAAACCTTGACTCCGTAGCCGCCTGATTGGAAGCCAAGGGGTCTTCTCCCTGCACCATGGTCGTGTCTATACTTTTCTCCTTCAAGCTCCACACCCTAGTCCTTAGGGATTGAGGGAGGGAGCATGACTGGGTGCGGGGGTGCCCAGATTCTGGTGGCCCCCGTGGGATCTAGTCCAGATTTCAGAGTAACTGTGTGGCCTGGGACCTGATGATCTCTAATGGTTTCCCTCCATCAATTCTCTCCTTGACATTGTCTGCTTGACCTCCCTTTCATCCTGGCTTCATTCCATTCTCAGATGGAAGTGCCTTCACTAGAGTGGTGATCTTGGACTTGCTCCAAACATAAATAGCAATATTACCATGCTATGACCCCAAACACAGGGAAATCAGAACGCCCCTGTTAGACCGAACTTGGTTTAATACTGAGATACAAAATCTCCCCTTTGCCCCACAGCCCTCCATTACGAGGTGCACTACCAATTTATTCAGTAAACATTGGCTAGGAATTTTGTCTGGGCCTGATACTGAGCAAGGGGTCCACCCGTGAACAAGACAGGTGCTCCGCTCACCAAACGGTCATGAGCCCGTGGGGAGGCCAAGCCCGCCTTGGAGCTGTCGCATTGGTGAGTGGGTAAGAACAGAAGGAAACATAGGTGGGGACAGAAAACCAACCGAAAACGAGATCAAAACAACAGCGACAGCGAAAACCCTTGCCATAAAATCCAGGAAAACGTATTTTTTTTAAGTGGATTCCAGAGCTACATTTAGGCCAAGCTATAAAACCCCTGCTCTGGCCCATCCTTCTTAGACTCACAAGATGGGTCATCCACAGACAGATGTGCATAGAAGAAATACGTGACTTGGGAGGTTCACGTGGCATTCAAAATCCACTCAACTCTCGGCAGGGAGACCAAGGTTATTCTTATGAAGGATATATGGAGAAAATTCTCAATATCCAAGGTTAAAGTGACACATAAAATGTTTTGTCAAAGCGGTATATAGGGCCTCATTCCAGAATAGTGCAAACCCTGCATTACTATATATTGTCCAGTCAGTGTAAACCAGGCTAAACTACACAGCAAGAGCCTATATGAACTTCAACAGAATTAAAGGCTCGTTTCCATTGTATAGCACCATGGGGGGCAGACCCCAGGGGACGGGGTTACACGTCACGCCAGTCTACAAGTCACAGCCGTGGAGATGGTGGGGAAGGGCACACCTTACAAACTTTACACAATGACTCTCCCCATTAGCAATACGTTTGTCTCTCTTTACTGCTCACTTTCACGTTTAATTGTTTGCCTTGATTCATTTTTATGAATGAAAGGCAGATTTTCATCTGCCAGAAAGAAAGATTTTAAGTAAACGTTCTTCTAAAGCCAAACGATTCTACAAGCTTTTTAATGACTTCTAGCTTTATCTCACCTGATTTTCCTAATAATGTAAAGGTTCTAAAATTAATGTGCATCCTGAGAAGACTTTTTCTCTTCCTGGGGAAGAAAGAAAGTAATAATGGTGTAGAAGAGACCAATGATTAGCAAAAGAAAATAAGCCAAGTTCAAGAGCACTTGGGTGGAAGTTGAACATTGTTCATTCCACTTTCCCTCTAATAATAGAAATTATTGTTCTAGAAATGCAAATTGTGTTGTGTGGTGATGCAATTGATTATCGCTCTATAGATTTTGACCAGTTTTGCATCTATTTGTAAATTCACTTCAGTGTTCCTGATGGCCTCTGTGTGTGTGTGTGTGTGTGTGTGTGTGTGTGTGTGTGTATTTTGAATTCTCTTTTGAGCTGGTTGTAACATTTTATTGGTTCCCTCGTTAATTAATGAGTTAAGTAAAATCTTTGATGGGCATTCATTTGTATTTGTCTAAGGGTTATAGGCCTTAAGGCTCTAAAGAATTCTTTAAAAACTAGTCTTTAACATAGGTCTACTTTTTAATATTAAAAATACAAAAGTCATTTTTAAAGAAATATTCCCCCAGATTTTGAAGAATTTGTTCTTATGAAAAGGAATTACTTAAATTTTAGAAACCAATCTGGAAGCTTTGGGTTACTTTACCAACAAGTAACTTGTGAGACTTTCTGATATTGAACAGTTTGTAGACAGATTCGATGTCCATAGCCCAGAGACCATGAGTGCTATATGCAAACCGTTAAATGCAAAACCATTAGGGTTTTGAGTCTTTTGTAACCAAATATCAAAACTATTTGCTACCCAACCCGCCACCCTTTGCCACAGACACACACATCCTTCTTTGCGTGTGACACAAATCCACTTCTGAACGTATTTTCTTTGCTCAACGGTGCTTCACCTGAGGGCCTCCTTTGGGACCTAATGGACATGTTGTATTTGGACAAAAGCAAACATCTCCTTCCTCTCGGTATGAGGAACTGGCCACTGAAGACAAAGAGATACATAAAGGAAGCCCAAAGCCCATGGGGGAAAAAACAAAAGAGCCAGATGTTCAAAATTAAGGGCCTGTGGGGGAGAACAGTGGTGGCCCTGAGCCAAGATCTGTAAGAAGCGATATCAAGAGTCCCAAAGAGAAATTCACCTAGCAAGTCATTAGGAGTCTACTTGTTGGCTGGATCTTGATACGTGGCCTAAGGCTTGTCGAGAAGGATTCTTCTGGCATAGCCTGTGCTGGTAACTCCTCAGAACACAGCATCCAGGCACTGTGCTCTGCTCCAGGAACACCTGGCTTAAGTTTACCCTTGTGAACTAGAGAACTGTGCCCTGAGAGGCCACCCATGAACCATCATCCCCAGCCTGTGCAGGGCAGAGAACACAGAACATCAACGCATAATGGACAAGCATCCATAGAGCTGTTGCAGGATAACCTGCAGCAGTGACACCAGGTGATAGTAAGGGGCAGGTACGATGGTGGAGATTGAGCAACTTTCCAGTTCCTTCTACGGCTGACATTTAGAAGCAGAATTAACCGACCGTCTTTGGACTAAGTTATCCCTCCTTCCAAGTTTACACACATTTTGGAAGATACCCTCAAGAGGCAGGTTACAGAAGAGCATGTGCATGTGTAATAAATTAATTGGAAGCTTAGAAGTGATATTACCACAATTGCACCTGCAGGGGTTAAAGCAAGTTATACAAGTCACTCTGGTTTTACTCTAATCAAATTCTACATTATGTTCTAATAACCTCAGAATGGATCATTTAAAAATCAGAATTGAAAAAAAAAAAAAACAGAAGTTAAATACTCTTGGGGCCTGGGTGTCTCAGATGAGCATCCAACTCTTTTTCTTTTTTTTTTTTTTAACATTTATTTATTATTAAGAGACAGAGCATGAACAGGGGAGGGGCAGAGAAAGAGGGAGACACAGAATATGAAGCAGGCTCTGGGCTCCGAGCTGTCAGCACAGAGCCCACATGGGGCTCGGACTCACGAACTGTGAGATCATGACCTGAGCCGAAGTCGGATGCTTAACCAACTGAGCCACCCAAGCGTCCCAAGCATCTGACTCTTGATTTTGGTTCAGGTCACGATCCCAGGGTCGTGGGATAAAGCCCCACGTCAGGCTCTGCACTGAGTGTGCAGCCTGCTTGGGATTCTGTCTCTCTCTCTCTCTCTCTCTCTCTCTCCCCCTTTGCCCCTCTACCCCACTTGCATGTGCTCTCTGTCTCTAAAATAATAATAATAAAAGAAGTTAAACACTCTTTATAGCTCTCACAGCTTCAAGTACAGTTTCTGCTCTTCCGAAGGGCGGGGGAGTGAGGAGGGCATGTTGTTATCATCTGTGTTTCGATTTAGCTCTGGTGATACCACAGGTCCAACCGCCAGTGGCTCAGACCTTCCTGGCCCCAGGTTTTTATACCCAGGCTACATTCTGGGAATGAGACCCGAACTCAGGGCAGTTCTGCCAGCGACCACAGAGGTTGGGACAAAAAAACGTGAGTTGTGGAAAACTGTCGTCGAAGCTATCTCTGCTTCTAATGTCAGTCGGTATTCTCAAAGAAGATACGGCTACAAACAAAGGCTTTTGAGTTCTCTAAAGAAAGGTCCCAAATAAGTCCACTTCAAGCCAGTCCTTCAGATAGGTGAGGTGAGTCCCAAACCAGAAGCCCCAAAATAAACATGGGGGGTGGGGACCACTACAGTTTTCACTTCCACAAGACCTACAGTTGTAGTTCCACGTAGCCCTCGTGGTTACAGAAAGGGACCCAAGGTGGGCGGGCTGTTGGCCAAGGTTCTCCATCCGTCCCGCCCCACCTGCACACAGAGTCAGGTCAGCAGAGGAACTTCAAGTGCAGACTTCACCCCGAACGAAACTGGCTTCGAGCAAGACATTCTTCTTGATATCAGGACCCATTTCATAAAGGCTCAGAGCCCAGCTCGGGGACAAAGTCCCCTCTGTTTCCCGGTGTCTTTTCCACATGGCCAACTATCTTCAATCTCTATTAAACAGAAAGAATTAGGTGGCGCCAGGTAGTTTCCTCCAGCTTTTCATGTTTTCTTTAATACCAGGAAGATCTGGACTTCCAGAGGACTATAGAGCACAAATATGGACAATTCTGTAATAATGGAAACAAGTCAGAGGCCGTCAGTTAAAAATCTTCCTTAGGTTTCTGTCCGGAGTAAAGGGAAACCAGGCTATTTTTAGCCTTTTGATCTGTCCTAAATCTATCCACACAGATATGTTGGGAAGCAGCAGGTATATAAGCACTTAATCATGAGAAACGTCCTTGACCAAGAAAGTTCATAATAGAAACTGAACAGGAAGAGAGAGCCCCGGAGAAAAGAGGGTGCAGTGGCAGGAAGGAAGGAATTACTTCCCCCTTGGTCAATCACTGAAATTCCAGCTTGGCTCCTGGGGAACAAAGTCATCCCCCTACCATAAATAGGAACTGAGCCGTCAGAAAATACACAATCCGACCCCTTCGCGCCCTCAATTTTTAACCAGAAAGTCCACACCCCAAACCTTCCTCCCAACACTCCTAGGAAAAAGTGATCTAAAATGTATTCTTCTGAAAAAATCTGAGACAGCTGCAGTCACAAGATTCTTCAAATGGAAAGAAATAAATTGTTGCACAACAGAAGACTCTCAACCCTAACTGGAAGAGGAGAGAGCACAGCTGGCTGTTTTAATCACTCTGAAAATCTTGGGTCAAGTACCCCGGGCACCGTAGCATTCGTGTGTTCCCGCCTTCCTTCCTTCCGCTCCGACCAGCTGACACTCCCGTAGGACAGAGGCATCTAGGACAAACCACTACGTGACAGCGTGGACGGTAATAACAGCTCCAGAGCAAGCCTGATGCGACATTCCCACCCCCGTCTCCTCCAAAGGGGCCAGAAACTGTTGAAGCAGTGAGAAGCTGTAAATAGTATTTAACTCCTATTGTTTCTTTTTTTTTTTTAAGTTTATTTATTTTGAGAGAGAGTGTGAAATGGGGAAGAGGCAGAGGGAGAGAGGGAGAGAGAGTGGGGGAGGGAGAGAGAGAGAGAGAGAGAGAGAGAGAGAGAGAGAGAGAGAGAATACTAAGCAGGCTTTGAACCATCAGCACAGAGCCTGGCGCGGCGCCGGAACTCACGAACCGTGGGATCATGACCTGAGCTGACGTCAGAGGCTTAACCGACTGAGCCACCCAGGTGCCCCCTTTGTTTCTAATCAAGAAAAAAAAAAAAATTTAATGATCCCTCCCTCCTGAAGCCCAGGTAGAGCATAGAACCGAATCTGCAGGGGACGTGAGAAAAGGCTCGGGGACGTGGGCCGGATTCACTCACACTCGATGGAGAGTGGAGGCGCTGCCTTGTTCATGGGCATGGAAACACAAAATTTGGGGCAGTTGCTACAATTTGCTACGTGCCTGGCACTTACCTGCAAAAGAGGGATGGCCTTGTGAGTTCCCCTTTTACAGGTGAGAAAACTGAGTCAGAGTGAGGCTGAGTAGCCTTGCAGGGACATACACCTAACCCGCAGAGGGCGCAGTCAGAGAAGCGGGGCACGGATGCCTGGGTGCGTGGGGTGGGCCCGCCCAACCAAAGAGAGTTCCAGAGGAAGGGCATGGGGTGTGCGGGGCCTGCCCAGCCGATTCAGGAGACTGGATCACCGGGCGTCTGGACGCAGAGGGTGACCCCGAGGGTAGGGGAGCTTGCACGCACCACACCTCACTTCTTCCCTCCAGACATCTGCGAGAGGTGGAGTACAAGGAAACGTTTGCTTTTCTTTCTGGAGAACACGGCACGGTCTTGCCGTGGCTTCAAGGCTCGCAGCCAGTGCGACAAGATCTCCGCTGCCTCCCAGAGTCCGAGGTCCCCTGAAACGTGCCATCGGAGGAGCCCGAACGGAATCCCTGAGGCCTGGGGACTGGAGCCCCAAGGCAGGGACTCAGGGCAGAGCCGGAAAGAGACAGCTGGGACCGAACGGTAACGGCCACCCTTGCAGGTCTGCGTCCAAGGGCCAAGAGATGCTGAACCCGCTGCAGGCCCTCGAGGTTGAAAAGGGGTCACATCTGGCCAAAGCAGGCAACACGTTTCATGCAGCAGAGGGAAGGGTCCTCCTGGGCTGCCCTGCTGCTTTTGGGAGGGACAAGTGGCCAGGCCAAACAGGACTTGGAATCTCTTACACCTTAAAAATCAGCCTGTGCTCCTTAGGCCTGCGGCCTTCATCCCCAGGGCAAGCCCTGAGCTCTCCCTGGGACCTGGTAGGCATGCTCCAGAAGGCCAGCTCCCTCTGGGGTCACAGCCTGCCACAGGTCACAGGGATAGCTCCAGGCAGAATTCTCCTACCCTAAGCAAACTCCTTATAAGGAAATCTTTGTTTAGAATCAAAGAATCACGGGTCTCCTGTAGTCCCCATCTCAAACCCTGCTCTGAGGAGGTAAGTGCTCCTGAAAAAAAAAAAAAAAAAAATACTACCCAGCAGGGGGGCTAGGCAAATTTGCTCCGGGGGAGGAGGCCTTTGAATAACGGCTACTAGGCAAAAAAGCAAGGCGTGCTCAGTCAGAACAGACAGTGCATTTCGATAGGGAACAGCTAGTCTCAAACGCTCACTAGCCCCTGGGAAAGTGCCAAAGGAGGGTGAGAAGCAGGTCCCCCTAAAGCAAATCCGTGGGAGCTGGAAGTCCCCGTGAGACAAAGAAGCAAAAGGCCCACGCAGACCTGAAGTTCCCAAATCGAGTGTATTCCTTGCCAATGGAAATGAGGGGTGCCCAGAACTCCATTAGCTTCAACCTAATTCTCTCAGGCCCAACTAGGGGTCCAGCCTCAGGGTCAGGTCTCGGGGAACAAATACAGAGAGTTGCTGTCCAGGAGGCCCTGAGATCCTAGTGCACAGGTAGCAGAGGGCCCCGCCGGCCGGCCGTATGCCGAGGTGGGGTCCTGGCTGAGCCCACTTGCCCGGCCCTCCTCCCTTCCCACCCCAGCACCGCCGGTCTTCGCTGTTTCCGAGGTGTCTCCCCCGTCAGCCCATCTCCCATCCGCCGTGCCCAGCTTTGGGGCAGACCCGGGCCTGGGAGGCAAGCTGGGGGACTTCTGTCCCCAGAAGGTCCCCCCCCCCCGCCTGTCCCCATCCTTGATGAGAGCACTAACAGGCCAGTGGGGGCGTGTCCTGAAGGATGGTCTCCAGAGGGAAAGCTTGGGAGAGACCGGAGGGGAGGGAATTGGCAGCCACTTGAGGCGGGGGCTGGGGGCAAGGGGAAGAAGACAGCAAACCGTGCCCGGTCTCCGGCCTGGGACACGGGATGCAGGGATGCCACCGAGAAAGATGCGGGAGGCTCAGGCTGGAGGAGACAGGTATGGAAGACATAAGCTGTTAGCATGATAATCAGAAACGAGTCAGATGCGAAGCACCCGTGAGTCCACACTTGGAAGGAAATGGTTCCTTCCTGCACGAGCATCAGGGCACCCTTCCCCGTAAGTGTACTTTCGTGCCCCAGGGCATTGGCACTGCAGAAGGCTTCTGAAGTATAAGGTGTATTTGGGGAGGGAAGAAAAGGTTAATTTTTCGTTTCTTTAGCACTGACAGGGAAGAGCACTCTCTCGACCTGACGGGAAAAATACACGAGAAGAAGAAGGAAATGTTTCCGTGGCCTTGAGTGCCGCACAGAAAGCCCCCTGAAGCTTGTTTCTCTCTCGACACTGACTCTGTGGTCAACCCTACAATGGGGCATCACACCTTCCCGGGGCGTGCTGATGTATCTTCCAGGGCAGGAATTCCGGGCGGAGGGCGTGCCGAGCCAGACCTGGGTTCCAACCGCGTGATTCACATGAGCACGACTTTGCTTTCCTCCTGTGTGACATTGTGATAAAAGTCCCTGTCTTGCAGGGGCCTCGTAACAGCCAGCTTAGCCTGGCCTTGCCATGGGGAGGTGCTGTTCCAGGGGCTTTACCCGTATTAACTCATTCCTCACACACACAGCAGCCTCAGAGGTGATGTTATGCCAGAGTCCCCACTTCACAGACCCCGTGACCTTCTGAGGAAGAAGGAATCCGTCTAAGGTATACCTTCCTCTGGGGGCGCCTGTGTGGCTCAGTCGGTTAAGCGTCGGACTTCAGCTCAGATCACGATCTCATGGTTTGTGAGTTCGAGCCCCACGTCGGGCTCTGTGCAGACAGCTCAGAGCCCGGAGCCTGCTTCGGATTCTGTGTTTCCCTCTCTCTCTGCCCCTTCCCTGCTTTCTCTCTCTCTCTCTCTCTCTCTCTCTCTCTCTCTCAGAAGTAATAAAAACACTTTTAAAAAAAGATTAAAAGAATACCTGCTTCTCTGCTTATCCCGCACCCAGTGAGTTCAAATCCTGGAATCCCAGATGGCCACTGCTCACCTCAGAAAGCACAGCCCTGTCGGCCTCTGGCCCTTTGCTGCTCCGAGAAATCCTTATTATTTAAATTACAGCTTCTTCAGGACACCTGGGTGGCTCAGTCGGTTAAGCGTCCACCTCTTGATTTTGGCTCAGGTCATGATCTCCGGGTTCGTGAGTTCGAGCCTTACGTCGGGCTCCCAGCTGACAGCGCAGAGCCTGCCTGGGATCCTCTCTCTCCCTCTCAAGACAAACAAATAAGCTTTAAAAAAAAAAAAAAGAAGAAGAAGAACATTTTAAATCACAGTTTCTTCACTGTTAGTCAACTTATCCTGGCTTCAGTTTGACTTTCCTTCTAGATTAGAAACCCCGTGAAGGCAGGGCTGTGTCGCCCCCTCCCTGCAATGTCCGCGACAGATAGCCTGTATTCCATGTCCCGCAAACATCGGTCGGTTTGTAAAAATTTGTGTGAAAATGCCGGAGAGCCCAGGATGAAGGGCTAGTACTAAGTAACTGGACTTTCTCTGCAAGAAATTCACATTCGTGAAGCAAAGAGGACCTCCCTTTAAATAGGCTGAACATTCTAAACGTGGTGACAAAAATAATGAAAATGAGAAATCACGGTATACATTGCCAATGTCTTCCCGTGCTTTGGCTCCAGCCGCTAAGCCAGGCCGAAGCTGCGCGCCCTTCTTGTTCCTGGATAACTCATTCCAGGCTGGGGCCCCGGGACCCTCTCCTGGAAAGGTGACCGACTACAATGAGCAGGGTCATTCGCGGAAGCTCTCCATGGGGGCCATCTTCCAGAACCAGAAATAGGACGGCTCCCTTCCCCTCTGCAGGCCACAGGCTTCCCTGTGGGTTTCTAGCTCGTCAGTTAGGTTTGGGGGAAGTCGTGAGGTCAGCAGGCGGGAAGGAGGAAGTAGAACGCAGAAAGGAAGTTGAGGTAGGGAGGTGCGGGCGGCTGTCTCTGGCCCTTCTGGAGGAGGTAATGACCTAATTTCTAAGACGTGAATGGGGGGGGTCTCTAAGGCCAAGATCGATGGGACAAGGAGAGAAGCAGTGTGGGTCGTTGGATGGGGCACAAAGATGACAGTGCTATCACCTCACAACTCGGTCACAGGGCTCAAGGGAGTGACAACCATATGGCCCAATGGAAGCAGCACCCCCACCCCCGCCCCGCCCAGGGGCTTCAGCTGCCCAGAGCTCCTCTGCCGTTTCGCCATTTTGTCTTTTGTGGGGATCACACGAAACCGTCAGCCCAAGGTGATTGGGTGATGAGCATACTGCTTACGGGACAAAAGATCGAGGCCCTGGTCCCCTCTGTCTCTACTTAGTGTGAGACTTGGGTCAAGTCCCATCACCTTTCTGGGATTTACCTTCCTCCTCTGTTCCCACAACTTACTTGCATTTGAAGCTCTACAAGGCTCTTTCAGCAAAAATCCCCTCTATTCCATGATAGAAATCCTGACATTCCTGGAATCAGAACAGCCTTCCCAAAAGACTCACTGTGATAGTCAGTTTTATGTGTCACCCTGACTGGAGCATGGGGTGCCCCAGATATTTGGCTAAACGTTGTTTCTGGGTGCGTCTGCAAGGATGTTTCCAGGTGAAATGAGCATTTGAATTGGTAGGTTCGGGAAAGCAGTCTGCCCTTCCCAGTGTGGATGGGCATCATCCAATCTCTTCAGGACCCGAGTGGAACAGGAAGGTGGGGGGAGGCAGAACTGGGCCTGACTGGTGGGCTAGGGCACTGATCTCTGCTTCTCAGGCTTTCAGATCTGAACTGGGATCTACATGTTCTGCTCCCCTGAAGGCTCAGCCTGAATTACACCGCGGGCTTCCCTGGGTCTCCCGCTTCCAGATGCCAGATCATGGGACTCCATAATTGTTGCATGAACGGATCCCTTTTAGATCTATCATCTATCTATACATAGCCTGTTGGTTCTGTTTCTCTGGGAAACCCTGACAAATACACCCATCAAGGGACTCATGGTCCAGATGACCCCATGAGGTGGTTTCCACTGTCCTCGTGAGAATGAAGATAACTTCTTGCACACCAGTGTGGAGACACTTGAAGAACTCTGCCCTCCAGTGGGCCACGGCTGCCAAGAAGAGGCTTATAAAAACCAGCCCTTCCCTCTTCCCCCTTCCTTCATTATTTCCTTTGTGATTCCGGATTATAATCCTATAGCAGATTCTCCATGATATCCATCCAGAACGCTCAGTATTTGTAACATGATCAGGCTGAATCGACCCAGAAATGGAGCCATGAGCTACTAGCTCACACGCATACCTTGTGAAACAAAAGAACAGTCTTCTCTGACTCGTTTAGAGAAAAAGTAAGACAAAGTCTGTGATTCCTCTTCCAGGGGCTCAGGAGTCTCTTTTTGTGGGTGGCCCAAACTTGACAGTCTAGAGCTCCTGTTCCAGCATCATTGGCTTCTCCTGGAAAAACAATGCCACCCCATCCTGTTGAGAAGTCTGCCCTTTCTCACAGCATCCCATCGGAACTGATTAGCATGATTTTTGTACTAGTTCGTTTAGGGTAAAAAAAAAGAATTATTCAACAAATGCTCCTGTAAAACTGCGCAGTATAGCAGGAAATTAAACTGCCTTTTGTTCTGGCACAGAGGAGGGCTGAGAGAAAGGAGCCCTGAATTCTAGAAACGCAGTCATCCCGGGCCACCTCTGAGGCTGGTGTTAGCGCATTACTGCTCTGCAAAAGTATACAGTATATGAGCAAGCACAGGACTTTTATTGTCTGCCTCCCTAATCTGCCCTGCTATAACTCAAAAAAAAAAAAAAAAAGAAGTTACAGCCTCTCTATAAAACTATTTGGTTTTAACTAGGCTGTTAAATTTGTTTGCTGAAGTCAGCTCTCAGGCATCAAGAATTTCAATAGCACAGGGTGTCGAAGATAAATACTGCCATCAGTGTGTGGTAACCCCACAAGGGAGATTATACGCTTTGGGAGACAGGGTACCATCCTGCTAGCAATGTTCATTTAGATTTTTTTTTTTTTTACACCAAAAGGCATTAGGTCTCTTCATAAATATTAACAGAAGTTTGTCGTGAAGCATAAGCCCCAAAGTGTGGGGTGGGGGGGCAGCTGGCAGATTTTTGCTCCCCAGGTGTGGATCGTGTCTTTCTTGTTACCCCTGGGGAGGGAGGATATACTGGTGTCTCGTGGGTGGAGGCCAGGGATGCTTCTAGACATCCTATGGTGTACAGGACAGCCCCCACGACCGGGAATCCTCCTGCCCCGAGTGTCCACAGTGCCGAGGGTGAAAACCTTGGATGTACCGATTATAAACCGTCCTTCTTGTAGAAAATAAGAGAAATCGTCCTCTGTACTTGAGTGCCTTGAGTGTACCAGTGCTTGGCTGAGATTGCCTCCCTTAATTCTGCCTCTGTAAGAAAGAGTCTTTTCTGATAGGACCTGGAAGGCTTGTTCTGCAAAATCCTAGCATGATCAAAAATTGCCAAAAATGCTCCTCCCTCATCTAATTTAACCCCACAGCAGTCTTCAGCACCACCCACTGTATTCTGACCCCGGAAGCCCTGTCTTATTCTGTCCAACTGCTGCCTCTCTGGTCTCACCGTCTCTGTCTCCTTCGCTGACTTTCCCCTAAGCCATTTGCTGCTAGAGCTCCTGAAGCCTCAAGTCCAGATGCCCCTCCTCTCCTGCTGGACCCTTTGTCTGGGAAAGCTCAGTCGCACTCAGATCCAGCCACCTCCCAGCAAGGACCCCGCAGAACGCACGACTCAGCCCGAAGCTTTCTGCATTCCACATCCACCTCAGTGCCTGGCTGTCCTCTCCTTAGGACACCTCAAAGACAACTCAAACAGACACCTGAAACGTGATCTGAATCCATGACCCCCCTCCTGCTCCTCGTCCCCTTTGAGCACCCTTTGGCCAGCTCAGGGAATGGCCACCATTTACCTGGCTGTGGGGGCAGAGTCCACAGGTAGTTCTTTACCCTTTGCTCTTCCCAATGGCTGGTAAGCAAACCATCGCCAAACCCTACAGTTGACACGCAGATCCATCTACTTCTTTCCAATCTCCATACCATACTCTTGCCCAAATTCCTTCCGTGTCCAACCTGGACAGCTGCAGTGGATGTCCACTAGCCTTCCTCCATCCACTCAGCTCTCGGACCTACAGCGGAAGGGATCCAGCCAAGTACACATCAAGTCGTGATAACCATCCCCACTCCAACCTGCCCACATACTCACGCACATGCACCTGCACAAACACACTCCACTGGAAGACCTTCACTGGCTTTTTAGCACTCTTTTTTTTTTTTTTAATTTTTTTTCAACGTTTATTTATTTTTGGGACAGAGAGAGACAGAGCATGAACGGGGGAGGGGCAGAGAGAGAGGGAGACACAGAATCGGAAACAGGCTCCAGGCTCCGAGCCATCAGCCCAGAGCCTGACGCGGGGCTCGAACTCACGGACCGCGAGATCGTGACCTGGCTGAAGTCGGACGCTTAACCGACTGCGCCACCCAGGCGCCCCTAGCACTCTTAAGGTAAAACACAACTTCTGAACTTGACGCGTAAGACCCTATAGCTTCTGGTTCCTAGGATTCACTCTAAGACCTCCAAACACACTGGCCTTGCAATTCCTCCCCCTTGCCTTACTTACTCCCTCTGACCACAGGGCCTTTATCCACGCTGCTCACTCTGCTGAGAACACTCTTGCTCACCTTCTCCCTCATCAGCTCTCACCCCTCCTTCAGATCACTGCCCTGCACCTTTGCATGAATAGATGAATGACTTATGCTCTCCATTCACCCTCTTCAGATATTTGATCCACTTTCGCAGTTTTCAAATTTAAGGACCGCCTCCCTAGGGAGAAACATACCCACTTTTACAATTTTCCTTCCAACGGAGCAGTGATTCACCACCTCTCAGCACTGCACCATTTAATGCATTCTCTCCCCTCTCCAATCAGCAGTGAAAAGGGCCATCCTGAGCCCTGGCCCCTCTGCAGTCTCCAGCATTTGTCTGGAGGCGAGGAGGCCTCCAGCCTTCAGCCTTTGGCACGGGAACGCCTCTCCTTTGGGATTGGCATGACTCTCACGAAGCCCTTGTGTTGTGCCAGTTTTCGGAGGAGAAACGCTTTTAAAATAAGCCTTAGAGTATCCCTTATGGAAGAATAATTGGCAACCAGTAATTACGCCATACCTGGGGAACACCGAGAGAATCTCAGCGCGGCCAACTCGTTCCCATAAAGGAAAAGTAGAAGATCCTGGAAATACACATGTAGTAAAGAAATGGGATGAAAAGGCAGCATAGCTCTTAAAATAGAGCACTCAGGAAAGTTAATCAAAGACAAGATGCTCGAGAAAATGTAAATTTTATGGTTTTAGTGGGGAAGATAGTATGTGTCAGTTACCTGCCCTTAACAGGACAACAGTTCACTGCAAAGTGGTGCGTTAATAAATAGGTACCGTTGCTCTAATTTCCCGTCTAAATTTAGATTCATTGCAGCGCACAGCTCAACAGCTCGATGTGCGTGCCAGAGAGGCCTTATTAAATTCTAAGTCGACTTTATTCATTTGGTCCTGCGCTTCACCGTGTGAGCTGTTTCGCGCAGCCCACGATTTTACAGTTACCTGTTCGGTCGGGGATCAGTCTTAAATTATTTGTTCCTGGGAGCCCGACTGGATCGCGTTTGATTGCTCTGAAGAGAAGGCAGGAAGCAATGCTGAGCAGTGTCTGCCCCTGAGCATTACCAGATGACTCCGTCTGGCGCGGGGCTGGCGGGTCTCAGCTAGAGGTAGAGTCCTCCCTTCACACGGAGGGGACCAGACCCAGGCCACAAGCTCGCGTCTGCCCTCGGCAGCACAGCGACAGGCTTACCTCCGGAGCATTATTCCTTCATCAGCCAGATGGGATCAGTGCTCCCGCCCAAACACAGCATCTAACACAGCGCCTGTCACAGTCTACCGGCAGTGGCCGTGGGTCACTTCCCCAACTCTAAATGCACCTGGCGTCGGTCTGGATGACAGTTTGCTGAGCCTTCTCCTCTCTGGACCAGGCTGCCCTCTGGCCCCTCCCTCCTCACGTTCATTCCCCACCAGTCTCAAGCCTGTGGCTCCTCCTGCGTTGTATCAACTTTGGGGTTTGATGTAGCCGGTGATACCACAGGACCAGAGTCAGGCACCTCTGCTCCCAGACGTAAGAGGCAGGGGTTGCCAGAATCATCTTTGTTTCTTGGGGAATTCATTCTCCACCCGTGAGCCTCCCTCCCTCCCTACTGCAGCTGCAGACCTGGCAGACGGAGCTTGAGGAGGGCGAGGGGCTGCTCTCCTGGGGCCCTGGCTGAAAGAGGGGGTGTCTTTAACCCACAGCGTGCAAAGCTGAAAGGCAGAGTGAAACCGGAAGTCCTAGGCACCAAAAAGCACATATTTAGGCCAGGAAAAAGTACGCTGAAGCCAGAACACCCCGAGGGGCCTGGTACAGACTTGGGTTGAAGGGAACCAATCAGAGAGGGGGGGTGGGGCTGCCTGGGAACAAGGGGAGGGAGCTGGTAAATGACAGGCACTCTGGACCCTCCTGAAAGTGAGGCGCCTTTACTGCCCTTCTAGCAAAGTCCCCAACGTGTGCACCTGCACATTTGGGCCCCGAGGATCCCGGAGCATCTGCGCCTTGTCTCTGGGCCCCCACCCTCCCCCCACCGCAGTGGGGACAGGACCCGTTCCCAACCTGGGGCTCCAGACGCAGTGGCCACTGGCTGCCCACAGGCAAGGATACGGGACCACCCTATAACAGGGCTCCCCTGTGAACCCGCTCACACAGCGCCACCATTCCCGTGGAACAGAATGCGCCAGCCAAGTGCACTCAGAGGAAGGAGGGTGTTGTCTTTCACATCTACAGTCATCTCCGCTTCCAGCGCCAGGGCTCCTGCAGCGGGCTGTCTGTTACTCCAGGGGGCTGGGACAGCATCCCTGAAGCTGGAGTGCTCTGTGACCTCTGCGACAGAGGTGACCTCAGTCCCCACCGGGGTGCTGGAGCAGTCCCTGTAACGACTGCAGACGCATCCTGCCCATGGCTTCTGTTTTCATTCAGGACTCTCACCAGCTCATTTCAGTAAGTTTTCAGGCACCATTTGGAGAGAGCGTAACTCAGTAGAACAAATCTCTTCCCTCCTGCCCCTTCCATCCAGATTCCTGGTCGTGGGCCAACTGGCAACTGTAAATCAGAGATTCGCCCAGTGCCCCCTCATCCTGACAGACTGTGTCCCTTCCATCACCTGTCCTGGGGGTACGTGGCCCTGTTGTCCACAGATCCCTTGGTTATCAGCATTTCCTGACACAGACAGGCTCTCTTTTGGAGTCGGCTGATAAATCTTGGACATCCGCGGAAGACAGACAGACATCCAGGGTCTCTGCTCCAAATCCACTGGTTGGAAACTTGATGTCAGCCTCCTTTTCTAACAGAAACTCTGCTCTGCCCTTTGGCTTAGGTACCATCTACTTGGCATAAATGGAGGGAAATCAATGAACTCTTGACATTTGGGCATCTGGTGCGAAACAGGGTGCCCTTCCCCAAGACCAACCCTGGCTTGGTCACTTTGGAAACAAACCCAGTTATTCCCCTTACCCCCAGTCCCCAGTGATGGAAAAGATCTGAGTGGGAGGAGTACTCAAGAGGGAAAATGATCATCTCCCCAATGGCTCAAAAAGAAATGGTCCAGACATTTAAGAACCTTATCAACGAAGCAACACGAAGCGTAAGGGTGTCCACTGGAGAGCCACTTCGCGGTGTGCCTGGGCTCCCCTTAAATTACGACCACAGTTTGACCAATGACGTCTGAAACCAAGCCTAAGAGAGGCGGTAGCAGGAGATCCTGTCTCGAAGCAAGTTCCTACAATAGAAACCCACCAGCATTCATTCCAGGCATTGTCCCACCCACATCTATTCTCGCGTCTGACTGTGTGTGTTCGCTCCTTTCCTCTTAACTTCCCCCACTTCCTTGTCCTTTCTGAGCATTCCCGGCTTTCACTTTCAATCTTAACCCTCCTCTCTTCTCGGTGACGAGTGGCACCGTCGTGCCAGGCAGCAAACACAGGTGAGTTGCCTTTTCCTCTTGGGGATCCCAAAAACGGTGTCTTTGAGCAGACTTTTTGAACCTGTGTCTGAGCCAAAATCTTCACTAGGAATGGCCTCAGTATCTGAAGCTGTCCTGTGAGGCTGGTGGCCTGCCATCCTTTCGGGCTGTGAGCCGCGGCCCGCCATGACAAGAGGGGCTCTGGACGGTCCCAAGCTTGCAGTTCCCTTGCAGTTCATTCCCCTCGCACAGCCCTGACACACCAGTCAGCCCCCTCCCTGTCCCCGGCCCGAGCTCATGTCCATTCGGGCTGGAGGCTCCAAGCTGCCCATCCGGCCACACTCCGGGGCATCCTATGGCCAGCTTCGTGCTTCCACTTGTCACTGCTGTGCGACTCACGTGTCCTCGTACTCCCAGCTCCTCCTGACGTCACGATCTCTCCCACGGCAGCCAGCAGCTTGTTCCCACGAAGTGACCTCTCCCGTCCTCGCTTTCCGGGATCCAGCGACACACTGAAAGCACTTCTGGGGCCTCGAGATGGGAGCTTTTTCATGAGCTCCACTTCTTCCAGCTCCCAACATAAGCAGAGTGACCTTCCCAACCCCTGCTTGAACCATCCAAAGAAAGTCCAGGGGTGCCTGGGTGGCGCAGTCGGTTAAGCGGCCGACTTCAGCCAGGTCACGATCTCGCGGTCCGTGAGTTCGAGCCCCGCCTGGGCTGATGGCTCGGAGCCTGGAGCCTGTTTCCGATTCTGTGTCTCCCTCTCTCGCTGCCCCTCCCCCGTTCATGCTCTGTCTCTCTCTGTCCCAAAAATAAATAAATAAACGTTGGAAAAAAAAAAAAAAAGAAAGTCCGATCTGATTTACCTGGTTATGTTAAATACAGATCCCAGCGACGGTACCAATTCAGGTGACTGGAAAAGGTAACATCGAGTCAAAGTTCAACAGGTGTCACCCTAAAAATCAAGAAGGACTTAAGGAGAGGTCACTCTCCCTCTCCACACCTACCACCCACATGCGTGGGACAGCAAAGCCAATGAGGGCCTCTTGTTCTGTCCTCACAGTGAGATTATCTTCACTCAAGCCGCATCTATCAGTTAATGTGAATATTTGAGAAGGTTTTATTGCGTGTGAACTCAATTGCCCATTAATCCTAGGACGGGCTCTAAGAGGTCAGCATGATCCCTCCCTGCAAGATGGCACCATTAAAGAGAGCCACCTAAAACAAATCTGCGGCATATAAATTAATTTAAAATTGAGCAGGGTAGTTTTACATTCGGAAGATAATAAGGCTAACTAGAAGGAACTGAGAGAGAAAACCAATGTGAAGCCCGAGTGAAAAAAGCTTTAAAAAAAACATACAACCGTGAGAGAGCTGAGTCATCTCTGAGACAATCTCAAGGCCCCAGGGAAAGTTCCAGCACGGTTGTAAGAGGGAGGTCATACAATTCTCTTCTATGAGCCAATCAATTGCATCGAGCCCGGTGGCGATGGTCACCACTGGGCTGGTTCAAAACACCGACACGTGGAATAAAGGCCCTGTCTTTCTTTGATTCTGACCCTGTGTTTTCGCACCGATGTATTAAGCCGATCAGAAATCCCAGCAGAGAGAGGAGACGTGCTGGGTGGCTTTTGACTTGGATTGTGGCGGTGACGCTTCACTACGTGTAGTACAAAGGCACAGGAGTTTCACATTCAGATCATCTTTCTGTTCTGAACACCCAAACATCAGTGTCTTTGGCCCCGAGAGTAAAATCTACGGTGAAGACGATGGGAAAGTAGCCAAACAGACTATTTCGCCACGATGCCCCGTGAAAGGCAGAAAGCCCACCGGCTCACCGAATGCTGAAGGTTCCTCTCACCCGAGATCTCCCAGATCTCTCCAATGATCGTCCTCAAGTGTTAGGAACAACGACAGAAAGCATAATTTAAATACGTGACTTAGTGATTTTTTTTTTTTTTAAATGCATCTGAGGTTCTTTTTGAGGGTTCTGAAATTTCCAAAGCAGCTGCACTCCTCGGTCCTGCTGGCATCGGGGGAAACATTGTCAAATCCGTATATGGAGCTAAAAATGCCTGTGTGAAAACATCTTTTTTTCCTATTGTTGAGTGAAAATTCCATGAGCAAAAAATTCTTGCACTGTGTCCAGTAGAAATATGTATTTTCACTGAAAACATTACCCCGATGAGCTTGCTTTGAGATGTTTACGTTGGAAATAAGTAACCGAAACACACGCCTGCTCTCTCCTTGCCTGTCACCCCTCCGTCTTATCCTTCACTCTTTATTAAGAGACGGGGAGTAACCTGGCAGAAAATCAGCAGTGACAAATGCATCTGCTCTCTTCTCGGTCACAGAGAGCCTCGTCGATGTTATCCTACATCTGCAACACAGCCGTCTTCTCCCCCACGGTGCCTCTCTCTTTAAGGAACAGCTTAGAAGGTTCTGACTTGTAACTGTGGCAAAGGCTCTTGGCACCCGCTGTTTGCAGACGCTGGCCCAACTGGCTGAAGTGAGTCTTTGCTCATTTACCAGCCAGTTCGGGCCTCAGCTGCGGTTTTCAGCTTTGATCAGAGCTGAAGCCCATATCACTGTAGCATCATGTGTGAGCCTGGGCCTGGGAAGACCCAGAAAAGCACAGGCGGGGCATGGAGCAAGGCTGGGCCACCTGCTCCCCCATTCGGATGGGAGGAAAGGGTACAGCTGACTGCCCCGGGGAGAACCGGGTGTGTGTGTTGGGGGGGGGGCGGGGCGGGGGGATGAACCAGGGATGACCGGAGAGGGGCTTCGAGGGGGACTAGCATCCCACCCCACGTTGCTGCCACTTACGTGCCTGCACGAGTTACAGGTACCGGGCTTGGCAGTTAGAGAAGAGGAAGAACCCAGCCGTCCAGGATGTGGAGTTTGGGGAGGACCCAGGCGCACAGAACAGCTAATCCGAACCTGTCAGGCTGATGGAGTCAATTCTAACATGTCAGGCTGACGCGGAAGCAATAGAAAACCCAGGGAACATGCAGGGAAGGAACAGAGAAGCAACAGGATAGCCCGCAAGGATAGCTCAGTTGCAAAATCACCTATAAAGGGGAAGGTGGGGGAAAGAAGCTTCCAGGACCTTTTCTCCCTTCATTCAAATCCAATCACTGAGCACCTAATGATACCAAGATTACATGCCTGCTACAGGCAGGGCACACAAATAAATAAGGAAGAGTTTCTGCCCTCCCCACCCCCTCACCCTCCGCCCAGGACATCAAGACCGAAACACGAGTGGAAAGAAGTTGTGAGTTATTTGATTGTGCAAAGCAACAGGGGACTGTAGAGACGAGAGGGACCCCGTGTGACCGGAAGAGTCTATAGAGCTTCCCAGAGAGGTCGCCATTTATCATGAGCCTCCAGGATGAGTAGGATTTCAACCTACCAAGATGGGAGGTTGGTTTGGGCTTGAAGAAAGCCAGGCACGGAGCTCTCTTCCCTTCCTGGAGGTTTGAAGCAGGAGGTCTCACAGGCTGTGGGCCGTGCACCTTGCGTTCACATCCTGTGCCCTCTTAAGACAGGGTGATCTTGAGACATGGTCTCCCTGCCCTGCAAGAAGGGCAGGGCATCAACATTCAGCAGTTATGGGTCAGCGGTCAGACCGGGAACCTGGGGGCGGGCGTTCCCAGGTGAAAGAGAGCTAGACTGCCCCCTGACTTGTACCTGTTCCTCCCTGCCCCGGCCCTCATCAGGGTACTGCCCTGCCCTCTTCGTGCCCCAAACTCCACCCGGCCCCAACTCCCCCTCCATGCTGTGCAGCCTCGGGCAGGCTACCTAACTGCTCGCTGCCTCCAAGGGCCCCTCTGTAAACTGGGGACGACTGACAGCAGTCTCTCATAGGGTCCTACTGAGGCTGAAAGGGTGTAGTGCTTCGTGGGGCACTTAGCACACACGTAGTCACTGTTCACAGACGCAGTCACTGTGGGTTGCTGCGCCCCTCCCGAGTGATCTCATCCGCACCACGATTTCCTCATCGTTTGCAGGCTGAGAGCCCCCAGCCGGTTCCCAAAGCGCTGGCGCTCTCCAGGCCACCAGCCGGCCAACCCACGAGTCTGGGGCACATCGCCCTCACTCCTGCAATGCCGGCCGCTGCCCCGGACTCGTCAGACCCGCTGAAAACAGAGCTCAGTATCTTCGCCAACCTTTCCTCTTTTGCCCCTGATCTGGGTAATGACCTCACCATCTGGCAAGTACCCCAAAGAGAACTCAGATGCTCCTCCGAGACTTGCCCTTCATCGTCCAGCCAGTGAATAGACTGGATTTACTCAAAACCTAAACTCCTTTCCACCCCAACTGCCACTGGCTTATCATTCCTCCTCTGTCCATCCCCTCTGCCTCCAGGCTGCGTCACCCCCAGCACGTCTCCCACCCCACAGTCAACACACATGTCAAATCATGTCATCTCGTGGTTAAGGCCTCCCACGCTTCTCCACGGCTCTCTGGATAATGCCTATACTCCTGCCAGTGCACAAGGCTCTTCATCGTCTCATCTGCCTGTCTGGCCCCGTCTTCATAACGGCCAGCTTCACATTTAGCACCGAGCAGGCTCTCAGTAAATAACTGTGGAATAGGGGTGCCTGGGTGGCTCAGTCGGTTAAGCGTCTGACTTTGGCTCGGGTCATGATCTCATGGTGCATGAGTTCGAGCCCCATGTCGTCGGGCTCTGTGCTGACATCTCTGAGCCTGGAGCCTGCTTGGGATCCTGTGTCTCCCTCTGTCTCTGCCCCTCCCCTGCTTGTGCTGTCTCTCTCTCTCTCTCTCTCTCTCTCAAAAATAAATAAACATAAAAAAAATTTTAAATAACTGTGGAATGAATGAAACAATGAATGAATGAATGAATGAATGAATGAATGAACGAATTTTCCACAGGCTCCATAAGAACCTTTCCTCTGGCCCTTCTGAACTCTTTCCAGTTCTCTAGACACATCATTCCAGAAGACAGGCCTTTTGCTTGCCTTCATAAATTGTCCAGCTGGCTCCCTGCTTAATTGTCAGCTTCCCAGGCCCTCCTCAGGCCAAGATGGGTGCCCCTCTGGGCCTTCATAATACCCCAGGTCTGTCTCCCCTTGCAGGGACTATTCCCCAAGAGCGGTTCATTGCTGGTTATCCTACTAATCTCAGAGTCCAGAATCAGTCACAATTATCTAGAAGTCTCTGGAATAATGCCTAGGCACCGCCTGGTCTGAAGTAGGCATTCCATTAATGATTTATGAACCCAAAAATGAATGGATCAAACGCCAATTGTATAGTATAAACAATAGCAGCGAAGGGAGAAATCAATGTGGCATCTTTTTTTCGGTTTGTTTTTCCTTTTGGCTTTATTTCTGTGGGACCCTCCGTGCCACATTCTGCCCCACAAGAATAGAATGGACCATGGTTTCCCTCCATTTTCTGCCAGACCTACTTCCTGCTGCTACATTGACAGACTCTTGGAAGACCTACCTTTCCCTCAAATTTCTCATGCTGATTACGAACTATAATTGCCACAGTTTAGCGCAGAGAAAGCCAACCAACATTCACTAGTGGACTTCAGACGCTGACAGTTGAAATGGCCAGGAAAAGTTCATCAAGCGGGGGGTAATAAAAAGCACAGGGGAAAATCAAGAGAACGACTCCCTCGGGCATTGCAAGAGCAGGCCTTTGTGAGGAAACATTCCTCAAGGATCTGGGGAAATTACATTATAAAATGCAACAGACAGCCAGACAGAAAAACAAGCTCCATTATAATATCACGGGGACACAGACATTTCTCCTGGCTGCAAACGCACCCCAGAGCCTCTAGTCAGGCAGGCTGCCCAGATGCACCCCGATGCCCAGGCGTTTCCCATCACCCTCCATTAAGCTCCAAAGATCATTTTTATTCTCGCTGCCTCGACTTCAGAGGGCGTGAGGAATCAGGCAAGTACGCTTCTCTATTCTCAGTCTGCAACTGAAAACTGGTCAAGAAACACCAGGCACATTTTGACGCTTTGGGTTTTTTTAAGGAGCCAGGGGTCAAACAATTTGGTCACTATACTATGAATGACTTGGAAATAAACAGGATTGTTTTCCCACACAAGGTCAGCTGTAAAGATGCAACTTTTAAAATGCAAATAGCGGGGCGCCTGGGTGGCTCAGTTGGTTAAGCTTCCGACTTCGGCTAAGGTCTTGATCTCACAGTTCGTGGGTTCGAGGCCCACGTCGGGCTCTGTGCTGACAGCTCAGAGCCTGGTGCCTGCTTCATATTCTGTGTCTCCCTCTCTCTCTGCCCCTCCCCCGCTCACACTCTGTCTCTTTCTCCCTCTCGCAAAAAGAAATAAACATTAAACGAAAATGCAAAGTAAATGCAATATGCAAATACAAGGAAAGACTGTTCCAAAAACTCTGTGCTCTGAGCAGATTGCTCGCATAACATAGTGTCCAAAGGAGGCCATTTTGGGGAGCAAACAGAGAAATTATTACTAATTTCACCTGGCCATCTGGGTCTTAACCAGTACTGGCCAGGCAAACAAGTAAGCACGGTTACCACTCTGAGTGGTGTGCCCTGTGAATTATATCCTTGGTGAAGAGGATGAAGTGTACCAAGGTTATAAAGGCCAAAACCGACTTTCTTTTTAAAGACGCTCTCCCCAGACTTGGTGCTTTGCCCGTTTTCCCCGATGCCGTTTCGACCTAAATTGCATGGGCATTTCTTATCAGCAAAAGCAGGCAATAAAATCCGGGCAGGACTGGAGGAGAAATGGGCCAGTGCTCTTGTGAAATCCTTTCAACACACCAGCATGCCTCTACGAACGAGAAGACATTTAGCAAGAGGTGTGCAAGCGAGTTAGAGATGGAACCAGATGATTCAAAGGTAGGCGACCGTCATCTGGCAGGCATCCGCGTGTCTCCCCTTGAAAAATAAGCCCATAAAAGTGAAGCTTTGCCTCACGTGTCTAAGTGTCTCTGCATGGCAAAAATAATTTGTATTCGAATCAGGTGATGTTGAAAAAGAGGTGAGAAACGGATACAGAACATGTGGCAGCTTCAAAGCTTCCCTCAGAACCTCAGAGCTGGCCAATCCCCCGGCGCCGCTTTTGTCTGCTACATCAAGGACAAGTAGTTTGAGATGGGCTTTCTTCAAGCCCAGCCTCTCCACCAAAAAAGAAGGCACCCTAAAAAGTCTGAAGTCAGGGACACCATGATTTTAAAAACCCACAAAATCAACAGGGCTATCTTCAACAGCTTCTTCTCGAATTTTTACTCCTGGATCTCTCAACAAAAAAAGAAGAAAGGAGGGGGGACCAGGGGGCTCATCGGTTAAGCGTCCAACTTCAGCTCAGGTCACGATTTCATGGTTCGTGGGTTCGAGTGCTGTATCAGACCCTCCGCTGTTCTCTCTCTCCCTCTCTCTCTCTCTCTTTCTCTCTCTCTGCCCCTCTCCCGCTCGCACATTCTCTCTCCCTCTCAAAAATAAATAAACATTTAAAAAAAAAAGAACATGAAAAAAAAAATACACCTGAGTCCCCTAGACCCATGGTCAAATGCAAACCAAAAGGAGGGAAGCGCTTCCCAGCACCTCGCACCTCCACCTTGGTGTGGTCACCTCTTGATGACGCTCCTGGTGTTGGAGTATCATGTGGGTTAATGAGGAGCGCCTCGTCAAGAGGTACACGGTAGAGGAAGAGGCAGCGTTTCTCTCCCCAGCGGCACGGCCATGGCCAAGCTGTAAGCCCACACGCCCACTTTAAGGCAGCCTGCGTAGTGCACGCGGAATGCTCTGGGCTCCGGGCTCTCCCTCTGGGCTCAGCAGATCTACTGACCTTGAGACAAGGCTAGCATTCCAGGACTCTTCGGATGGAGACAACGTGCAAAAAGCAGGCAGCTGGGGGAGCGGTCACTGCGGAAGCACACCTATTGTTAATACCCCTGTTCTGTGTGGTCAATGTGCTGGAACTAGAACTTCCCTGAATTCTGTTTTCTGTGGGCTGTCCCCCCAAAATCCATTCATCCTCCAAAACATGGCCTCCACCTCTTCCCCTTCCCCAAGCATGTTTCACACGTTGGCAAAGCAAAACCTATTAATGTGAAGTAAAGTAAAATTTCACTAACTCAGAACCCACTGGATTGAAATCATTGGTACTAGGGCAGAAGCCTAACTTTGCACACCTACCTTGTGTCCCTTCACACCGCAATTTAAATTTATAAACAGTATGGTGGGGGCGGGGGGGAGTCAAACACATCAGAGAATCCATTGTTTCCACACATCGGAGGCACTCACTCGCAAATAACTGTCACAGGAAGTAAGTCACTGTTAAATATATAGTATCGTAGCTCCCTAAAGACTCTTAAAGGGCAACATTTCTATCTTTCTTGTATTGCTGTAACTCGTTCCAACAGCCTAAAACTCCGGTTGATCCCTGAATTATCACAAATGAGTGCCACCCCATTCAGTCTGAAATGAAAAGGGTCTTATGGTTCAAGAACTGGATTTTGCAGTGTTAAGTAGTCATCTCCAGGAAGGTGGTGGTGTGGATGGAGCCACTTTTTATTTCTGAAAATGAAGATCCACGCATTTGTGGTTTCTCAGCTACTGAGCGCTTTCTTTGTGTCCAATGCCCGGCTCTGTGTCCTGCAGGAGCCACACAGATGTAACTGGGGAAGAAAGAAACTTATGAAAATAATCCGACCCCAAATTCTATGCTACTGAGTCCACACAAACTAGAAAATCTCAGAAAGGCAAGAGACTCAGTAGACTACTCCCCTGAGTCAGGAGGCTGCTTCAAACCCCCAAGACACTGCACAATCAGGGAGGCCTCACTTACACCTCCCTTTACTGTCTTCCTGAGCCTTCTGCAACATGCAACTTAAAGTCACCTCCATAGGGTCCCCTTTGGGGTCCTGGCCCTCTTGCTCCAATTATAGCATCAGCCTTCCTGCCACGGGCCTGCACACTGGACATGCTTCTGCTGGTCAGGCCTCACAACCCTGTGTGTCTGGCTACCCTCTCCACAACTAGCCATGGACCAAGCCTGTGCCTCTGGGAGTTCTCAGCATCTTGCCCTGAAACAGGCACAAATCAAATAGTGCTCAATAGTGCTTCCTTAAATGGATGGATGGATGGATGGATGGATGGATGGTAGATGGTTGGATGGATGGATGGATGGATGGATGGATGGATAGGTGGATGGATGAATAGGTGGACGGATGGACGGATGGACGGATGGACGGATGGACGGATGGGTGGATGGGTGGATGGGTGGATGGACGGATGGACGGATGGACGGATGGATGGATAGGTGGATGGATGGATGGATAGGTGGATGGATGGATGGATGGATGGATAGGTGGATGGACGGATGGACGGATGGACGGATGGACGGATGGATGGTGGATGGACGGATGAGTGAATGCACTGTTTCCCTGTGTTCTACCTTTTTGTGGAATCTTTCTGGCTTTCAGAAATTAGGTGGCCAATCAGGGTTGCCACACTTTTACCCCACAGCCTCCCTGCATCAGAGTTTTGTAGCTCTGTGGGACGTAAACATCATTTTTAAATGGCAGCTTTACCAGATGGTTGCAAAAGTGTGCTCACTCCCCGGAGTGGAAGGGCCCCCACATGAGTGGACAAGCAGGTCTCTGCTTTCTGCGACCCACATCTGCAATGTCTCGGTGGTCTTTACATCGTGTGGGACTGTGCCCTGCAGCCCACTGGCCTCTTCCAATGGCCACCTCATCTTCAAGCATCTGGGATCACCACCATGGCAACAATATTTCTTACTTGATATTCCTGTTCACAGCAATAGTTTATCTTCTGGAAAGAGGAAATCCGATATTGTCAATAACTCCAGCAGCAGAACAGAGTACTGATGTTCTCAAGGTGGGCTTATGTCAAGACCCTCTAAAATATGGCATGAATTACTCAGCCCATGAATGCAAACAATGCATGACTACATAAGGAAAGGATTTCTAACAGCCTTTCTTCCATATATATTTTAGTGTTTTCACTTATCTGAACCAGTCAGCTGGACTTAATATCTCTCTGACTTTAGTTTTTCTGTTATCCTCCCTGATACATCTGTTGCCAACAAACCTGTATCCCAGCTCCAAAATCTTATTTTAATTGAAAACTAATCAGTCCTTAACCTCTCGTAACTTCATGTGGTCGATCCATTTGTTTCCAAAGTTTGAACCACCCCTTAACCTTAACCAGGTTCTAACTTTCGGTGTCAGATTAAACTTGATTTTGACTTGTGCTTCAATTTAAGAAAAAAAAAGTCTTCTAAAACCACTCACTCTGCCAACACATGGCGATGCTTAACAACTGGCCTGGGAAATTCAGAGTCCCCTGTGTGCCGCCACCAAGGAGACGTGATTGCCTGCGCCCTCCCCTCTCCCACACTTCCCTTTGGCCCTGTGCAGGCAAGACACCCCAAAGTCGGCCTCTCGCCCCCAGAAGGACAGAGACTCCAACAACACCCAACTTCCATGATCCCTGCCACCCCTTCAACACCCCTTCTCCTCTGTCAGTTGGGTCGATCACATCCTAGGCTGACTATGGATGAGCAAGCTGAAATCAGAATCTCAAACAACACGGGGCCAATATGGCCCATGGGAAAAGCGTCCCAGTTATCAAATCCAGCTTTGAACTCTGCCTTTCCTGCTTACCAGCTGTGTACGCCTTGACGAGTGATGTCACTATTGTGTGCCTGAGTGAAAAAGGGCACCAGTAATAACATCTACTCCCCAGGAAGACTGCGGAGAGTCATTGTGATGATATAAGTAAGGCATCAGAGGCTGGCATACAATAAACGCTCAATACACGGGCACTTCATCTACCTGCCTGCCTACCTGTCTCCAAACATCCATATCTATCTAGATCTTTCTCCTTGTAATGGAGTTTCAGCTCCTTGGGAGCAGATACCATTCCCAATTCACCCTTTGACCCATCGGAGAGGGTAGCTGCTAAGCATTAATCGATTTAACATTGTTAAATTCACCCTTGAACTCAACTTTCTGCCCTTTTAAAACGATTTTAATTACTAGAAGACATCGCTAAACAAATATAGGGGCTTCTCCTTTCTCTTTGCATACTTGACTTGCAGGGAGTTTTTAAACCTCTGTAAACCTCTGTATGTAATCTTACTTGTTGTGAGGACATTTGTAACCCAGAGTAGCATCAGGCCTGGGGACTAGCCCAGCAGAGAGCTGCCACAAAATATCGGTACTATCCTACGCACGGATGCTGTCAGTCCCCAATCGTGTATGCATGCACACACACACATACACGCACACACACACACTGGGGCAGGGCAGCCAAAGTGAACTACCGAACCATAATTGATGCACATCTTATTTTTGTGAATGCTTCACGCACTACCACCCATGGACTCCACTGTACCTGGGAAGGCCAATGACCTATTTATTTGAGCAAGCGTTAGGAGGCAGAGGGTTGTTATTTATATGTTTCAGGTATAAAAAAAAAAAATAGAATTTCTCCTAAAACACAGAGGCAGCTGAAGTCAAAGTAAACTTCTTGGTTTGAAACAGCTAGGTAATTGTTTGAAGCATGGACTTTACACCGTATATGAAAGATACACGTCAAAGGAATCTCAGCATTGGAGGCATTTTCAGCAAAATGCCTCTGTGTTGACTATATGCATGTGCCACAAAACGTGTGGGTGGCAAAAATAAGCCCCAGTCTCATCAGAGGAGGGCCGCCATAGAACAAGGACACTGAAGTGATATTTTGGCATTCAATGATGGCGTCGGGCACACTGGTACTGTCATGGAAGCTTGTACAGTGGGCCATGGGGCAGGGAACGGTCCATATGAGTTTGCAAAGAACTCTACAAATGGGGTCCATTTAGAAAAATAGATCAAGTGAAAATTCAAGGCTCACTCAAAATCACACGTGGACTGTGCCTACGTGTTCCCGACCAAAACCATTCATGAGAAACCCTGAGAAAATGTGCTCCAGTCATCCTGCCTCTGATGTTATTGTTGTTGGTTAGGGGTAGCAGACCCAGAGGCAAATGTCTGGCCCAGAAGTGACATGTCTTGTCTCTCACCAGTTTGTCCCCAAAGGACTGAATCTACAGGGGGGGAGAGAGATTCCCGCAGCAGATTTCCCAAAGCAGAGGCCAGCACCCCCAGTACCACCAGCAAAGGAATACGAGCTTCTTCTCTCTTAGACCGCAGTGCCCTGTCTCATTTCTCTCCACCAACATGTTTCCATTTGATCAGCAAACACTCCAGTGTGGCCGCTGTGTTCAAACATCAGGCTGGAAACAGCAGAGCGAAAAGACCCCACCCTCAATGACTGCAATCACTTGAGTCTTGATGTTGAGCTTAAGTAACAAATTACTCAAAGGCAAGCAAACTACAGGAACAAAGATGAAACTGGAAAATCCAAACTGAGCTCTTCCTGTTCTGCTCCTTCTCCTAGACCAGAAACGTTTCTCTTTGGAGCTCTCTGCAGGTCTGGGCATGGTGGTTCTTTGTGCCTGAGCCACAGGTGTTACTGCCTCCGCTCAGAAAGTACCTCCTTCCCCATCGCTCAGCCCCAGACCTCCCTTCAACAAGCCAGAGAGTGCAGCCAGGTCAACGTCGAGGGCCTTCTGCTACTCCAAGCTCCACTGGAGCCCATGACTGAGCCCCATGACCTCTGGTGGGAATCCCTCCCCACGCTTGTTTTATGGCGTCATGCTTCAAGCGTCCTCACCCACCTCTTCCAACCAAGTCACCTCCTGTTAGCTGCCAGCTTCTCTCTCTGAGCCAATTGTCTTCTTCCCCATTATTGTTTTTCCTCCTGTCAATCAATTTAGGGCTTATTATAAAATTAGCATCCCCACAGTTGCCACAACCTACAGAAGACTGTTTTTGTCTAAAGCTTTTTAAAAAGCAGATTCATCAGGATCTATTCTAGATAAACATATGCCACCCTTACATATAATAAGAATTTTGGAAGAGGGTTATACATCTTACTGTCTGATAAAAAAAAAATGTCATGCTTCCACGACTCACCAATGCTCATCAGCCACCACCACCCCCCGCCCCCCGCCCAGTCCAACAAAGTCTATTCTGGTACCTGAGATTCTATTCACTCCTTTGGGTTAAAACTTGCAGAATCTTTGGAAAACTGAATTTACGTCATGTGTTCACCTGCTGTTGACATTAGTAATCAGCTCAGACGTCAACAGCTGGTGATAGGCAGGATCTAGCTGGAAGGAGGGACAAAGGAGGCCAGAGGGGCCCCGGGGCCAGGCAGGGCCATAGAGCCCAAGAGGGAGAGGGCATGCAATGAGCAACCCAAGGACCCCAACCTCGCTGTCCTCATCACACACTGCAGCCTAGCTGAAAAGCAGATAAAACATAACCTCGCTTACTCCAACATACTTGACGTATTTGGAATGTGTTGAAAATCACGTTTCATGACTTCTGATTCTGAAACACCCTTTCCCTCCAGTTTTACATAAGTACTTGTATGCCTTTTCATCAACCAACTTTAAATCGATAGGGGTAGGTTTTTAAGAATTTCTTAGAATAAGGCCATATTTTGGCATTTAATGATGGTGTTAAAAAGCCCCCCTGGTCCCTCTTCTCAGGTATTTACTTTGCAGGAAACATCTCTTCTCCCCGAGAGCTTCACCGTGCACTTCCAGAAGCAGGAGGCCCAGCTGGAGCCCAAGCAAAGGCTGACGTCTTGATTGACACGACTGGGCAGGTCTGGCTGAAAGGTGGGCTGGACCCTGAAGGGTTCTACCTGCCTCAGGAACAACAGGGCCTCCACGACGACTCATCTAAAGGTTGGAGAAGGCCAGGGACGCAGGCTTCATCACATGCAGGGATGACCATCCCAAGCACTGGAGTGGCCTTGTCTCATATTTACCCTCTGGGGGCCCTTAATCCACCCTGGATTACTGGAGACGCTGGTGCAATAGAAAGGAAGGCTTTTGGTTGAAAGTCACAGAAAACCTAACCACAGCATTGCTTAAACAAAGAAGGGACTTATTTTTCTGTCCAGTGGCGCCATTCTAAGACTTTAGTGGCTTCTCCCTTGTGGCCTTGGCTTGGCGAGAACTATAGGGGCGCCACCCACCACATCTGCTTTAGTTCCATCCGAAAGAAGAAAGAAGTCAACACCGTAGCACAAATTTTCAGGAACCCTAAGCAAACATGGCTTCCTTTTGTCCCTTGGGCCAGCCCTGTACCACGTGGTCACCCCTAACTAGAAGGGGCATTGGAAATGGAGGTTGGGACCACCAGCCAGCAGTATCTCCCTTAAGAGGAGTCCTGTCATACAGGATTAGGCTTTGGGATAGGCAGTAACACCCACACTCCCAACCCAAGAAAGCAGCTTCCTCCTACATCTGCAAAGAACACAGAGTGCTTTGGACACGCTGAGGACCGCCTCACATGGTGACGGCACCACCCGTACTGGTGTGCCCCTCTCCACCACAGCAGTGGAGGGCTCTGTGGCACACACAGGTGTTTCCAGGGGCGCCTGAGCAGAAACGAAGGACAAAGGGAGGTGCCACAGGGAGAAGAGAAGGGACTGGCATGCGTCTGTGCAGAGCCCCAGTTCTTCCAGAAATTACTGAAGGCTTTGCCTGCGCTAAAGGTCCTGCCACACCATAGACCACACTGAAATCCCTGGGCTTTGGGGAAACACGGTGACATTCAGTGACTGGGATCTACTCATCATGCGACAGAATAAATGAAAGAGACCGCATGACCCTTTACTGGGGCACCGAACTGAGAATTCATTTGTGAACACAGGTCCTCCTTCCAGATGAAGAGGGAAACTAGGAATCGGCCACGTCTATCACGTGCCCAATTTTTGCTCGGATTGTTTTTTGGTTTGTTTGTTTTAAATGTTTATTTATTTTGAGAGAGAATGAGCAGGGGAGGGGCAGAAAGAGAGAGGGAGGGACAGAATCCCAAGCAGGCTTCGTGCTGTCAGCGCAGAGGTCGACATGGGGCTTGAACTCATGAAGCTGTGAGATCACGATCTGAGATCAAATCAAGAGTCGGATGCTTAACCGACTGAGCCACCCAGGCGCCTCTGCTTGGCTCATTTTATTTAATCCTTATAACAACTCTATAAATAGGCACCTTTTTCATTTACTGACAAGAAAACGGAGGTTCAATGATCTTAAGCAACTAATCTAATCTGACTCAGCTAAAAAGTGGAAGAGCCTAATTAAAACCTACTCTCTGCATCCAAAGTCCACCTTCAACACTGCACATGTTCAGATGACTCAATTTTATCTGAAGAATTATTTGTCTTACTTATAATATCCAATCTCTATCTAAGAAGATTTAGAATAGCTAGCTCTATTAAAACCCTGCCACCAGCTACCTAGCGGAGTGATCTCTCAACTTTAAAGATAACGAAGATGTTGGGATTTTCCCCAACTGTTTCAGAAGGTGGGGAGGCCAAGAAAGTCCCCGAATCCCCAAGCCCCTAGAGCAATACTCTGTCTAAACCGGGGCCACCACCCTTGCCACAAAATCAGTACAGTCACTCATTCAAGTGCTCAGGGAAGGGCCAGGACAGGGCGTAGTAAGACATCATCTGAGGAGTCAAACGTCTCAGAAATCAAGACAAAATGATTTCCAATGTAATATTTTTTTAAAGGCAAAAATTAATGCAAAGACTCCGTGATGTACAAAATCTCAAAAATGTGAAACAAAGACGGGTTGTGGTTTGTTTCATGGTCCTCCAGTTCCCAGCTGTAGGACCCCCTCCCAGTGGTGGTTCCTGTCCCCTCGGCCCGTGAGACCCCTCGGGACGGCTCCGCAAGGACTAACAGTGGGGTGCAAACACAGCGGGCAGTGTGGGCTTTCTATGTAGCCACGGTTTTTTTATTGCACGGCCTCTATCCACGTTGTCTCTATGGTTCTTTTTTTTTTTTTTTAATTTTTTTTTTTTTAACGTTTATTTATTTTTGGGTCAGAGAGAGACAGAGCATGAACGGGCGAGGGGCAGAGAGAGAGGGAGACACAGAATCGGAAACAGGCTCCAGGCTCTGAGCCATCAGCCCAGAGCCCGACGCGGGGCTCGAACTCACGGACCGCGAGATCGTGACCTGGCTGAAGTCGGACGCTTAACCGACTGCGCCACCCAGGCGCCCCTGTCTCTATGGTTCTAATCCTGGAGGTCCTTTTGCTAAGTACCATGTGGGGCAGAGCCTTCCTTTTGCTTCAGGCCCCAGTTTGCCCCTCCCCCTCACTCAGACCGCTCATTTCATCCACGAAGAAAGCAGAGAGGAGATGGGCAAAGCGGGGTCTTGGATGGCATCAGAGTCCCCAGCCCTGCAGGCTGGTCCCATCCAGGCAAATTCCACGTGCAGATGTCAGTGCAGATTCTGTCAGATGTCCCTGTGTGTGAGAGACGGTAACTTTACAGTGACCCGAACAATGTTGGAACAGTCTCTTTCCCCCCAAAAGACACCCGGTGTGTAGAGGCGAGCAGACACAGAACATGTTATTCATTAACAGCGCACCACTAATTGCTTTGACAAGAACAGAAAGGCTAGAAGGTATTGCACTGGGTAACGGGCACTAGATTCATTTGCATTAAAAAGGTTGCAAGAGCAATTAACACCTCATTAATATGACATAAATGCTAATCTCTCGAGATCCCAAGTGACCCCCAAATTCTTGTCACCCAACCCAGAAAACACACTGCATGAATCCCCCAAAGGCAGGGAGCGGTGCACCGTGGAAGGGGACAGAGATCACGGGCACCGTGGACGCACTCAGTGTCTGCTCAGCCTGGACCAGAGGCCACTGTCGCAGAGGAGGGGCGGCCGGTGGGAATCGCACGTGGCCCCCGGCGCTCCATGGGCAGGGGGCTCCCGGCCACCAATGTCAAGGTGGCAACATGCACACACGCACAGGGCGCCCCGAAGAGGGGTGGGTCTCTGAAGGAAGGGCTGCACCGCTCGCGGGGGGGGGGGGGGGGGCCCCCCCCCCCAGGGAGTTCCTGGAGAGCAGCTAAGGTGTTCCACCACAAACAGCAGCTCGTAGTGATCAAAGCCATCGCCTTAAATAAGTGATTTATTTATACAAGCAAAAACAAACAAACAAACAAACAAAAAACCCTGGAGGGTTGTGCATAGTCAGAGATGTTACCGCACCACTTAGGAAGGAGAGATGCTCCAAGCTCCTGTATCTGGCAATCCCCCGGGGGCGCAATTAGGGTGTCTGCATCAAAGGACGGTGGCAGAGGAGTTCACATGGGAAATCACCTCCCACAATCCCTTTGCAACGACACTGCCAGGAAGAAAAATTCCTCAAGAGCACCTGACTGCCCTTTTATTCACTGCTAAGCCCTCGGGAGGAAGGAGACAAAGTGGGGAGGGACATGGGGAGACCAGGGGCGGGGCACCTCCGGGGAGGTGGGGAGGAAGAATGTCCCACCGTTGTCCTCACCTCCACGTGCACCTCCAGGATGTGAGTAAACACACACAGGCTGGCACACGCGCACAGGCGCGCACCGCTCGTCCCTGTTCCAGCATCTTCCTGGGTCTTCCTCGGCACGTCAGTGTGGCAAAGTCGGCTGGAACTCAGCTGAGGGACACAAGGCCAAGTGTCCCTGTTCCCATGGTGGCCGTTCGCCAGCTCCACGGTCCCTCCATCATGCAGAAGAGAGGCCCGCAAATCCAGCTGAGTGCCAAAGCTGCCCCGAGTGCCCGGTGTGAGCAGACCCTCCTTCAGGAGCTGTGGGGTGAAGAGGGGACTCCCACAAGTACCCGGGAGGATAGAACATCAAGCACGGAATGGATGAAGCACACGTGGCCATTCCCCGTCGGTGCCGTGATGGAAAAGAACTGGGTCGAGAGCTAAGAGGGCTTCGTGGAAGACGCCGCATGGGAGATGGCCCCCGAAGGGTGAGAAAACTTCAACAGCCAGAAAGAGACAGAAGCATCCCAGATGATGGGAAGGGCATCAGCAAAGGCGCAGCGCAAATGACTCAAGGTCGGTGGCCAGAAGCTAAGTCTGGGGCCACCGTTCTTCAACCCAAAATGGAGCAGTGTCGCGCAGCGAGCAAGGAGACAAAGAAGCTGGACATGTGACAGGAGAAAGGGCCCCGGACACGTGAGATATGGTCACTGGATGGGTGTTTATCAGACGCAGAGCCCAGCGTATATTCTCAATGGTCTATGCTGGTCCTTTGGAAAAGTTTTCATTGTGATCATCACCATGAAAGAAGATGCTACTCTTTGCCTCTCTGTCACCTGGTGAGTTTCCTAATAACCAGGCACCTGTGTGCCTCTGTGCTTTGGTGGTGGTGGCAGTCCGCTGTGATGGATGCAGTCTCGCGAGAGAAGAAGAGACCCACCTGATGCACAGATAATGAAATGGAACAGAGAGAAAAGTCAGATGACTTCACAGGGCACTGTAGGAACAAAAGGTCACACAAGTTTAAACAGAGGATTCGGGTGGGAGAGCTGAGTCGCCCAGGGACAAGGCAGACAGCAAGGGCCACACGCTCGTCGGGGCCTGGCCTGGCCACCAGCGGCACAACCCATTATTGTCAGCAAAACGCCACCGCCGGAATTTAGACTTGAGTAGACTTCAATTTGGTTAGCACCAAAGTAGAAAAATGTGTTTTGGAGAAGTGTAGGAGCTTACAAGCGTCAAAAGTCAAGTCTTCGTTGTGCGTTTGTACAAACAGAACTTGTCTAAAACAACGCCAGGTGACTGAGATTTCTTGTCCTTTCAAAGGAGTCACTCTATGCCTCAAGTTTGAGAAGCCCTGCAGACCATGAGCCTGTTGAGGGCAGGTACCAAGTCTTCCCCATCTTCGAACCTCTGTTTCCAACATGGCGCCTAGAAAGGCCCTGAGCCTGAGATCATTGATTAACACTTCAGGACCAGACACTGCGACCTGGTCCTAACTATAAGAGCTAACGTTTATATAGTTCTTGTTATATGCCGGGCGCTCTTCTAAGCACTGAGTGATGGTAACCTTCATAGCCAAAACTGCCCTCAGGACAGGCAAGAGAGAAGGAGAACCCCTGCTTAGGCGCCATGCTTATGGTCCAACATAGCATGACACAAAACAAATTTCATTCAATAAAGAACATGGGAGCACCTTGTCACTCATGATCTGGCATGCAACAATGACATAGCTTACCTGGAGTCTGCTGAATATGGACCCCCCCAAAATTTCCATTTTAATCCCCAGATCCTATAAATAGTACCTTGTATAAGATTTTGCAGATGTGGTTAAGTTAAGGATCTTGAGATGGGGAGATTCTCCCGGATTACCGAGGTGGGCCTATGTGCCATCATAAATATCTTTCTAAAAGAGAGGCAGAGGGAGCTCTGACATGTGTGCAAGAGGAGGAACTGATGGACCACGGAGGCAGAGGTTATGGCAAGTCAAGAAATGCCAGTGGTCACCAGACGCTGGAAGAAGCAAGGACCAGATTCTCCTCTAGAGCCTTCTGAGGGAGATGAGCCCTACCATCACCTTGACAACAGCCCGGTGATGCAGACTTCACACTTCTGCCCTCCAGAACTGAGACAGAACACGTTCCTGTTGTTGTCAGCCCTCCTGGTGGTTCGACTTATTACAGAGGCAGCAGGAAGTTCACGTAGCACACGGGAACCCCTGTTCTCATGATAACACCGTGCAGGCCCAGGCTTGTGCCTCACCATGCTGCTGGCCCTGGGTCTTCGAAATCAAATGGCCGTATCCAAAGGCCATGAAGGTCTGAGGGTTGGATACTGCTACTGCTTTGAAAGGAAGGAAGGGTTGGAGCAGTAGAAACAATGAGGTGAGAGAAAAGACAGATTAATGTTCTTGTCTAATCCCTTCTCTCAAAGGGCACACCTGCAGTGGATTCTCAGACAAGCTAATCATTCTTGTTCCTGCTTCTCTTCATGTTCCAACTCATGGTTCCAGAAGCCTACACCATTCGGTGTGGACATGGTGACTGAGGAATATTCTGCAATATTAAGCAATTACTCTTATATTTGTATATATGTAGGTCCAGACATAAAACATGGTACCAATTCTTTATATGGGCAACCGAATGGGTATTGAATACTAGAATTGCAAACTTTTCTTTCTATTGAAAACCGCAATAGATTTATTTTTCAAAAACAAAGACCAGTTACATTCAAATAATTTCGATGTTAACTGTCAGAATGTATGAATTACAATCTAACTTTGCTTGTGAACAGATCAAACAGTTTGGAAGAAAACTAACTCCTTGAAAACATATGTGAAAAATAACTCTGATAGCTGAGGTTTTAGCATACTTAAAATGTATACCTTAATGAAAATGTATTCAAATTTTGTAGACTTTGAAAACAGTTGCATTTGATATTTTATCCATTGAGATATTTGCTGTAAATAGGACACAAATTTTGTGGGAATCTTAAGTATAACAGTATAATTATTCTGCTGAAGCTGTGTCAAGAAAATTAAATTTCACCTAGAATACACATATAATTTATAAGTTATGTAAGTCTTTATTTTATTGCTTGCCCAAATAGCGACGGCCCCTCCACAAACCAGGAGGTCCAGCGTGTAGACAAGAGCCTTGCATCAGAGCAGAGGTTCAGAAATGGTTGCTGAGTGAGTGAGTGTGTGTTGGGAAGTTTCTACGGTGTGCCGAGCCAGACTGCAGAGGTCCTTGACCATTACTCAGATGGTTTAGCCGGCCTGTGAGCAGGGGGATGATGCCATGAGACCGATGTTGGGTTTAATTGAGCGATAGGAGACAATGCAGGCTGGAGTTAGCCAATATCAAACATAATATGGTCCACCATATAACATAAAATAATGTAGTTCGCGTCTTGATTTTTATTTGTTCTCTCTTTTTAAACCACGCTTCTTTCCTCAAAACCATGGCAAGAAGGCGATGACCCCCTGGCTGCAGGGCTCGGCATCCAGCAAGGCAGATGCTTGGGGGCCAGAGGAGCAGGGTGCTGGGGAAAGACTGTGGGCGTAGCACGGCTCAGAACTGCCTCGAATCCCAGCACTACCAGTTCGTTTCTGTGGGATCCCGGGATCCGATCTTAGCTTCTCCAAACCTCTATTTATTCATCCGTAAAACAGGGATAATACCACCTCCCTCACAAGGAAGTTATGACATTAAAAATAGCATGGAAAACACACCTAGTGACCAGCAAATAGCAGTGCTCAACAAATAGCAGGTGCTAGAACTACGGGCAGAGAGTGGCATGTTCCCTCCATGAAGGACACGCTCTAGACCCCTGTTCAGGAAGAGTGGGACACAAACCAGCAGCAGCACCGTCACCTAGGAGCCTGTTAGAAATGTGGGGTTTTGGCCCCAGCGCCAGGCCAACTGCACCAGAATCTCCAGTTACCAAAACCCCCAGGTGACTGCTGTATACGGTAGAGTTTGAAAGCATCTAACACTCAAACCAGTGGTTCTCAACCCAGACTGCATATGCAAATAATCTGAGGGGCTTTCAGATAACCCCTGCCTGAGCCCCACCCCACACATGTTAATTCAGAATCCCTAAGAATGGTGTGGAGCCTGGGGCGCCTGGGTGGCTCAGTCGGTTAAGCGTCCAACTTTGGCTCAGATCATGATCTCACAGCTTGTGAGTTCAAGCCCTGTGTCGGGCTCCATGCTGACAGTTCAGAGCCTGGAGCCGGTTTTGGATTCTGTGTCTCCCTCTCCCCCGGCACCTCTTCACCCCCCCCCCCAAAAAATAAATAAAAACAAAAAAAAAAAAAAAAGAATGGTATGGAGTCTGGGCTTTTTTTCAAAAGCTAGGTGAAGTAATGTCCAGCCAAGACCCAGAACCATAGGCTGTATCAAAATCTATGACGGCTTTGGGATGGAACCTCATTACGACTTTCATGGGCTGTGGGCATTTGCCTCTTTTCCTTCCATAAAACAATACTTAAAATTATATTTTACTACATGTTGATAAAAAGATGAATATGTTAATATTATTTATTCAGGCATTTTCTTCAACGTAAAAATTCTTGTCTCAATTTCAGTTAAAGTTAAAACGTTTCTTAGGCCCCGGGAACTATCTTGGACCTCAGGCACCGTCTCCTCCATACCTAATGGATAAATTGGCTCTGCTCTGGGGTATTATATAAAGGTAAGGCATAGTCAGTGAGACAAAGGAATTCTTGATGGCGCTGTAAAGCTAATGACTCGATATATGTGAGCCAGCGGCTCACAGATACTGAGACTCTGGTCCATAAAAGAAGATGGAGGAGGAGAAGAGGAGGGAAGGAAAGGAGGGAGGAGGAAGGGAAGGAGAAAGGAAGGGAAATTTATTTTTTTTTTTTTTAATTTTTTTTTTCAACGTTTATTTATTTTTGGGACAGAGAGAGACAGAGCATGAACGGGGGAGGGGCAGAAAGAGAGGGAGACACAGAATCGGAAACGGGCTCCAGGCTCCGAGCCATCAGCCCAGAGCCCGACGCGGGGCTCGAACTCACGGACCGCGAGATCGTGACCTGGCTGAAGTCGGACGCTTAACCGACTGCGCCACCCAGGCGCCCCGGAAGGGAAATCTAAATAAGAATGGAATTCCAACCAAACGGGGGAAGCGTAGGGAGATAGCACACGCCTCTGTGTACTCTACAGCTATACAGAGTTACATCACAGAGTTAATGTAAACATTGATTGCACACCTACTATTCACCCATTCATTTGTTTGGTGATTGATTCAGTGATTGATTGATTGATTTTAGAGAGGAGGGAGAGGAGGGGCAGAGAGAGAGAGAGAGAGAGAGAGAGAGAGAGAATCCGAAGCAGGATCCACGCTCAGCACACAGCCCAATGCGGGGCTCGATCCCACAACCCTGGGATCATGACCTGAGCCCAAATCAAGAGTCGGATGCTCAGCCTGCTGAGTGACCCAGGCGCCCCTACCCATTCATTCTTTTAATCATTCATTCTTTTGTTTCTCCAGTTCCCAATGGAGCCAAATTCTGATGAGTCGAAGATGAGGACACAACCCTCCCTTCCCTCCACGGGCCAAACACTGGGGGTGGGCAAACCCATACCTGCTTTCTTTCCTTGCTCTCCCAAGAACGTCCATGCAAGACTGTCAGTTTCCTAGAGCGACCAAACTCAGTGAAAGCAAGGGGACTAAAAGGAAATCAGCGGGAAGCACGGGTACGTCAAGGAGACCGAGCGCTTCAGCCCTCCGCTTGTGTGGCCTCACAGCTGCTCCCAGGGGACGCGTTTTGTCAATTACTTTTATTATTTCAAAAAAATTCTGGCTTGAAAGGATCGGTGACCAAAATAAGCAGCTCCTTGCCGGTCGGAATCTTGAGAGGACCGTATCTGCGCTATATATAGTCCAAACACAGAGAAGACAGAGAGCCCAGGACCAAACGGAGACCGCCCCACGTGAGGGTACGTGCAAACCAGGGAAACATACGAATTCTGCTTTCCTTGCGCACTTCTCAGACGAGGAGCGAGAAGAAAAGCGGTGCTCAAGAGTCGCGGTGAAGCCTCGTAATTAGAAATACAGTACAATTATTCAGTGCACAAAAGCGCAGGGAGTTTGGAAGTGAAAACGAAACCTTTTGAACGTGAGAGTTCGAAGTCAACAAAAGATGAATTACTGGATGCATTGGCTCCCGCGTGAAGAAACAGAAAGCCCCCGGGCCTGCCGGGTTGCATGCGGATTCCCGTGTAAAGGATGTGACTCTAACGTATGAGTTTTTCCTTAGGGAGATTTTTCTTTTTAAAACCAGGGAAATGTATGCAGTCGGTAACAGGTCGTGCCGATAACGGCCTGCCAGGCCAACGCGCTAGCAATTACAGAAACTCAGTAAGATGTGTCCTAAGTTCACATTTGTCGCAGTTGCGCTTTGCATGTTCAACAACACTTTATAAACAATAATTAAGACTCCTTAAATCAATGTAAAGTATCATTCCGTTCATTCTATCAAGGAGGGAGTCCTTATGAAGGGGCCCGGATACATCGGAGAGGGAATCCGTGAGAATGGAGCCTAGAAAGCTCGAGTCCCTCGAGGTCATTCCCAAGCTGGTGAGACCACTAGGGAAGGACATAACAGACCCTCTGGCTGAGTGATCCCGGGACGATGCTGGTGTGTGGCATGGGGTAGGCATTCAATAAAGAGACACGACTGAGAGGAAGGAAAGAGGGGAGGGAGAAGGCGGTGGGTGGGGCAGGGATGGTGCCATGTCACGTGTCATTTTTCAAGAGATTATGCCAAGGTCCTTCCCAAGATAATAGTGTGGCCTTGTTTACTAATTTGATGGTGAGAATTACTGGCTCGATAGAATGTTTCTTAAGAATCTTGAAAAAAAAGGGGCGCTTGGGGAGTCCAGCCGGGTAAGCATCCAACTCTTGGTTTCAGCTCAGATCATGATCTCGTGGTTCGTGTGTTCGAGCCCCATGTCGGGCTCTGCACTGACAGCACGGAGAGCTTTCTCTCTCCCCCCCCTCTTTCTCTCAAAATAAATAAATAAGCTTCAAAAATATAATAATGCAAATAAAAATCCCGAAAAAATAAAAATTCCTAGGACACACAAAGGCTAACTATTTATTTACCAGATTCTTCGAATCTTGTCTTTCTTTCTCTTCATTTCCCTGAGCCTTTAGCCACTCCTGTCATTTAAAACAAGTTCACTCTTGGCCTAAGGTACCTCTCTCTTCTGGGTGATGGAAATCCCCTGCTGGTCCCTAGGTCCCCGCCAGGCGTGCCTGCGCCCGTGAGGCCCACCACCATTGCAACTGGCAAGTCCCCTCCTCTGCAAACACACGCAAGTGTTTTCAAATCGATGCGGTGGGAATACACACGCGCCCTGTGCTCTTCATCAGAACAAAGGCTGAAGAATTATCCTTGGCATCTTCCTTACGCTCCCAAGGCGCCCAGTCCATCAGATTGTCTACAAGTAGCAATTCAGATGGGAGAACTCAGCCCTGGAGCGCACGGCATCCATCTACCACACTGGTGGCAGGTGGGGTACTGAAAGCCCTTGGCGGGATGTCACGGCGCAGTGTTAAAACTTTGACCGCCGGCGCACTGGGACAGACAGCGTGGAAGGGAAGGAATGCACTGTAGGCGCAACATCTCAGATGCTGGAGAACTTTGCAAAGCAGCAATTACGAGGATAATGGAGTTGAACGGCGGTCCCTGAGTCTCATCATCTATGGGAGAAAGACAATGAGCACCTGAGAATTATTAATCACCAGTTTAAGGTGACTCATGCAAGTCAGAGACCTCACCGGCAGCATCTGAGAAGACGCATCTCTTCTAGCCAGAGGTTAGGGAACGCTGAAGATCAGGCTCAGGACTTAATCATCAGGGCTGCAAAGCTCCGGAGAAGGTTAGATCCTCAGCCCCGACAAGTCCACAATGCCAAAGGCTGACGGGAGCGGGACCCTGATACTTGTAATGGGGACTTCTAGGCCAGAGGTCACAGAAAAACCCTTAAGGACCCTCTGGGCCTGCAGAAGTGACCCTCTCTTTCTATCGAAGGCTAGCACTCCTCCCTGGTGTGAAAATGCTGCAGAGGCCTGTGCCCCACAAGCAGCAATTTCTCCCACTTGCCTTCTTACCCCCAGACCAGGTCACAGCAACACCCAGTGGGGGAAGTGGCTGAGAGGCATGGACGGGACCCAAGGGAACACACAGGCCAGACCGAGATGCACAGACCCTAAGTGTGCAATAGGGAGAATACATCCACACGGGCGTGTCTGCCATAACACGCACAGTGTTAGCTCTGGCAAGGCCCCCAAGGCCGTGCTGACATGCTCCTGGGACGGCCCACACTAAAAAAGCAGAAATTCCAGGACAGCCACGCAGGTAAAGAGGAAGAGGCTCAGGGAAGTGGGCTTTCCAGAGCAGAGGTATCACGTGAGTTCCGAACACCAACCAGCCATGTGCATCAAAAGAGCCCCAGAAACAGCACTCGTGTGCACAGCCAACGAGAGGGCCGCCCCGGCTGGGAGAACGCGGCTGCAAAGCCCAGAAGTGGCCATCCTGTTGTTGCAGAACTGGACTCCCTACTGGAAATGGGCTGATGGAGTCTTGAAATGGCAAAAGACACTGTGGCATTGAACTAGATGCAGGATGGGGGGAGGGGGCACAGCTATAATTTGGCAACATGGCTGGAGCGGCCTCCAGAGGGGCCTGACCCAGAGACAGTCGTGGACACAGCATGCCTAGGATTGTAGGAGATGGGTGGCCAAGAGAGATGTATTGTGCATCCTATACACTCAAAAAAAAAAAAAAAAAATCAAGGAAAGACAATCAAGAGGCTGAACCAGGACAATCGAACCGCCCCAGAAAAAGCCAGATCTCAGCACCAGACTTGGTACCTGGACCTGAGCCTGCTTTTAGGTCTAGAACCCACTGACCCAAGAACAGAAGGGTCCCCAGGAAAGACCCGCAGCTTCACAGCAAGTGCACGTGTGAATGACTCCCCTTGTTCTTCCCTAGAGAGGCCACCCCACATACTCAGGTGACCACACCCTGGAGGACAGGAGATGCCCAGCCCCGCTGAGGACTATTGGGCACAAGACCTGAGGTGACACTGATAACTGGGGACCTGAGGCATGATCCTGAAGCCCCCCACTAAAGTGGAGGCATGGGGGCCAGCTGTAAGGAAGACCCGGCTAGGTCTGGCTCAGAGTGCCTTTCCTGTGTCCACAGACCCAACTGTGGCCTTCCCCTGGCCCCCAAAGATATAATTTAAAGGGACTTTGAAGTTGGAAAAACTACTACATTCATTTCTAGAGTAGGATCGGTGGGCAAATTAAATGGAAGTCCCTGAAATGCTTCCCTGCCCCATTAACAGGAAGCCAAAAATACATCACATACCTGGAAGGAACACCAGAGGTTGAAGACTGAGGGGGGTGCAGGGTATGAACCCAACACACATCTATTTCATTCACCAATATGGCCTGGAAACAATCCCAACATACTCTACAGGACAGGACAACCAAGCAGCAACCCCCTTTGTGACTTCCAGTCGGGGTAGCTTTGCCAGAGCTGATTAATGTGTCCCAGCCCAAGGGATGCAGCCACAGGCGTGGCCAATGCATTCTTCTCCACTATTATCCGGAAGGTGCTATCAGAGTGGTTTGTATTCGTGTGTGACACCTGATAGGGAGGGAAAGAGGAAAAATCAGGAGACAGGGACAGGAGCTGGGGAAGACGCACTTGTCAGATGGATGGAAATAGGTATGAGTGGATTCATTCATACCCTATTTCTTCGACACCAATGGTAGGTCGTGCACTGTTCTAGGTCCTGGAGACCAGCCGTGAATAAAACAGGAAAAGTATAAAAAGCCCTACCCACGGGGAGCTTAATTGCCACTGGTTGTCATTGTTGTTGTTGTTGTGGGTGCACAAGAGATTGGGGACGGAGGCCCTAAGGACTTAGAGGAGAAGACAGACAGACAGACAGACAGGTATGATCCCGCACACAAGACCTTGCAGCACACTCTGGATGTGTGCAGTGTCATCAGAGAAAAACACACACAAGCACAGGGAGAAAACATCTAGAGGCCACGCAGACCAGGACAAGGAAGACTTGAGCTAAAGCATGAGAAGACTGAGAAGGGGACACACAACAGGTGCGTGAAAGATACAAGATAGTCCACGGACTGAAAGTGAGTGTCCCCCCAAATCCACGCATTGAAGCCCAGTCCCCAGTGTGACAATATCAGGAGAGGGGCCTCTGGGAGGTGAGTAGGTCATAAGCGTGGAGCCCCCTCAGTGGCATTAGTGCCCTTCTAAGAAAGAAACCAGAGGTGACCTCTCTGCTAGAGGCGTGCATCTGCAAACTACGGAGAGGGCCCCCAGCTGCTCAGGCCGTACCCCGATCTCAGATTTCCAGCCCCCAAAACTGTGAGAAATAAATCTATGTTGTTTAAGCCCCCCAGTCCGTGGTGTTTGTTAAAGCAGCTCACGCTATGAAAGACAAGATCACGTAATTACTAAGATGTCAGAGGTGAAATAAAGGGCCCTGCGTGTGATGTCTCCTGCTGCCAGGCTCGGATCACCGGATAGATGGGACACCACAAAGCAAAATAGGCACTTGGGAACAAGAGAGCAGGAAAAATGCTGACCTCAGCCTGGGGGCTGTGAGTGGGAGAAGGGGACCCCCAGGTGGGACTTCAGAGAGAGACGTGGGCTAGAGACGGAGGTTTAACCACTGTGATGATGGCTGAGATCCCACAGAGATCCCAGGAGAGTCGGCCACTGCAAGGAGACTCCAGAGATGGGGACCAGGTAGGAAGAGACCCACCACAAGGATCCAGCAAACAGCGTCTAGTGAGTGATGCCCCGGGAATGCGTGGAGGGGCACGTGGGAAGGCCCATCAGGCTGTCAGTTTCTTGAGCAACAAAACACCAGATGAGCCACGGGCAATCACGAATGGAGAAATGTAATGGTGCTTTGTCTCTGCAAACGTTTATGCCGCTCTATCAACTCTCTGCCTAGTCCTTCATTACAATTCGGTCCCTTATCATGCGCTCTGCTGCCTTCTTCTCCCCAGAATGAAAGCAGATAAAATTCAGTTAATGTATGGATTTGCCTTACGAGACAACTAAATAATTATTTTACTGGATATATTTTTTACCTCTGAATAATTGGGATCATCTGAGGAAAGAACCAATCATGGAAGGTTGCAAGCCTGTTCTCTGCTCTGGCACCCCAGGGGAAGCGCACCTGTTACCAGAGCCGCCCATGTGCGTCCAGGTCAAGAGGGTGATGGTTCTGCTTTACAGACCAACACATTTGCACAGGAAACCACATCAACTACCTTCGCTCACCAACTACCTTTGCTCAACATTCATGAAGACGCAACCAAAAAACAGCAGGAATTTGGAAAGGAAAAAGAGAAAATAGAATATTCAAGAGGAAGAAATGGACAACTAATCCCAGTGGGAAGAGAAATAACTATTGGAACAGAAGATAATTTTTTAAAATTCTAATAGCATCCTTATATTTCCAGAATCAGATAACAAGGACAATAGAGGAGGGAAAATTAAGGAAATAAAACAGGAGAATCTTCTCAACTAAAGACAGAACCTGAGTTTTGAAATAGAAAGGGCATAGCAAGTACTAAGTAGGACGAGTGGAAGAGAATACAAAACTACCTCCTATACTCTGTTAACATTGTAGAACCCCAATGAGAAAACAAGAGCCCTAGCTGCTTCTAGAAGGAAGAAAAAAAAAAAAACAGATGGTCTACAAAGGACAAGAACTGAATTGACCCTAGACTTACCAACAGAATATAATGTTGGAGGATGAAGGCACAGGTTTTAAGGGAAAGTTATTTTGAAACTGAAATTCTATTCCAAACTATCAACCAAGTGGTGTGGTAGAAAATAAAGATATTTCAAGGGTTTTTGGACTCAGGGAGTTTTACTTCCCTTTCTGAAAATATTACAGAGCAATACTTGCAAGGTAGTCTTCTTAGCACTTCGCGGGAACTAACTTTGAACCTTCACATCAACCCTATGGCATTATTTTTATTCTAAATTTATAGATGAAAAAACTGTGGCACAGAGAAGTTACACTTTGGAAAATGAAACAGGAACTCAAGAAAAAAAGACACTGGGCAGTCGGTTGAGCATCCAACTCTTGATTTTGGCTCAGGTCATGATCCCAGGGTCATGGGATCGAGCCCCATGTCAGGCTCTGCACTGAGCATGGAGCCTGCTTAGGATTCTCATTCTCTCTCTCTCTCTCTCTCTCTCTCCATCTGCCCCTCTCCCCACCCCTCTCTCAAGTAAAAAAAAATAAAAGTAAATAAAGATGCTATAAAATTTAACTCACAGTGAACTAAGGAGGAGATCAAGGAACGCAGTCCAAGGCTGAGGGCTGTGCTTGGGTGTCTGGAAAGCAATGGACCCATAAAAAGAGAAACCAAGAGGGCTCAGGGAAAGTCTTCAAGACAGAAACAAATCCATTTATGGATATCGTATAGTTAAGACCCTAAAAGGTCTAAAAGACAGGAGGATTCAAATGTTCCTTCAGTCAATGGCTACAAAAATAAAAAAACAAAGCAAAAGAATGGAAACAAGGAACACCAGGGGGTAAGAGGCAGGAGTGCAAAACATGCATGACCTAAAGATGGTGCAACTTTAAAGGTGTCCTAATTTTGAGCAACAGATGGAGTTTAGGGGAAAAAAAATACGTGTAATCTTGAGTCTTGGAAGATTATCCTTCAAATAGCACAAGTGTAATAACAGAGAACTCTTCCTTCATTTGTTTTGCAGGAAAAATATTAAATAACCACAGTAGTGGGGCACCTGGGTGGCTCAGCCGGGTAAGCATCTGACTCTTTTTTTCTAAATTGTTTTAATATTTATTTATTTTTGAGAGGTGGGGCAGGGGCAGAGAGAGAGGGAGACATGGAACCTGAAATAGGCTCCAGGCTCTGAGCTGTCAGCACAGAGCCCGACATGGGGCTTGAACCCACGGACCATGAGGTGATGAGCTGAGCTGAAATCGGATGCTTAACCGACTGAGCCACCCAGGTGCCCCAAGCTTCTGACTCTTGATGTCGGCTCTGGTCATGATCTCACAGTTCACAGGTTCAAGCTTTGCGTCAGGTTCTGTGCTAACAGGGCAGAGCCTGCTTGGGATTCTTGGGTCTCCTTCTCTCTGCCCCTCCCCAGCTCATGCTGTCTCTGTCTCTCTCAAAATAAATAAATAAACTTAAAATAAATAAATAAACAAACAAATAATTGTTGTAATATAAATGCTATTTTTTCAACTCTTTGTTTTCAGAATTGATCCTTAGGAACATAGAAAACTTTTAGTTACAATAAACATGTAAGTATAATATAAAAGTATGATTGCATAGCTGGATAAAGAGGGAATAAAGGTGGGGATTACAAAGATGCTAATTTTCGCACCTTTCTTAATGGGGAATCAACAGATAATGTCTCAAGTTGATGGCTCCTCAACACCAAAGATATGAGCCATAAAGAATTAATAAGCTGGACTTCATTAATATTACAAACGTCTCCTCTGGGAAAGACATGGTCAAAAGAATGAGGACACAAGCCACAGACTGGGAGAAAATACTTGCAAAATATGTATCTGGGAAAAATTGTTACCCCAAATGTACCCCAAAATCACTTAAAACTCAACAATAAGAAAGTAAACAACTGATTTAGAAATGAGCAAAAGAGCTGAACAGGCACTTTACTGAAGAAGATAGACTAGCAACAAGTAAGCCCATGAAAAGATGATCCAGGGTGCCTCAGCTGGTTGTGTCCAACTCTTGATTTTAGCTCAGGTCATGATCTCACGGTTTTGTGAGTTTGAGCCCCATGTCAGGCTCTGTGCTGACCCTGCAGAGCCTGCTGGGGATTCTCTCTCTCTCTCTCTCTCTCTCTCTGCCTCTCCCCTGCTCGTGCTCGCTCTCAAAATAAATAAATAAAATTTTTTAAAACTTAAAAAAAAAAGATGCTCCACATCTATGTCATCAGGGAGATGCAAATTAAAACAACCACAAAATAACACAACACACCTATCAGAATGGCGAAAATCTAAAGTTGTTGGATCAAGGAATAGATAAGCACAGTACTTGAAGTTCTGAAGCTACAGAAAAACTTAAGCACCTAATCAGCAAAAGTCAACATGCGAAGGAAAGATAGGAGGGTATGTAAAGGCACTAAGTCTCACATCTTTCTTTCCTTTCTTTTTTTTTTTTTTTTTAAGTAGGCCCTACGTGGGGCTTGAACTCACAACCCCAAGATCAAGAGTTGCATGCTCTACAGACTGAGCCAGCCAGGCGCCCCCCACATCTTCCTTAGTAAATAGTTAATACACACCGTCCAAAGTTAATTGATTAAGACACAGGGGTAAAAATAATTCTAGATAAAGCTATGGTGGTAATTTCTAGAAGAATTAAAACCAAAATTGCTTAGATCTTAAAACCAAAATTACTTAGATCTGAAGATTAGTGGAGTAAGGATGAGGGGATGTCAAAGACAGTTATTTTTACTTTGTATCCTCTATACTTCTCAGAATTTTGTTTATATAATGGGCACGTAGTGCTTTGTAATCTAAAAAGCAATTTTTTAATCATCAGTAAAATTTTGTGTTAGGGAAGACTACAGCTGAAGGATGAAGTTTATGGAAATTTTTCTAGATGCTTAAGAACAGACGTCAGTGACAAAGCGTTGCTGACAAGGATGAATTTTTGAATTTTGAAATGCCACAGTTTCCCTCAAATTGTAAATCTCCCAAAGGGTGTTTCTCCAAGTCGTACTTATCAGACGCACTACTAAGTTCAAATTAGAAAAATCTTACCTGTAATTGAAGCCAGCTGCAACCTTTTTGACAAGGACTAATTGCCGATAATGATTTAGTGCTGTAAATTCACATGCCACAATTGTTTTAAATAGGGGAACCTCTTACAGCTTTCTCTGAAAGGAACTGTTAATCTTTGCTGCTGACTTACCAAACCCTTCAGTCACCTGTTTGCCATCATTTTCATGAGCTGATAACGTGTTTATTAGAGTCATAATGTGCAGGTGGAGGAAGAAAGGTCTCATTTGATGGCACTGGGATTTCGTCTGACATTTCTACATGGGAAGAGTCGGCATGAGCTTCAGGCTTGACTAACCACCTGCTTTACCTGGACACTGGGCATTCGGAATCGTGCCTGACGCGTTGTGAACACTTGACCCACACCCATTAATAATAAAAGAACTGGGGTGCCTGGGTGGCGCAGTCGTTAAGCGTCCGACTTCAGCCAGGTCACGCTCTCGCGGTCCGGGAGTTCGAGCCCCGCGTCAGGCTCTGGGCTGATGGCTCGGAGCCTGGAGCCTGTTTCCGATTCTGTGTCTCCCTCTCTCTCTGCCCCTCCCCCGTTCATGCTCTGTCTCTCTCTGTCTCAAAAATAAATAAACGTTAAAAAAAAATAATAATAATAATAATAATAATAAAAGAACTAATCCTAATGGTAGCGGTAGTAACAGTAAACCATGAAAATCGTGTCGAAGGGGAAGACGCACTGAGGGGGAAAACAATATATGCCTGTGGGAATTCATGGAGAAACAAGAAAGTAGTTGCTCCTGACCTCATTAAAGGAATAAATGCATAATGAAAGGCTGATTATCAAGGCAGCACGTTAACCAGTGATTATCCCTAAGTGGTGGAATTATGACGAATTTATTTCCTTTCTGATTCATTGTATGGTACAAACTTTCCATAAGGAAGGTATATCACTTTAGCAATTAAGGGACCAAACAAATCACATCTTAAAAAAAAAAAAAAAAAAAAAAAAAAAAAGCCTTTCTGGTTCAGATGACTCCAGTTCACAGAAACTCAGAACTGGAAGACGCTTCCAGTGTTCTGGACTGCTGACGAAAGCCAGGTCTCGGCAAGGACAGCCAGCCCCCTCTGCCTGCTCCTCACAGGACCCAGGGCAGCCTCCCAGTACCACTGAAACTCCACGCAAAGCACATTGATCTGGGTCTCCGCAGGGACAGATCTGTCTCCACTCTCTCTTTTTCTATCCTGGGTATGTGGCACAGTGCTTGGCACATAGGAGGAGGAGCTCCATCTGTCTTATTGAATGAATGCACGAGTGAATGCACTCAAAGGGCTATTCTCTGCTCCCAGGTATTAGAGGACATACAAAGAGCGATAAAAGCAGCCGATAATCCTCCTGGGGATGTTCGGAGAGGACAGTGTGAGGAACCTGACTCACACTGGGAGTCCGGGAAGAGGCTATTGTCCTAGTACGAGTGAAACCTAAAGTCTGGCAAGATACGCGCTGGGAAATCGGCGAAAGAGAAGTCATGCAATCAATTTCCACTCTCCCATTTATTCGTAGGCCCAAGGAAGAGGCCAGCTGGCTATTTGGGGAAAGTGATTTACCAGAAATTGTTACTAGCTAGTCGGAGTTTAAGAAGTTTTTCTGTCCGGATAACATTCGCATTTTCTCCAAGGCCCTCGGACTTTCTCACGCCACCCACCCCCCAACCAGGAACATGAGACCATAGGTCTCACTGTGGGGCAGGGTGGGCAGGAAGGGGTTCTCGGCAAGGAGTGCCTCTCTGCCCAGGAAATCACCTCACCCCTACGGCGGCTTCCCCACGCCCCCCTCTCGCCAAAGAGACTATAAAAGATAACCCCACACACCTTTGCGCCAGCCCCCCCAACCCCCGGCCCGATCCCACACCCTCCAATGAACACGTTGCTGGGATGTTTTTATGAGGGATTTTTTTCATTTAAAGTTAATCACCTTATCCCTTCTATCTGTTCTTCTGTACCTCTTACCGTTTAAGAGAGGTTGAGAGAGGCTCGAAAATAATAATGAAACAAAATAGTCACTGATTTCCCAAGACTTGATTCTTCATCGGTCCCCTGTTGGTAAGTGCTGAAGACATTCCCCTCGGTTCTGTCGGATCCCATTATTTCCCTGGGAGACGTGATGTCTGTTTTGATAGGAGCAATTTATCACCCTGGTGAAATCAGACTGCCGTTTGGAAGGCAGGGCCAGGATTTATGAATCCCTTTTCTCTGGGAATGAATTTAATCCCCAAGGGTGGACGTGGTATTAAAAGACTTGTCCTGCCGCACCTGTGGCATTTGAGACAAAGTGAGTGGCAGCTGAGCCAGGAAACCGGTCCATGTCCCACGCACACAGCATCTTTATCTTTGCAAGCATGGGGAAAGCTCGATTCAGTGCGTGACATCCAGTGAAGTTGGGCACAAAACAATGACTTTAGTTAATAATGAATTCAAAACAATGAAACTGACTTGCAGAGCACTTTCACTATTTTTAGTGAGTATGAGTTTTTAAACTATTAATTGAAGATGCTTTGAGAAAGTATCTATTTTAGGGGCGCCTGGGTGGCTCGGTCAGTTAAGCGTCTGACTTTGGCTCAGGTCATGATCTCGCGGTCTGTGAGTTCGAGCCCCGTGTCCAGCTCTGTGCTGACAGCTCAGATTCTCTGTCTCCCTCTCTCTCTGCCCTTCCCCACTCATTCTCTCTCAATCTCTCTCTCTCTCTCTCTCTCTCTCTCTCTCTCTCAAAAATAAATATTTAACAAAAATTTTTTTAAAGAAAGTATCCATTTTAAAGCTCCAGACGAAGTTGCTGCTGTATTTGGGCCAATTCCTTCTTGGAATTTATAGTCTAGTGTCCATGTGTATGTCAGAGCCCAGTTAAGAGGTCATTATGCCTCTTGGAATCACTCGGAGAGCTTTAACAGCCATTGCTGCCTGGGTACCACCTCCAGGAATCTGAGACAATGCCTGAGAATCAGGGTTTTTTCCCAAGCTTCCCCAGTGCTTCTAACATACAGTTGACCTTTGACAATGTGGGCTTAAACTGTGTTGTGTCCACTTATACACGATGTTTTACAGCCCAGGACTGTAAATATCTTTTCTCTTCCTTATGACTCTCTTAATATTTTCTTCTGTGCTTATTGTAAGAATGCAGTATATAATACATACAACATACAAAGCATGTGTTAATCGAGTATTTATGTTATCGGCAAGGCTTCCTTCCAGTCAACAGTAGGCTATTAGTAGTTAAGGTTTGGGGGGAGTCAAAGCTATACACAGATTTTCAACTGCCCCAGAGGTTGGCACCCTTAATCCCCGAGTTGTTCAAGGATCACCTGTATAACCGAGTCTGAGAACCAATGCTATAAGATAACGAGCTTGGTATTTTTAAAACGAGCAGAGCTTCAAATTAGACATCCTTCTTGAAATTGGTCAACTACGTCAAATGAGCCAAACCCGACTTCCTACATCACTTCACTAATCAAGTTGGTAATTGGACAAATATGCCTCATGCCTTCATGGACAAGTAAATTGCTTACATGATGAATTATCTTTACCCTCTTTAAAACCTGTGTGCAAATCAACAATTCTAGCTACGAGCCGTACTTTTGCACCATAGAGTGTTTCCAACTGGTCGGGCAGCTCACCTACATCAGTTGAACTTCATGCATCACTTGACAGGGATTCGTTGTGCCAAACAATTGTCACTTGTTTTCTGCTCCTTTTTTCTACTCACCACCTCTGCCCCTCACCCTTCACCCATCCACCCACCCACCCACCCATCCTTCCATCCATTCAACCCTTCAGTAGGCACTCATGTTACAATAATGAATGACACAATTCCTGTCTTCAAGGAGCTCACCATCCATTGTGCAAAGTAGACAAGTTAGCAGAAATCACCAGAAAGGGTGAGAAATGCTATAGGAGAGGTAAGTCAAGGGTGCCACGAGAACACAGAAGAGGGGCACCTGACACCATGCTGGGGGAGGGTGGATAGCTAGTCCAAATCACAGGAAACACACTGTTATTTCTGTAAAGCCATATTTTGTATCGCTGAATTCTTAAATTCTCGGCTATCGTGTGTAGGGCACAGGCACAGAGAGAGGTGCGCAATTTGCAGGTATAACTACATCTCTCTATATCCTCCTTTAGTCTTCCCTTGGAACTAAATAATATGTTCAACAATTAGGACAGTAGTGAAAATACGAAATATCAGAATTCACACATCTTCCAATATAGATATTCCTACTTGTTTGGGGAATAACATATGTACTAAATACGCTGTTTTGATCTTGCTGGTACCATGGTTTTGAAAAGTGCAAAACTTACATCCAAGGACAGATGTCCGCATGAAGAAGGCTGCATACTTAATGACTGTCACTGGGGTCAAGAATGCTGTGATCGTCCTGGGGCTCCCTTTTTAAACCTCATCGACATTGGGGATTTCTTCACATGAGTAGGTCAGCACATGATTAAGCATGTGCCTATTTTAAGACCAAATGCAGGATACCAGAGAACCAAGGACCAGTGCAAACATCAAGAATTCCTAGGCAGCCACCTGGGAGAAAAGCCACACAACGAGAGGATGCCTCAGAAGTAAGCACAAAATAGGGTAGAAATGAAAAGACTGTGAGTTGGTTGATAATATGAGTAACGGGGGGAAAGGAAGTCCATGTGGGGTCTTCCTTTCCCCATCTGAAATGAAGTTAATATCTGATTTTAATTTTATGATCTTATAGAATTGGGACTCCGGGGATATTAGAGATAATTCACCCAACGTGAATTTATAAATTAAAAAATAGAGGGGTGCCTGGGTGGCTCAGTCCGTTAAGTGTCCAACCTCGGCTCAGGTCATGGTCTCATGGTTCATGAGTTCGAGCCCAACACTGGGCTCCGTGCTGTCAGCTCAGAGCCTGGAGACTGCTTTGAATTCTGTCTCCCTCTCTCTCTCTCTGCCTTCCTCTCTCTTTCACAAAAATAAATAAAACACTTAAAAAAAAAATAAAGGTCCAGAATAATGAATCAATGGTCAAAGCCATGCTTTGAGTAAAGGTCAGGGTCAGAACCAAACACCAGGCTTTCAAACTCCCGTGACCCTTCTCCTATGACCCTGCAGCACTGTCACTAAAGGTGTGTCTAAAACCTTACCGTGACCAAGAACTCTAATTGCCAGCACCTCTATGAGAGCAAATTCGTCACTAGCCAATGCAAGCAATGGCTGCAAATCTTGGCTTTCAGATTTGAGTGCACAAGAAACAACAGTTTGTTTAGTTTTGTGATGCCTACATTTAACTTTAGGGTCTCATTTCCTCCTGTACCGGGTCACATCAAAGCCCTGAAGTGCCTCGTGCCCAGACAGTGAGGCGGGATGGAAACATTAGTGTGAGGATACGGCCCTTGGTCACCGCCATCTATTAGCGGATACGTTTTTGGTGTTTACCAAAACGTTCTCCTTCCATCTGGTTTCCCGGTGGCAGTTCATGACCTACATCTTCCTTGTCCCAGCTGTGGGCCCTCTGCAGGTACAGCGGCCCCTGGGCCTCTCTGGCCACAAAGTCAACATTCTGAGCCGTTGCCTGTTCTGCACGCGGGGAGAGTCAGCACAAGGTCAGGGAACCTGTGCCGAGGCCCCTCAGACCTGTCTGCCTAAATCCCTGGGGAAAACATTCACCTGCCCGTCTAGGGTGACTCTGGGTTAAAGCTACTTTCCCGGATCCCCCAGGGAATTTCAGGGCCGACAGGAGACCCGCGGAGCGTCTCCAGCATATCTGGAGTCTCTGTAGGGACCCTCCACGACCCCTCTCACCCGGGACTCACAGCTGGGCACCCACTCGGAGCCCTTCTTCCCTTCCCCAGTCTCTAGAACCTTTTTTTAATCTCCGGGAGGCTTGGAACAAAAACTGGCCCCAAGCTACTATTCTGCCAAGTGTATTGTTCACACCCTGAGTTCTTCGGAAACTCAAGCCTGAGTTTCCCCTCTTCCGTTGCACTACATCTGCCCTGAGGCAAGAAGCGTGCAGCTTTCCAAACTGAGAGACGCGCATGGAACAGCAGCAAAGAGCAGTAAGTCTGCCTCCCCAACCAAGGTCAAGGTGGCGGACAGCCGGAGTCCTCACACGGTCCTCTGTCGGGCCTCGCTGCTCGTCCGCTGTCCCTCTCTCGCCCCACGCCCAGTCACGTTCAAAACGCCAGCCACAGAGGAGGCCACGTGGAACAAGAGGCGGTGGAGAATCAGCACATCGTCGCCCCTCCCAGGGGTAGAACACAACCCGCTGGCGATGTGTCAGCAGCCTTTCCTTTCGCTCTGAAATCCACCCTAAGATGAACACGTCCTCGCTCAGCTTCACTGTCCTTATCTGTCCGACGCAGACGGCACGCTGCCTGTGAAGATTGCAGATGTGATCTGGGGGTGTAAGCCCTTAGCCAGCGCATGCATATAGCTGTTGCACAATAAACAGCAGCCAGTAGCTGGCCCTCTCTCTTCTGTATCGTCATTAATCTCTTTTTTAGGATGGTGACACTTCCACCTGGCATCCTCCTGAGTTTCCCAGCTGGCTCAGGGAGTGACGACTTCCCAGGTCATAATTCTGGTCACTCCGCAAGTCGCGTGGAGGAGGTGTGTTTGAGAAGAGCCTACGTGCATATAAGATTATCTAGCAAATGTGAACGATTGCTAACAAAAGCGATTTGGCCAGGGTGTGAATGACTCAGGGCAAGTCTGTTTCCATTTCTAGAAAAACAACTCAAACCACTTTGTCTTAGTGAGACTGAGTCTGTAGCACAATTGCTCTGAGTTACGGCCCATTCTGTACACGGTGCAAACCAGGGGTTTCCACTGTGCTCCCTGACTCAGTACTCAGTACTTGCTCCAGGGATTATCACCCGGGTGTCGCAAACGCAGGCTTCCGGGGGCACCTGGGTGGCTCGCTCCGTTAAGCCTCCGACTTCAGCTCAGGTCATGATCTCATGGTTGGCTGGTGAGTTCGAGCCCCGTGTCAAGCTCCCCGCTGTCAGCACAGGATCCGCTTCGGATCTTCTGCCCTCTCTGTCCCTCCCCTGCTTGTACCTGCTTTCTCTCTCTCTCTCTCTCTCTCTCTCTCTCTCTCTCTCTCTCTCTCTCAAAAATAAATAAACATAAAAAAAATTTTTAAATAAGAACAACAAATGCAGGCTCCCAAACACACTCCCAGAGCTCTCCATTGGGAATCATTGCCATAAAGAGCTTCCCAGAAGAGGAAGAATTTCAGGACATAGAACCCATCGGCAGGCACTGCGCCCGAGAATTCTCCCGAAGGTGGGTGGACATTCCGAGCAACCACAGGCGCAGCCACACAAGGCTCTCGTGCACGTCCTGCTCAATGTGTCCCAGCCTGACATGCTGCCCAGCCTCACACTGGTCAGAAATAGACAGCAAACCTCTGCCCAGCCCGTGGCTCCATCTGGGTTTTCCAGAGATTTCCCTCTGACGGGGCATGGGGCATGCCTGCGACCTTCAGATACTGGTGCCGAGTGACCAGACTGACACAATCACCATACTTTCTTCATTTTTCACATTCATAAGACTAGGGGCTGTTTTGACCAACAGCCTCCTAAAACGGCATTTTATATAAACTTGGAGCTAGCACTGACTCTGCCCAGACCGGCACCTCCTGGAATAGGTCCCCCTTCGTGGAGCCCTCGCCAGGGTAAACAGTGCATGGCACCAGTGTTCTTTCAGAACTCCACTCAAGCCACACCACTCCAAACTGTCTAAAGACCTAGAAACTCACATGAAATTAACCCGGTTATTCCCACATGAATCTACTAAGTAAATGATAACCCCAGGATGTACATTAGCACATTAGCAAATGGTTTCCATTAGGTCAAATAGTGAAATAGGTCAAATAGGTTTCTCTCTCTCTCTCTCTTTCTCTGTCACTCCCTCTCTCTCCAAACAAGAAAATTCGACGTCGCGCGCCAAGAACTAGATAAAGATCAGTGGCTTAGCCAAACAACACAAGAGTAAAATAACAGCTCAGAGCCCTCGAGTCCATCATGCTCCATCCAGAAGCTTCACCTACATTAACTCAGTCAACCCTGTGAAGTTCATACTGCTATTATCCCCCAACTGACAAATGAGGACACTGAGGCACAAAGACACTTAGGCCACACAACTAATAATTGGCCACCAGATTCCAACCTGGGTTCCAACCCAGGTGGTCTACCTCCTGAGTCTACACTTTGTGACACGGATGTTTCAGAAGTGGAGCAGGGACGGCTCTGGATGCTGAGCTGAAGACAAGAAAGTTTTAAAGCAAAGGAAGAGGACTCTGGGAAGCACAAGAGTCATTATAGAAATTTCAAACAACCCCTGAAGGCCACAACCCTTTCTAAGGCCGCAGCATCCAACCATCCCCTCACGTCACCCCAGCCACCCGGGTGTACTCATTAGATCTTTCCTCCATTCAATATGGCGCTTCACGTGCCCACACTCAAGACACCCAGTATGATAATGCATCATCACGGCGAGCAATTGGGGCTGACGGGGGAAGAAAGGTACTTCCTTTATGGAGATCAGGGATGGCGAAGGCTCCTGCGTCACTCTTGGGGCCATCTGGGGGTGAGGGCTCCCAGGAGTCCAGCGCCACCTTACGGGAGTTCCTCTGATGGCACCCCGTCGAGCCCAGGCATCCTGTCTGTAGAGGCCATTCCTCATCAGGCCAAAGCATGAAAACACAGGCCAGTGGCTGGATTCCGGACCTAGCTGCTTATTCCCTTCCGTCCACCACATTCCACGGAAACCATTACTAGAGAAAGCAGAGCCTCAGGCCCACACCCCCAGCCCCACCCCACTCCACCCTCAGGGCACCATGTTCACACAGGCCGGGGGGGAGAAACATCAGGTGGGGAGAAGGCACAGCCCCTAAGCCCCCTCCAGGTTGGAAGCACACAAAGACGGGTTACCGGGACAGACCCAGAGACAGCGCCACCCAAGACCAGAGCAGACACGGCCGTGACAAATGGGAGACCAGGGGACATCATAAGCTCTGTGGGAATTTCCCCCAGATCTGGCCATCAGCACCCATTTCACATGTTCCCTGAACACCAAGAAAGTATGTCCTCACAGATGACTCATAAGGAACCTTTGAACAGAAAACCAGTTTTTTTCCATCTTGACCCAGATACCAAATACGGCATCACTGACAGGTCAGTGGACGTTCTCTCGGCGCTGGCCGTGGCGGTGAGGTGCCTACTCACAAAGACGTGCTCAGATCTGAAAGTCAGAGGGCAACCGACCAAGAGAGGCATGTAGGCAACAGCACCTGTCTGATCTGAGGAGGGCACTTGGGCTATTTGTCCTGGGTTCCTTTAAACAAGGTCGGGTTCTTCCTGACCAGTACGATGGCGCAGGGAGGGGATCGTGATGTCCCACAGATGGCACGAGGCCTGAGACAGGCCTCCCATTTCACCCGCTCTCCGGCCCACAGTGGGGCAGAGACGCATCCCCCCATCCACCTTCCCTCGGCCTGACAGGGCACCGGGCCACAGCAAAGACTCAAAACCCATGCCTTCAGAGAGCACAACACACAATCAGCAAAAAAATACATCTATATGGTTCAAAGGTTTCTGGGCAGGAAATGTCAAAGCATGAGGTATCTTGATGAAGGCCACCAAGGAAATGAAAGCTGTCTGGTCCCTGGAACTCAGCCTCCCTGCTCCCCAAAAACGCCCTTCAAAGGCTCTCAGTGCAGGCGGTCCCCCCTTAACGCAAAGCCCCATCTGCCAGCAGCCTTCATCCGGCCCCCCTCCCCCCTCCCCCCTCCCCCAGGCCTGCAGCCTCCCCCACACCCACCGCGGGGGGGGGGGGGGGGGGAAGGTAGGGAAGGCTGGCTTTGTGGGTAAAGTAGCAGATCTTTGAGATTCTGTGATGTCCCAAAGCCACCGACTCCGGCAGGTTGGGGGGGAGGGGCGGGGGCTCCTCTGAGGAAGCCTCCACCAGGAGGTCCACGGACCCCACTGAGCGCTGTCAGCTGAGGCTGTATGTTGGGTGGGGCTCTTCTGTTGCTTGTCTTGGGATGGGCAACGAACGGGCAAGTTGGCTGTCGGGGCCAAAGGGGCAATGGGGCCCCTCAAATCTTGCATCCCAGGAGGTGGCTTCGCGGCTTGGTTAGAGCCCCTCAGGGAGGATGCAGAGGGCAGGGCAGCCGGAGCACTGGGGCCCCTGGGCGGGCACTGGGGGTGGGGGTGCAGGATCCCCGGCCGCACCTCAGCCCGCAGCCTCATCCACCCGGAGTTGGGGGCGCTGTCCTCACCACCCACCCCACCCCACCCCCCTCTCCCGGGATTGTGCTGCCTCAGACACCTTCGGAGGGGAAACTGAGTCTCCGTGGCCGGAGAGGTGTCGGAGAACTCAGTTCCACCTGGCAGTCTTTTCTGACTCAGGACCGATAAGGATGCTTAGCCCCGCGCCGGCTGCATCACCTGCCAGGCTAGAGGCTGCTCCCCCTGCTCCCTGCTCGGGTCCCCAGGACAACCCTGGGGGAAGCACCTGCTCCCCGCCGCCCCCCCACCCCGGAGGTCGCTGGTGGGAGGGGGTGGGGGCGCGAGGGATGGAGGGGCGTGGGGGGGGGGCAGGAATGGAGGGGGAACGGGAAGCCAACGGTGGGGGAGTGCGGGGGAGGGGGTGCCGTGGCGGCGCCTGTCTCCAGGCTGCACCCACGCCCTGCCCCGGGTGACTGCACCTGCGAGGAAGCTGGGCGCGCTCGCTCCTCTGTCTCCCCTCCCCCCCTTGGAGCCTGTGGCACCGCGCTCCTGCCTACCCGCACCCTTGCACCCTTGAGCCGCGCAGGAAAGCTGGGTTTCTGAGCCCCACGCAGGGAGGGGTGGGGTGGAGTTACTCGGCCAGCTTTGCAGGTCTGTGCAACAGAGAGACGCTCTCAAGCCCTTCTTTCTTTCCAACTTTACTGAGTATGGATGTATATACGCACACAGTTCTTGCAGAAAGAAGTGTGGAGAAATGACTCAGGGCTCATTTATGTATTTAAGCGTATTCAATAAAAAAATGGAAAATAAGCAACCACGTATCCCAAGCCCGGGTTTCAAAGGCCTTCTTCCCCATGGCGGGTAAATCCATTAAGATGAAATCATCGGAAAAGCCAGAGCCTTGTGGAAGGGGATATAGAGAAACCACTGCAAACAGAATCTTCCTACAGGAACAGTCTCCTTCCTCAGCTGGAGGTGTGGAAAAACGGGAAACCAGTGACAGCTTATCTTAAAAGTTAGATAAGAAAAACCAGGGCAGGCCACCTGGTACTTACCTTCTAGGCTTTTACCTGCTAGAAATACTTATCCTCTGTTACCTGTTGTACGATATTTAGGGTCTCACTGGATTCCTGGACCTTTTCTGGTTTGTTTTGTTTTTCTTGGTACCTTCCTTGTTTGATGTAAGCAAGCAGTTTTAATTCCACTTAAGGCCTGTGAACGTTCCCTTCCCCACCCCATCCTACAGTGTACCCTCTCTGAACAGTAAAGTCAATTTTCCAGATGTGAAATAACATTGAATAGTAACTATATAATCAGCATAAAAAACTAAGTGCTGGGTTACACCACAGGAAAATACCTTGCATTTTCTGCCTGGTTTCTGTATTATTTCTTCGAGCTCCCAGGGTAGCCCCCACTGTTGCCATATTTACTTACTGATGTTTAATGCCTTACTAGAAAATCCTAATTTCCAACTGAGGGAGTGAATGCATTCTAAACGTGGCATGCAAGCAAACTGATGGGATAGAGAGAAGACATGAGTGTTGTTGTTTGTTTGTTTGTTTTTTTCCTTTCTACAGATCCGTTACTCCAGGTGGGAACCGGGGGACCCGCCATGCTGTAGACTGACTTCATCTATCTGCCCGTCTGCTCCTCTGGTCTCATAGGTTAGTTTCGTGTCTGTGGCATATTTCATACTGAAATGAGGATTATTACCTTGCTCAAATCATTACTAAAGTACACCGTGGAGCAGAGGAAGGACATAAACCTAGAATGCTCGTGTTCACACAAATGCCTGGCCGAAAGCAGGCAGCATGTCACCTGGGCACCACACCCTGCGTGACTCATCAGCCCCTACTCCAGTGTCAGTCCATGACCAGACCTGCTTCCTCCCTAAGTTGGCATACTTGAGTTCTGACTCTGAAATGATGTCAGGAGTCCAACTCACTCACGTCTCCAGGCATTAAGTGTCTGGGCATTAAATCCCACCCACCTTACCACCTGAGCCACAACTGCTAACCATACTGACGTGACCAGGTATAAGTTTGCAGTGAGGTGCACAATATTTGGATCAGTGGCATAAACCACACCGGGCCTACAAATGGCATTTTCAAAAACCAGTGAGTCCCTGAACTTCTGGCTCTTGCATGGGTCCCTTCCACCCCAGAAACGTCATGCCCCCCCCAATCCCAGTCACACAGGCATCTTTCCACTACACTCCATGCATGCACGCCTATGCATCGACACACTAAATTCACTCCAGTGTTTTTCTCAACTACTGACTCCCTGAAACAATCAGAAGATACACTTTGTGATCTGATCACTTTGTGATTTCGTTTGGTCTTTTTTTTTTTTTAATTATTTTTTAATATTTATTTATTTTTGAGAGAGACAGAGAGAGAAAGCATGAGCTGGGGAGGGACAGAGAGAGAGGGAGACACAGAATCCAAAGCAGGCTCCAGGCTCTGAGCTGTCAGCACAGAGCCCGACACGGGGCTTGAACCCACAAACCATGAGATCATGACCTGAGCCAAAGTCGGACGCTCAACCGACTGAGCCACGCAGGCTCCCCCCATTTGGTCTTTAAAACCCTACTTAGATTGGGGAAATCAACATCGTTATTCAGTAACCTAGGACTTATCTGGCACAACATGTGGCTTACGCTCAGTAAACATTCCTTGTTGGACCCACAATTGCTAGAAGAACCTGCCATGTTTACACTTTTTCAGTTTGAATGTCCCCTAAGGTACGTGTGTTTGGCTCCTGATTTTCTTCAGCCCTTTACTCTTCCTGTACCCCCAAGGCGCCCTCCCCTGTGAGAGCTGGCCTGGTCACCTTAAATGAGTCTGCAGGGGGACCCCACAAAGCCAGCACGCATGCAGCACAGGATTAAAAAGGCTACGACCAGTTGTCCTTCCTCACTGTCCCCTTCTCCCTGTGTTCTGAGATCAGCGGCTCCCGGACTTTCAGATTTCATTGATTTAAAAAATTATATTAATTTCAGCTTTTCATTTAACTTCGATTCACTGAATTCGCCATGGAATTAAAACACACACACACACACACACACACACACACACACACACACACAAAACCGACACTGCAAAAGAACCAACGCTTCAAATCTAGTCACTGTCCAAATGAGATTCCTCATACCTGATGTAATAGGCCAATGTATTTTAAAGTCTGAATAAATATCAAGTCACTTTTGGCAGTGGTGGAGGCTCCCTAGCATGAAGTCAGAGTGCCCAACACAAACAACGCCACAGAGATGCTCTGTCTCTGAGACATGAAGGCAGTGTTTTGGGATATTTGTTGCCCTGGCCTAAAGTGCCCTCTACCCTCCTCCAAATCCTGTTCATCTTTCTGAACTGAAATGAGGTCCCACCTTCTCCACGAAGTCTTTCCAGGCTGCTCCAGCTCTCCCAAATCTCTCCCACCCCTGAATCCAGCATCACTTCTCACCCTTCAAATGGGCATTTAATTATAAGGCTGTCCTGTCGTGTTCACCGTGGTTTCACGTGGGATGTTCTGGTCTCCCTACGTGTATCTTCGTGGGCAGGGCCCATGTCTTCGTCTTTTTCCTTTTCTGGGTCCTGCCCAAAAGGAGCAAGTGTAGTTTAGTCTAGAAGGAGCTCAAATATCCTTGCCAATCGGTTGATTAGTTCTTCCCACTGATGGAGTCTTCATGGCTGTCCCTTTGTGACCAGACAGGAATCTGCCGTCGGTACTGGGGAACAGATTCTACCCTGACCTCATACTCCAGTCACTGCACTACCTTCTCATAGGATTCTAGTTGAGGAATTCAAAGCCGGGTTGGGGAAGGGCGCCTGGGTGGCTCAGCCAGCTGCACATCGGACTCTTGACTTCCGCTCAGGTCATGATCTCATGATTCACGAGTTTGAGCCCCGCAGAGGGCTCCACACTTACAGTGCAAAGCCTGCTTGCGATTCTGTGTCCCTCCCTTTTTCTCTGCCCCTCCCCGGCTCACGCACGCTCCCTCTCTCAAAATAAATAAATAAACTTAAAAAAGGAATTCAAGGGGAAAAAAGTGAGCGGTGGTTCCTTGCAATACGTTGTACCTCCTACCCAAACAAGTAGAATACAATATGGAACACAGGCAAGTGTGAAAGAAAAGGCTGGTGGGACTCAGAGAAAAATGGAGTTTTCATCAAGGTGACGGGGCAGGGTTGACGGAAGGCACCCAGTTGTGGAATCCACCAGAACGGGACTCCGCTGGTGTGTCTGTCATCCGCTAATTGTAGGACTTTAGGCACTGCCCTGCTTTCTACCCACCGTGTGGTCAGCCTACACTGAGGTCTGTCCAGAAAGCCACTTGGTTCACACATGCAGAGTCATATCCTCCGTCAGGAATAAAGATGCCTCCTTGGTTACTCACCGTCTCCGTTCTTAATATGCTTGGAAGCCACGCAGGGAAGAGGGGTGCCCATTTGGGGGAGAATGACATCCGCGGTACCCAGGATAGACTGGAGAGGGCTGAGACGGAGGGGAGAGAACTGACTTTGAAGTCTCTGCAAAGGACGAGGGATGCGCTGCCAAGGGGCAAGTAGACAAACAGAAAGAAGGGGTAGATGAGAGAGGAAGTGGAAAGTCCTCCCCCCCACCCCCCCACCGGGGACTGGCTCTTGTAAGATCCAGGCAGGATCCAGCGGCTGTGATACAGGGAAGGATGGGACGTGGGTTTCGGTTTTAGGACTGAGAACTTGTCTTGATGGGAAAAGCCAGTGGAAAATCGAAACGCGGGGCTGAGCCTCAGGAGATGGGAGAAGGGTATCGCGTAGAAACAAAAACTGGCACGGAGTCGCGGATAAAACCCAGGGGGAGAAAACGTGGAGGATGAAGGGAAGTCGGTTAAGGACAGAACCAAAGAGAAGGTGCGTGTCTAGGAGGCTGGAGTAGAGCAAGGGGGCGGCTAAGGACAGCAGACCCGTGGCGAGAGAGGTCAGGCAATGAGGAACACAGAGACCATCGTGGGGGAGCAGTTTGAAGTAAGAGGAGCCCCTAAAAGTGTTCTAAGTAAATTTTAAAAAGCTGCGGGTGAGGGTCAAGGGAGAAGGCATGGGTTGGCCCCTGAAGGCAGTTCAGAAGCCAGGTGGAAGAACCCAACCACCCAGCTGGCTCCCGGAGGCCCACCCACCACCCTCCCCAGCAGCCAGTGTGGACCCTGAGTAAGGATAGCCGGACAGAGCCCGGTCAAGGTCGTGGGCAGGACACGCTGTCAGGCGGGGACATAGGAGCTCTGTCTCCATCCCAGCCTGGCCTGGATTCCTGCTTCCTTGCTGGACGTGGTTCCAAGGATCTGCTGGGACAGACCCTAGAGACATGACTATGTTCTCAAAGTCGTGCCTTGTAAAGCACTTAGTGAGGGAAAAGCAAAGGGGAAGAAAAAAAAAAAAGCTAAAAAAAGGAACCCAGAGACACAAAAAAAAAAATCCTCTGATAAGCTGCATTGAAATCACCTACTTAAGAAAGAAATTAATGTTAACTGCTAAGGTCAAAGAATGAAACTAAAGACATGGCTCTGAATTTTTAACCCCAATTTGTCATTCTGGTCACACGCTATGACTTCTCTGTGGATTTGACATTGATTCCACCGTTTAAAGCAGCCATGCGGTGTCCTGGCCCTCGGGCCCTCGGGCGGGCTGGCCGGCTGCCCACCCAAGTCAGGCTACGCCGGGGCCCCCCCCCCCCCACCCCACCCCCACCCCGGTGCATGGATCCTGCCACTGACACAGGCCAGACACTGCCCCTGATCCTGTGGGTCCCCACCTACCGTTTGCCTGCTCTCTGCCAGGTGACATCCACAGAGGAACATCCCTCTCGGGGGAATCAAAATCCCACGAAACCATTTCTCCTAGAGCTGGGTTATTTTCTAAATGGGAGGTCGACGGACATGAAAGAAACACGTTACACAAAGTGCTTTAAAATTCAAAACTAAACGACACTCTTCTCTTCTGCCGTCCATCACTCCCCACTGGTTAGACTAAAGCAAAGATTTGTGGCGTTCTTTAATAAGGCTTTTGTAGCATTGAGAATATTGTCAAAGGCTCTGCAAGGCCAATTTAAGAAACTATTTTCCCAAAAGCATTTCAAGAGGAAGGAAGTGTTCTACCAATGTAATTTTTCTAATACGCTTGGGCTGAACACTTAGACATTCTAATTTCAATTGAGAACCAATCTTATTGTTCAGCATGACAGACATAATGAAAAAAGGACTCAACTTTCAGTGAACGGAAAAGAAAGCCCCTAATGCATCCATATTGCCTTGTTATTCAGCTCACGTGCTGTTATTACTATGTGCTCAATAAATACACATTAAACCTTTCACCAGCCCTAATTACTCAGATGAAAGCAAATTTTTGCATAAAGCCCATATTATTAAAATATTATCACACTCTTCCACACTAAGCTAATTGGGCACTATTTTCAGATTTTCAGCACTAAATTGAATATATTCTCAGTCATTACTTGGAGGCCAAGCAAACACATTTCTGAAGCCGTCAACACTTGGAAATCTGCCGCCTGGATCTCAGCTGCTAAGGTAATGATTGTTAAACTCCTTCTGCACAGAAATGAGGAGCAAGGGCTTTTATTAAAGGCACTGCGGGCTTTCCTGATGCTTCAGCGCTCGATGGAGACGGTGTCCGGACTATTCTGCTGGACCAGAAGTGAGACAGTCGTGCGTTCACCGCCAGGGTGGTGGCCAGCATCTTGCTATGCTCATGAGGGCAAAATCAAATAATTTAGTTTAAAGAGGAAAACTACTGCTTTCTCTTCCCTTTGTGCACACACGCGTGCACACATGTACCTCTCCCAGCAAAACTGTCTTGTCTCTTGTGTCCGTAACAGTCAGCTCCCCCTTGCCCATGTCAGGAAAAGAATCACATCAACAAAAGAGAAGCTGCCATGCTTTCTTTCTTTCCGCCACTTACAATGAAAGCCCAACATCTCTGCTCAGCCTAGCAGGGGCACACACCGCAGCCTACTTTATCAAGTTGCCTGAAAGTAATAAAGTTGTTTTCATTTTTAAGAAAGGGGTATAGATAGCCTTGTGATGAGCATTACTTCATTTAATTAAAAATTCTCACACTATTGAGAGAGGTTGTGGTTGCCCACATGGTTAAGAAGTATCTTCCAAGAATGAATGGATAAAGAAATCATGGTATATAAATATACACCTACAGATAGGTAGGTAGGTAGGTAGGTAGGTAGGTAGATAGATAGGTGATAGATAGATAGATAGATAGATAGATAGATAGATAATAGATGATAGATAGATAGATAGATAGATAGATAGACAGATAGATAGACAATAAAATATTATTCAGCCTAAAAAAAGAAGGAAATCCCGCCATTGGCAAAAACATGGCGGAACGTGGAGGACATTATAGTAAGTGAAATAAGGCAAACACAGAAAGAAGAGTAAGCATGAGCTTACTTATATGTGGAATCTATAAAAACCAACTACAGAGAAGCAGAGAGTAGGACAGTGGTTACCAGGGGTGGAGACGTGGTAGAAAGGGGAGGTGTTGGTCAAAGGGGACAAAGTTGCAGTTATGTAGGATGAGGAAATCGAGAGATCTAAAGTACTGCAATGATGACTATAGTTAATAATATTGTATTGAGCACCAGAAACTTGCTAAGAGAGTAGACTCCGGATTTGTCTCATCACAAGAGAAATATGGCAACTCTGAAGGGGGATGTTAATTAGCCTGACTCTGTGCATCGATTTCCTGTGCATCGAATTATCACGTTGTACACCTTCAATATAAATTTTCTTTTTAAAAATTAAAAATAGAAGTGTCTTCCATAAGACCAAATGAGCCTACTAAGGTGGCCCCGTGGCATGTAGGTTTGCATTTCAATCTAGAAAAACAAGCAGAAGGTGACTATCTTTAGACATAGCTTTGTTATCGAGCTGGCAGAGCCATTGAGGTTTCGACACCTTCATCTCTGTAAAACCCCAATCAGTTCTTCAGGTTCAAGTCAGCATTTCCTATCTGAGTATGTCAAGGTAGCAGTTCACATACTAGGCAATCACTTATGCCGGGTACTAGGGCAGGCACAAAAAAAGCTTAGTAGGACTTGGGACGTGCCCTCACGCTGCTCCCGCTGGGGGTGACTGAGAAGTGTTTGCTCTTTGACTCATGGCACAGAGTGAGTCTAGATGCTAAAAATGGCTTACTTACCCCCTGGTCTAGGAGACCTGCTGGTTAGGTTACCATTAAATGAAATGCGGGGAAGCCTCTACTTTCCAAAATAATGTACACGACTTCGATTATATAACAGTGTCTTTAAAATATTTTTTGAACTGTGTAATATTTCAAATACACAGAAAATTATGCAAATAATACAACACCCATAGAAATACATTTGAGATTTAATAATTCCTAACATTTTGACAAATTTCCTTCAGGGCTTTCATTTGAGAGGGGAAAAAGTGATTTTTGACTGTTTATTTATTTTTGAGAGAGAGAGCGAGAGCGCACGCGTGAGCAGGGGAAGTGCAGAGTGGGAGGGGCAGGGGATCGGAAGCGGGCTCTGCACTGACAGCAGGGCGCCCGATGAGGGGCTCGTAGCCACGTGATCTCAGGTGAGATCATGACTTGAGTCAAAGTCAGATGCTCGACCAGTTGAACCACCTGGGCACCCCAAAGGAAAAAGGTATTTTGAAAAAACAATACAGATAAGGAAGCTACCCGTAGTGTTCATCTATAGACGAATGGATAAAGAAGTGATACGTATACGTGCAACGGAATATTACTCAGCCATAAAAAATGAAATCTTGCCATTTACAGCAGTGTGGATGGATCTAAATGGTACACTAAGTGAAATAAGTTAGAAAAAGACTAATACCATATGATTTCACTCATACGTGGAATTTAAGAAACAAACGAGCAAAGGGAAAAAAGAAAGGGACAAACCAAGGAAGAGACTCTTAACTATAGAGAACAAATGGGTGGTCACCAGAGGGGCGGGGGGGGGGCGGGTAAAGTAGGTGGAGGGGACTGAGAGAACACTTGCTGTCATTAGAACTGAGCAAAGGACAGAATTGTCGAATCACTGCATTGCACACCTGAAACTAATAGAATACTGTACATTAATTGTACTGGAATTTAACATTTTTAATTAAAAATTAAAAAAATAAAAGAGAAAAGAACAACGCGGATGTCTTATAGCCCTTTTTTTTTTTTAAATTTTTTTTTCAACATTTATTTATTTTTGGGACAGAGAGAGACAGAGCATGAACGGGGGAGGAGCAGAGAGAGAGGGAGACACAGAATCGGAAACAGGCTCCAGGCTCTGAGCCATCAGCCCAGAGCCTGATGCGGGGCTCGAACTCACAGACCGCGAGATCGTGACCTGGCTGAAGTCGGACGCTTAACCGACTGTGCCACCCAGGCGCCCCACTTATAGCCCTTTTTATAAGTAATATGAATATTGTATTGCCGGTTCATAAACATTATATAAATGGCACGTGCTACTTATCTTTAATAGCTAATTGTTTTCACTTCATGCTTTGTTTGAAAACCTCATCGACATTAACACAGCCCACGCAGGGTACATTTTCCCTGCCGTATAGTATTCTACTGTTTGAACATATGACAATATGTTCATCTCGTAGCTCGGGATACACATTCAGGTGTTTCCAAGTTCTCTGCCTTCAACACAGTGGCACGTGATGGTCCCCACTGTTTCACATCTTCCCCAACACTGGGCATTTTTAATGCCCAGTCTTTCAGACTTGAATTTTTGCCCATCGGAGAGTGTAAGACACAATCTCATTGTCGCTCTCACGGGCGTGTCTCTGGGGTTGAACTTGGCCTCATATATTTGCTGTCCTTTCAAGTCTCCTGAGAATTGTCTAATCACATTTTTTTTTTTTTATTGCCCACTTTGCTCCTTGTTGCTTGCCTTTACTTTAAAGGAGTTATTTGTATATTCTTTTTTTTTCTTACTTTTTTGGTGACATCTTCATTAAAAGATAATTCACATACCATACAGTTCACTCATTTGAAGTGCACAATCCAGTGGCTTCTAGTATACTCACAGAGTTGGGTGTCCATCACTAAATCAATCCTAGAAGCAATTTCTAGAATTCCAGAAAATTTTCATTAGCCCCCCCCAGAAATACTCTGTGCACTTTAGCCCCTACCTCCAGTCTCCTCATTTCCCTAGGCAACCACGAATCTTTTTTCTATCCCCCTGGATTTGCCTATTCTGGACATTTCATACAAATGGAATCCTACAACATATGGTCTTTTGTAATTGTCCTCTTTCATGTAGCATATTTTCAAGGTTTGTCCTTGTTGTGACATGTAACCACACTTGATTTATTTTTTTATCGTAGTAAAGTGTACATAACATAAAAGGCACCATTGGAACCATCTTGAAGTGTACAAATTCTGGGCCATTAAGTACATCGTGATGCCACCATCACCAACATCCATCTCCAGAAAATTTCCATCTTCCCAAGCCAAAACTCTATATCCACTCAACAAAAACTCCCCACCATCCCTCTTCCCTCCAGCCCCTGGCAACTGCCACCCTACTTTCTGTCTCTATGAGTTTGGATAACTCTAAGTACATCATATAAGTGAAATTAGCCAGTATCTGTCCATTTGTGGCTGGCTTACTTCTTTTACCCTGATGTCTTCAAGGTCCCATCCGTTGTTGTGGCTTGTGCCAGAATTTACTTATTTTTTAAGCCTAAATACGATTCCACTGTGTGTATAGACCACATTTTGTTGATCCATTCATTCATCATTCATTCACGGACACTCAGGCTGTTTCCACCTTTTGGATATTACGCTGCTATGAACATTGGTGTGCAAATATATATTTAAGTCCTCACTATCAATTATTCTGGATATATACCCAGCAAGGGAATTACTGGATCATGTGACTATTCTATGTTTAATTCTTTGAGGAGCTGTCACACTGTTGTCACTTTTATATGTTCCTAATACTTATATTTTATTGATTATATTTGTGGCAATTATCTCCCCCCCCATGATTGTCTTCATCTTTATTGTACAAGATTTTAATTTGAATATAAAATTTATGAATGTTTCATGATGACTTTTGTTTCTTGTATCTTATTTAAAATGCTTTCCCCCTGCAATGTTAGAAGATATTCTCCTCTATTTCCACATTTCCCATGTAAATCTTTAACTTACTGGAATTGGCCTCTTTGTATGTTGTGAGGTAAAGACCTAATGTGACATTTTTTTCCCCATATAGATGGTCAAATGTCTCAATCAGACGTTCCCCAGTAATTTGTAAATATACCTCTGTCCTAGATCAACTTTCCGTATGGCTCAATTTCTGGGCTTTCTGGCCTGCCCAGTTGATTGACTTCCTATTGTAACTTCGGTGTACTGTCTTAATTACAACAGCTTTTTATTTTTAATAAATCCTATTATTTAGAAAACAAGTCCCACATCACATTCTTTTCCTTTAAAATTAGCTTGGTTCTTTACTTTTGCACATGAACTTTAGAATTCTCTATTCAGTTTCATGAATTGCATGGAATTTGTAGATTAGTATTAAGTTTGTACTGAAGCCTTTGTGATGTTGTCCCTTCCCACCCACGATACCGAGGTCCCAACTCCAACGACTTTGTTTTACCAATAAGGACCCCATTGACATTCCCACAACGGTGCAGAGAACCAAAGGAAGAACCAGCCTAGAGCCCCAGTCCCCATGTCTAAAGCTCCCACCACTAACTTCAAATAGGGACGCCCTCCAAATGACAGAGTTTTGCCTTCCATCATCTTTCTGCATAAATCCAAGCATCCATTCCTTCGTTAGCATTTTTGAGTGTTGCCAGGCCTTTCGGCTCAGGTTGTGGGCACAGATCCTCCTACAATAGGATGGGGTTATGGGGGCTGAGCGACAGCCCACAGCCCTCCCTTGGAATTAAAATTGGCTCAGAACGCTTGGTGGTCAGCGAAGAGGGACAGCGGCAGTGGCCGGGAGGAAAGAGAATGACACGTTGTTGTGGAAGGACACAGCACTGGGGTCAGAGGCTGTGCATGTGGGCCATGCTGACTCCTGTTCACCAACCCACAGGGGAACAGAGTGCAGACACCAGAGTGGGTCAACGTATTAAAACAAAGTATGACCACCGAGGGCACAGCACTCACTTCCTATGGCCAAACATTTGCTCCGTGGAGGCAAATTACACGGAAACCAAATTACAATCAGAAGTTTGTTCAGTGACCTCAGAGCGAGAGCGTGGAGAACTGGCTATGATTTGAATGTGTCCTGATGTCAGGTGAGCCTGTTTTCATAGCAGGGCCCTGTTAGCACTGGAGGTGGGTGGTCCCAGGCTGGACACCGTCCCCAGGGTCTGCCCCCTGAGCGTTCCCCTCCAGGACTGTCGCTCCCCTTTGCAAATACACACTCTTTCCTTGGGCATACTCATATTGTGACCTGATTGGAGCCAGGTTCTTTTTCTCCTCTCATTTGAATTAGAGTTTAAATCTTAAAGTGGGTTGTTTCCAATTACTTGTCCGGAAGAAGCCCCATTAGGCCAGCAAGGAAACCGAAGATGGAAGAAAGTAAGAGATTCACTTATTCAAGCAAGGCTGCCCAGTCAGTGATGGCCTGCACTGCATTTCAAGCCAGGTTTGTTTGTTTTTTTTTTTTAATTTTTTTTTAACGTTTATTTATTTTTGAGACAGAGAGAGACAGAGCATGAACGGGGGAGGGGCAGAGAGAGAGGGAGACACAGAATCGGAAACAGGCTCCAGGCTCTGAGCCATCAGCCCAGAGCCCGACGCGGGGCTCGAACTCACGGACCGCGAGATCGTGACCCGGGCCAAAGTCGGATGCTTAACCGACTGAGCCCCCAGGCGCCCCTCAAGCCAGGTTTTAATCCAACAGGGGAAATGTCTGAAAATACGAAATCCCAAAGGTTAAGGGGCTAATTTGGCACCTAATCACATCAGCCTCTGAGATTAGGAAACTTGGAAGGGAGACCCCCCAACTCCCACCCTGTATGACTTCCCATGGCGCCTCCAAAATGTGCTCACGCAAGTGCCTCACACTTGCCAATAGCCGGGCTCTGCCCCCACCCCAGATGGTCCCAAACACACAAGAGGCATAAGACACCTAGCCACATTGTTTCACTTTTGCTGTCAAGTCACCTGTCAATCTACACAGGGTCTACTTCAGGGAGCACTAAGAGTCCTCTCCTCTAGGGCCCACAGCCCTCCTGTCCCTGCCCCACATGCCAGAACTTTCTGGCCCCTTAGGACATCACCCCACCCCAGAGCTGCCACCCACAGTCCTTGGGCTGGTGATGACCATTATTTCTGGCCCCATCCCCAGGGCAGAGGTAGGTCTTACCTATATATCCTGGACCAGCACACCTTTCTCTGACCATGGCCATGGCCCTCATCAGGAGCATGGAGTCTCTTGGCTAGCAAAGCCTCTGTGCCTTCCCTCTGTGACCAAAGATGCCCTCCTTTCCAGAACACTGGAGCAGAAGGAAGGAGGGAGTAAGGCCAGAAGAAAATTCCATCTGGCCAAACATTTAACAGGTAGGCACTGAATGCCTGGAGGACAGACATGTTGCAAGGAAATGAGCCCTAAAAGAAGTCGGGACACTAGGGCCCTAGTCCCTCTGCTATGAACTCAACCAGTAGCCTGGAGACTGTCAGTGTAACCTCTCTTTGCCTCAATTTCCCCTTCTGCAAAGGAGGAAGATTTGGGCTAGATGATCTCTGAGCTCCCTTTCATCTTTGGTAGCTCATGAGTCTCTGGCATGAGCATTTTCAAGTATTGTCTAAAAGTGACATAAAATAAACAAGTTTAATGAAACATATACAAATAACTATATTCCAATGAGATGCAAGTCCTCTTAAGATTACTTCAAGATCAGCAGGGGCGCCTGGGTGGCTTCGTCAGCTAAGCGTCCGACTTGGGCTCAGGTCATGATCTCTCGGTTCGTGGGTTTGAGCCCCGCGTCGGGCTCTGTGCAGACAGCTTTGGAACCGGCTTTGGATTCTGTGTCTCCCTCTCTCTGCCCCTCCCCCTGCTCACATTCTCTCTCTCTCTCTCTCTCTCTCTCTCTCTCTCTGTCTCAAAAATAAACATTAAAAAAATTACTTCAACAATATTGCAAGACGATTCTGGATAACTTCATGGAAGTCACCCCTACATGACTTGTAAGAATGGATGGTCACCCAAAGCAGAAAATATTTGTGTAGGAAGGGAAAAGGAAATGGATCCTATGGTGTAGGCATCCCACTGTAGTGTTTTAAGTTATTTTAGGTTTTGGCCCCACGGTGAGAGAAAAGAGCTACCTGTACCATGTTCAAATGGGTTGTCCATTTTCCCATGTACATTGCACACAAGAAGGACATTTATCCTGTGAGGTAATACAACCATGTTTATTTAGATGGTTAAGTGCCAGGCAACAAATTCAGAATGTATACGTTGTATTGACAATTCAATTTTTAAATCTGTTTCTGTTGGAGTTTCTTTCTCTTCTAACTTCTCCGGGCTACCTTCTCCTTACCTCAGGAGTTCCTGAACTGGGTCCGTGGACAGTAAGAGGCTTATGGATCACTTCAGAGAGTCCTTGACCCCTAAAGTTGTAGAGGATGTTTACTTTCGCATATTAGCTTTCATCTGATTTTCAAAGGGGTCCTTGACCCAAAATATGGCCTCTGATGACGCTCCCTGTTCTTATACATGGGAGAAAATGTTTCAGGCAAGATCTGTATGTGAACAGGCGGCTTGGCAGAAAGAGTCTCGATTCTGGCATCAGAGAGACCTGGTTGAAATCGTGTTGCCAGCTGAACTCTACTTTTGGACAAGATACCCAGGTACTGTGACTCTCAGCTGCCTCATCTCTGTGAAATGTGGGTAATAGCATTTGCCCACTCCGTGGTGTTATTGTGCGGATAAAATTCTTCAATATCTGTAAACCCCCAGCACCTGGTTGGTGCTCAGCGGGCGGTACACCTTATGAAGTCCCTCATTGTCAAGGCAAACCAGAGCTGCCTCTCGAGAGGAACCAGCATGCCCCACAGGACCTCACGTTGCCTCGAAACTAAAACACCAGCACAAGCCAGTCAACCAAACCTCTTTGAACTCAGTGTTTCTTTGCCTTCAGGAGTGAAATTTCTCCTCGAGTGGCTTCCATGAGGGCTGACTGAGGATTTCCGTTGACCAAATGTCTAACCCCGGGCTTCCAACACCAGCCCTCACGCACACATTATAAGAGGAGAAAATGGCTTCCACACCCACCTCCACGCTCAGCCTAGATACTGTTTTCTCCTTCCACCTTTGCCAACAAAGCCACTTCCTTGTCCTCGAGGCACCTACGGATCCTACTTCTACTTCCTCCTTGACTTTCATTTCTCATACCTTGTCTGTGCTAGAAACAGCTCCCACTTCCTGCTAGCCCCGCACTCTCTGAGCACTTCCTCCACGGCTGTCCTCTTTATCAGGAGCTTCCGCCCGTATCTCTAGGGGTGCTTCTAAGCCATGCCGCCTGCCTTGACTGGAAAGCCAGCAAGTTGGTAAGCTCCTACCAAATATGCTGTGTGCCAGAGGCCCAGTTGGGGACAGCGGAGACCTGCTAGTCCCCACCTCTATGCAAAATCAATAGAAATTGAGTTTCAAGAGCTTGCTGCCTCACGCTCCCTATCCCCCTGGAATGAGGACCAGGATGAGTGTTCATACTCAGCTCCACCACCAACTGTGAGCTTCAATCTAAGAGTCAGATGAGACACAGTCTGTATTTGAATGTAATGACAAGCTGGTCGCTCAACACATCTCGCGGCCAGATCAGCCAAGAACTGCAGGAGGGAGAGAACGGTGGGATCCTTTCTGGGAACAATGTTGCTAAGCCCCTCCAACTCCCATGAGCGTAGAAAGACCTTGAAAACTTGAGGCTCGTATGATAAGATTGTTATATGATGACAACAACAACAACCTGTTATGGTTGTTACCAGGTGCTTAACCTGCATTATTTCTTATCCTTGCAATGGGGACATTATTCTTCTCATTTTTGCAGGTATGGAGTGTGAGGTGCAGAGGTAAATGACCTCCCCCTCATGGTCCCGGTAGAGCCAGGTCTGTCTGGTGCCACTGCCACTGCCACAACCCCTCTCCCAGTGTTGTTGCTTACGGCTCTAGAAGAAGAGTTCCCACAAGCCACAGGGGTCGTTAGATATTGTAATATGATGATGAACCAGGAAGACTTCGACTTTTCCTTTCCTGTTCTTCTAAGGCAGTCCTTCTTTAGGGACATGGTCGAAGAGGCATAAACAGACACCATAGCCAGGGAAAGGGTTACCCGGACCCCAGCTAGCCCTACCTGTCCATAGAGTCTGGAGTCTTCCCCATGAGAAAAGGAGCCCATGTCAAGAAACCCAAGTCTAACAAGAAAGCGACAGCATCATGGTGGTCTAAGTCACTTCCCCAGGAGAGCCGTCCATACCCCAAGTCATCACGGAACCCTCACCCTCAGTCAGTAGCAGTGCTTGAGTTTCTAGACTGACAAGTCTGTTGAGCGTCCACGAGAACAACCAAAGTGCAGTTCCTTTCACGGGGGCTTCTGTTGGAAGCCATTTTGCAAAGTTGGAAACCCACGTTCAGTTGATCAGACTGACGGACTTGGCCCTCGGCAGGACCCAGGGTGGCCAATGGCTGAGGCCCCCCCTTAACCCCACCAAGTGTTAGCAGGTGACAGTCCTGACGGGCCCCTCTCAAGGAAGGGCGTGCATCAAACTGATGAACGCTGCAGAGAACTGAAACAAGGCCATCCCTAGGGGCCGTTGGATTTGCTGATGAAGCAGTTCCCCCGAGTGACTGCCTGTTAGCAATGCCACAGAGGGCGTGCCTTCATCCAATCCCCCGAGACAACACCGCAGTGGACGAACACGAAGTTCACCGTCAGCGGGTGTGAAGGCTCTGTTCTGGCAGTCATTAGCTCGTGGCCTCAAAGAGGTTATTTCCACCCTTTGGACCTCTGCTTCCTCCTCTGCAAAAGACAGTTAACAAGACCTCCTTGCAAAGTTTTTGTAAGAACTAATGGGACGGTGTGGGCAATGCCTTGGCACCCGGGAGGTCCTCGATACGGGACAGCTGACATTACCGCCCCTTAGCTGAACACCCCACACTGGAGCGACCAATTACTAGGCTTCCGAACAGAAAACTCGAGAAGAGGATTCCTCTTTGTAGCCAGGGAATTCTACGGCCGCCAAGTTGTGCACAGGCCCCAAGAGGGGACTTACGGTAAAGAGCACCCCCCACCCCGCATGCACACACATACGACAAAATCAGCGTCAGGCTCTGAGGGCCTCAAAAGAATCACAAGGCCCCGGATGCACAAATCAGATGCATTTCTTAAGAGAGGTTAAGAGGTATCTTAACTTCTCTTAATTTCCAGAAGCAGGTGCCCCCAAATAACGCTCCCCCTGCGAAGGCTTGAGTCTGAGAGCTACATTAGGTGCTAACAAATTGCCGAAAGGCAGATGATTGTCTTGTAGTTTCTCACCCCCACCCCCTCCCAGCAGGTTTCGGCAACCGATTGATAGTCTCCATGGCAACTGCCAAAGCCCCGCTCAGCTGAAATCCCTGCCCCCTGCCCAGCTAGTAGGATGGTCCTCACTGCTGAGTTACTGGGCTCTTTCAGATCCCTGAACAAAGGTTATTTTGAAATGGCTTACCCGGCTGGGAGCTGAGCACTTTGTCCCTGAAACCATGTGCCCAGATGATGAGGACTTCCCTTGAACCGTTGGAGCCTTACCAAACAGGGAATCGTGGGTCTGATGATTAGAATAATCAGACGGATTGAAACAAGGAAGAACCGTAACCGGGCCATCAACCCGTGAGCACTTTTGGAGACATGTGAGCCCGACAAGTTCTACTGGGCTCCGCAAGCAGCCATTGTTTAGAAGGTTTATACAATAGCACCACCTGGGAAAACCCACTTGCTGTCAGGGCTTCACAAAAGCACTTTGCTGAAATCAGCCCAGCACCGCCAGCATAAGGGCAGACCCCTGCCCGCTGCTGGGACTATGCGGCCGCCCCTTGCCATATTCAAGAAGGTTATTTCAAGTACATTTAAGCAGGATAAAAACAACAACAACAACAACAACAAAGAGAGGAAAATCACAAACTATGTCTGGCTACAGGCAGTTCGGGGAAGCAGAGAAACCAGGCTTCCCCAACCTGCATAGTTCCCTGCCAGACCGATGACAATGACGGGGATTAAAATTAAAAGAGAAGGGACACAATGACCTTTTTCATTTAACTTCAAGGGCAAGCTCTTTTGGTTTGTAGCCACAGCGGCCAGCCCCTCACCTAAGAGTCTCCCCGGGGATCCAGGAGACATTTCAAGCCTCTCCAAAGAGCCCACCAAATGGCTTTAGAAATAGGACTAACCTTTTGCAAGGTGAGAAGTCTGGCTTCATTATTTATCTTCAGGAGAAAGGGGACAAGGACAAGAAGCAAGATGAGAAATATACCACGAAGAACACCACCAACAAAGTGAGGTAATAGCTTTGAACGCCAAAGAATAATAAATCTGCTCTTCATTCATTCAACAGGGTTTGTTAACTATTACCTCCCAGACACCGTGGGAGTGACCAGGATGTCAAGGAAAATAATCTAGGCCTGTGTCCTTGAGGCGCCCACATGAGAAACACAGACACTAAGCAAACAACGATATTAACGGGGACCGGGGACCAGTACCATACCAGGGGTAGGAGCAGGTGATATGGCAACCAACCCCTCCACTCTGAGGTTTAAGGACAGGGTGATTTTGCTGGAAGGACACATGTGGAGATAGGATGAGAAAGAATGGTGTTGGAAGCCCAGAAACTGTTGAGTTCCAGCCACATCTTGGGACATAACTTCTACTTCCTTAGTACATTTTCTGAATGCCTGCCACCTGATAGGACAGAACAGTGCAAAGATTAAAAGAAGATGTGAGAGGGGTGCCTGGGCGCCTCAGTCAGTTAAGCCTCTGACTCCGGCTCAGGTCATGATCTCACAATTTGTGGGTTCGAGCCCCGGTGCCGGGCTCTGTGCTGACAGCTCGGAGCCTGGCGCCTGCTTCGGATTCTGTGTCTCCCCCTCTCTCTGTGTCTCTCCCCTCTTTGTGCTCTCTCTCTCTCAAAAACAAATAAATAAACATTAAAAAAAAAAAACTTTTTTTTTTTA
>NW_024412419.1:6180473-6314355 GCF_014898765.1 Herpailurus yagouaroundi
GGGGGAGGGGCAGAGAGAGAGGGAGACACAGAATCGGAAACAGGCTCCAGGCTCCGAGCCATCAGCCCAGAGCCTGACGCGGGGCTCGAACTCCCGGACCGCGAGAGCGTGACCTGGCTGAAGTCGGACGCTTAACCGACTGCGCCACCCAGGCGCCCCAAAAAAAACTTTTTTAATTAAAAAAAAAAAGATGTTGGAAACCATCCTAAGAATTTTTAGAGGAGATCCTAAAATCCTAACAGTTGAGAGCTATTTTATAATGGGCAGACTTGATGTTCTACTTCATCTGGCCACCATTTTTTACCAATTAAAATTAACTGCTATTTTTTTTAAGTCTACCTGCTTCCTTAAAGATTTTCAAATGTATTTCTGTGTTGTAATCAATTGAGGAGTATTCACCGAACACCTCCCATGTGCCATATCCTGTTTGACATCTATAAATAAGTCTCAAAAAGTGCAACTAAGCAAGAGTATATCAGTGGTATAAATCTCCTGGTTTCCCCCTTTCATTTCTATTCATTTGGTACTCACCAAGTAAGTGCAACTTTTTTTCTCTTCAAGAAAAGATTTAGCCACTCATGCTTCACTGCGTTTTTATCTTCTGTGCAAAGAGACTAACTTACGGTAGAAAGAAGGACAGTGGCATTTGGCCAGAGGAGTAAATGTTGTGTGTGGGGGCTGGGGTTTTACCATCCTCTGAACATGGATTTCCAAGGTAAAATCCAAAAGTTGACATTTCTGGTATTTCCACCAGGGACGGATTTGAGAGAACCAGTTGGTCAGAAGAACCAATGAAAAGAAAGCAATTCATTGGGTGGCCCAGGCTCAAACATACAACAGAAAGTGCACCTACCTCTACGCATGCGTCCATCACTGGCCCTCCCGCAAACCTTCGCAGAAGGGGTAAGTGGCCTTCCGAGGGACTCCATGACAATGCACTGACTCAATTTCCTCCCCCTCTCTTGTCTGGGTTATATCTGGGCACTGTTTTTTTTTTTTCTTCAAGGGGACAGAAAAGAATGCCAAGATTACTGGTGCATGAAATGATTGAGAAATGTTTGCCATTTAAAGCCATTTCACTTCCTGCCTGATACCACAAAGAAGCTTTTTAATAAAGTTAGCCTTTCCTTTTCTTAATGTCACTATGCATGTGGCTTGTTTTGCCCATTTTTTTTTTGTTTTGTTTTCGAAACTGGGTATGATAAGGAAACACTTGTTTCCACTGCTTAAAACAACCATATTTCAAGACAGTCAATTTCGACAAAACACGTCATTGGGCATCGTGAGGAGGGCAGGGAGGAGGGGTAAGGCATGTGAGGTTGGCCCGGTGGGAGCAGAAGACGGCAGGCATAGGGACCCGGGTCCTCACCCCGCTCTGAAAGGGCCTGACCACCACCAAGTTCCCAGGGGAAGCTGAACCCTCAGGCCGTGGACAGACAATGAACAGTTAGCAGCTCCCAGGGCAAGGGCCACCCCCCTTCGGCATTTGCCCATATTTATCAAGCCCCATGGATGGCATGTGACTTTTGGCAGCTCCGGCCAAAAAGAAATACAATTAGAAGAATCGCTTTAAGATTTCCCCAGGATAATTCCTAAAGCAGGGAGAAACCACACCTTACATCGGCACTGCTCCGGCCAAGCCACACTGCTGCCACGAAAACCCGAGCTGTCCATGTGACTCGCAGAACATCTAGTTTAAAATAACTACAGCTACTGCCTCTCCTGTCTTTCCTATGTACCAGGTACTACATACACATTTTGTGTACATCTTCCCATTTGATCTTCTTCACAGCTCGCAAGATAGATGTGGCTGACTCTCTACAGATGAGGAAACGCGGCCTTAAAGAGGCTGAATGGGTTGATCTGGCCCACCTGATTATAACACCACACCTAGGGCTGGGAATACGAGTCCGTGGTCTTGACTGCCACCCACACTGCTCCAAGACTTCCTGGTCTACCTCTCCAATATCTCTGTTTGAGCGAGACCCATTCCCAACAGTGTGGCCACACGTGTTCTTTCAGCACTTACTAAGGGCCTACTGTTGAGACGAAGAGAACCGTGTGTGTCCTCTACGACCGCCCTCTAACACGATAGCTACTAGCCATGTGCAGCTACTGACCACTAGAAACGTGGCTAGTCTGCACCGACACGTGTAAAGTGTGAGCTACCAACCAGACTTCAAAGACGTGGGCTGGAAGAGAGTGAGACATAGCACACTAATAATTTTTCTATGATTGGGTATTGAACCAACATTTGTATTATACAGGGCCCACTAAAATACAGTCTGTAATTTATTTCCATGGGTTTCTTTTTTACTTTTTAAAACACAGCTTCTAGACAGTTTGAAGTTAGGGCTGCGGCTCACCTGGGACCTTCTATTGGGCGGCGCCGCTCTCCAGGCTCAGACCTGGTGAGGACGGCGAGGGGACAGAGCTCCACAGAGCTCCTGTGACCCAGGGAGGCAGAGACAGTGAAGGAAGGCCCACAAGGAAGGCCACGGGGATGCCCGTGAAATGCTACACTCGGGCCTAAAGAGCTCAAATATGAAGGTCAAGCCCTGCTCACCAGCGGTCTAGCTGACTGGACAGGCCATCTGCCACGCTCACGGCCTGTCCTAGAGAGACTCAATGACACCCGAGAAAGATAACAGGGACGGGATTAACAGCAGAACAAACGCTAACAGCAAGAATGTTAGATTCCGTGCTGGACATCAGCATCAGCTCAGATTCCAGCTGTGCTCCAGTTTTCACCTTGATCTCGGCTTTGTCTGTATCAAGAAGTATTCCAGACCTAGACCCTCCCACCCCCTGGGCAGGCGATGTTTTTTTTAAACCTCACTTGCCTTGTTTTTATAAACCTCTCCCCGGACGTCTTTGCAGACCGTGACATACACGATTTGCTGCCTAGTCGATGTCCATTCCTTCCTCGTTTCTTGCTAGAAGAATCCCACTTCGGTTCAGAGCAGCTGTAGGGTAGGCCCGGGTGACGGCCGTGATTGGTCTAAGCCAGTCTTAACCACATGCTCCTCGCTCTCCGGCCTCCCTGGTAGCAGGGGGCGGGGGCTGTCACCCCGTTCTGGCCAGGGGACCAAAGCAGAGAGTCATTTGTCCGACGGCTCAGGCAACTCCACAGGAAGTCAATCACCACGGCCCCACCCTGGGCCCAGTGGCCTATTTTAACTAACTCCCAGGGAGCTCTGTGCAGTCTTTGTCCTTGTGTGGCACTGTGACCATTCGAGGTGGGAAAATGGAGGGCTTATGCTAGAAGCTATTGTTGGAGAGCCACACGGAACGTTCTTATTTTCAGAGAAATGTCACGGTCATGGGGCAAGTTTCTCTTCCCCAGTGCAACACGTATCATTTTTTCACCTCCCTCCCCCAGTGCACGAAAACTTACACAGGATGATTTGTTACTCAAAAAAATAAATAGGGGCACCTGGGGGGCTCAGCTGGTGAAGTGTCTGACTCTTGATTTCGGCTCAGGTCATGATCTCATGGTTTGTGAGTTTGAGCCCCGTGTCGGGCTCTGTGCTGCCAGTGTGGAGCCTGCTTGAGATTCTCCCTCTCCCTCTCTCTCTCTGTCTCTCTCTCTCTCTCCGCCCCTCCCCACTGCTCGTGCTCTGTCTCCCAAAAATAAATAAATAAACCTCAAAATAAATAAATAAATAAATAAATAAATAAAACGGTCACTCTCTCACCTAAGAAGATCAAAACTGAATATTTGTTGTTTAAAAAAAAAAAAAAAAAAAAAAAAGCACACAGACTTGAAAGTTGCTAAGAGAGCACATCTTTAATGTTCTCACCACACAAAACAAATGTGATTATGTGAGGTGATGCATGTATTCACTAACCTTATTGTGGTAACTGTTTCCTGACACGTACGTGGATCAGATCATCACCTTGTGCACTTGAAGCTTATGCGATGTTATAAGTCGATTCTATCTCCATGAAGCTGGGAAAGAGAAAAGCCACAGCCTTCCTTCTCCTGCCCTGTGGCAAATACTGTTTGGCTGCTCTCCCACTGGCAAGTGTCTCTCATCGACCGCTGTTCAAAGCCCAGTTGTGCGGAGCTGTGCAGAGCCACGGGCCTTCCAGGAGCAAGTCCTGATTATCCAAGCGGATGGTGGCAGGGCCCGTGCCCTGGACGGGGATTGGTGTAGGGACGGCCACGAGGCTCAATTCCAAACAACAATCCAAGGGGAGGGAGTCGCGGGGAGACTTCTGAGAAAGACTTCCTTCCTCTGAAAAGAAGCATCGCGGCAGGTGGGGCTACAGAAAACACAGAACTGAGTCTGGAGTCTCTTGACGAGAGACATTTATTTTTTGCGCCGGTGAGAGTCCTGAGCAGCTCCGAGTGCCCGGGACAGGGAGGGGGCCTCCTGCTCCGCACTGCTATCCGGACGCCCAGACACAGGCCAGCAGCAGCTACGCCAGCCTCAGCGCGGGCTTCCACAGCCCCCTGGGGGACACAGCCCAGTGAGCCACAGGGGGGGAAGCCTGGTCTACTTTCCTTGACAGCAGCTTCTAGAAGCACAGCCCAATGACCCCGTGAGCAGCTGCATCGTGGCTGGCTGGCGGCTGTGAAAGTGCACAAGTAACTCTCCGCTGAGCTCCAGAACTCTCTGGCATCCCCCTGAACCAAGCTCGTGTTGGGGGAGGGCCAGGCGCGCAAACGGTACTCACATTCCTTTGGCTAAACCTGGTCACATGGCCATTCCTAGCTGCAGGAGACGGTGAGCGATGGGGTCGAGCTGTGTGTCCAGAAAGAAAAGCAAACGACTTTGGCACAAACTGCAAATACACAGCTCCAGGCTCCTGGTGACCAAGTGTTTCAAAAGGGTGACACGGAGCATTCGATCACGGGCAGGACCCTTCTGAGTACAGACGTGACGCACCCTGGCGTGACCCCCTCTCTACAGCTATGCGGGTCGTACACTGTGAATTCAGCTCGGGATGGAGCAGGTGTTGCTTACACGGTGGGTGACCCCAGCCGTTCGTTCCCTGACCCCTGGTGGAACCTACGGCCCGTGCCACGTTTTCCCATGAACACCCTGCTATTCGAGGCTGTCTTTCTGTAACTCCTTGGGATCAGAAACCACACCACACACCTGACAGGCCTCACCTGAGGGCACTCGGGCACTCTGAGTGGCTCAAGTTGAGCGTCGCTTACTCAAATTATTCTAAACGGTCAGAGTAACCATTTCGCAGAGAAAAAGAAAGCTCGCAGATTTGAAGGGCTGACGGCGCTTTGAAGAAAGCAACCAAACTCAGTGCGGCAAATTGGGTTAAATTTGTGGCCTTTCCTTGACAGCGTCTCCTAAAACCGCAACCCAATGTCTCCGCGAGCAGTTGCATTTTTATTGGATGAGAGCAGTAAACGTGCACAAAATCACCCTCCACTGAAATCGAGAATTCTCTGGCACCACCTGAACCAAGTTCGCTTGTGCGTTTTAAAACAATTTGCGTTTGGCCCCGTGCCGTGTCGTTCTCGCCGGCATCACCCCCATGGTGCGAGCGCGGGATCGCCGTAAACTGCACGCGCGCCCGTTGCCAGGATGGCCCGAAAGCTCCATCACGGCCTCCGCGGCTGGCATCACAGCCGGGCCCAGAACACCCTGCCTTCCCGCCAGCTCACCCAACAGCCGCAGCAGTGCTTTCCAGAAAGGGGTACGGTCAGGTCCGAGAACGGCTGCTTCTGAGCAGGGCGAGTCCAGAGGAGGGAACCGGCGGCAAAGGGAGGGCAGGGGCCACGGCAGGGCCACGGCAGGGCCACGGCAGGCTCCGAGCTTCCAGGAAAACACCTGGACCTCATCCGCTCCTTACACGGCTTCCTTTCAAGCACATCATTTCCTTGTTGGGGGGAGGGAAATGGCATTCGCAACCGTTTTGGGCTCTTCTGCCTAGCAAAGCGTGTCTGGCCCAGGGAAGCCGTGGTCCAAGCACATGGCTGGGAGGACGGTGGGTACGGAGGGTGGACAGGTAGCCCTCCTCCACTCCACTGTGGAGAGAAGAGGGCGACAACAGTTCTGTCCGCAGGCGGATGGCGAGCACCCTTCCCTGACCCCCTTCTTTTCCTCAGCACAAAGAGACCCCCATCTGCCCCACCTGGCAATGGGCCCAGGGGGCCACACAACACGGCTCTTACATAAATTCATGCAAAGCTCGAAGACGAGAGCAGTGAAAATGACTGTGGATCTATTTATCAGGTGAAAACACACACCAGCCACGCAGGTGCACACACACACATTATACACATACTTGCACACACACACACATACACACACAGCAGTTACAGGGCATCTATTACGTGGCAGGGACAATGCTAAGTCCCTGTTACATATCATCTCCCTTATGATCCTGCAGGTGCTACGGTTATCCCCATTTGACAGGTGAGGAAACTAAGGTTTTTAGAGGTGAGGAGACCCATCCAAGGCTGAAGGTATTTAAGCAGCGGAGCTGGGAAGCCAGCACGGACTTAGTTGAACCTAGAGCCCATGCCTTTACCTGCTACTGTCTGCCAGCCGCAGGACCCCACAGGGACGATGGCTCTCCCGGGCTCAGGGCTCAGACTCACACAGGTCCCAGGCAAAGTCTGCAGCATCTGAGATGGGGGTCATACATGTGCTGTGGAGAAAATTAGGGGAAAACAGAGTACTTTTTTTTTTTAATGTTTATTTAGCTTTGAGAGAGAGGGAGGGAAAGACAGAGGGGGAGAGGGGGAGGGGCAGAGAAAGAGGGAGACACAGAATCCGAAGCAGGCTCCAGGATCGGAGCTGTCAGCACAGAGCCCGACGCAGGGCTTGAACCCATGAACTTCGAGATCATGACCTGAGCAGAAGTCAGGCACCTAACCGACTGAGCCACCCAGGCGCCCCGAAAACAGACTACTTATAAAAGAGAAAAAAAATTCTAAGTTGTCTCATTGCGCAGGTATAGCCACTCTCCGTGTCTTGGTGGCATTCTTTCTAGTCTTTTTATGATGATACACACACACACATACACACACACATAAAAAATACATGCTATATATACATGCTTCTACCTGATTGGGCTCACGCTATACTGATAATTCTATATGCAATAGCTTAAACGTAACATTCCAGAATAAACATCTTCCTATATCCTAAACTACTCTTCAATATGATTTTAATGGCTTCAAAATATTTTAAAATATGTATGTACATATCAGAATATGTTTAGCTATTCCTCTATTTTGGACATTAAGGTTGTTAGTTTCCAATTTTATACCTATGTCAGTGAGATTAAATTTTAGAATGAAATCCTCAAACCGAGATCTTTATGAACACGTCGAAAAAGTTCCTAGGAAGAAATTGCTAGGAGTTAAAATGCTGAGTAAAAGGCTGCGAACATTTTTAAGACTCTTGATCAATATTGCCAAGTTGCTCTCTAGGAAGGCATTACCACGTCATGCTACCTTTGTCGGTTGCTCCATGAGATCGGTTTGGATTTTACTTATGTACCTGGGAATTTTCAGCTGGCGAAGTGAGGGCCTCACCTATTACTCCCTCCTCTGTACTCACACATCTGTACCCGTTTGCATCCGTGCACACACAGGGACTGTGCTCTGTAACGGGGTGTCCAGTGTGCGGAGGACCGCAAGTACCTTCCCCGACCAGCCTGGGGGGCCACCCCAAGGAAGGGGACCCCGGAACTACTCCCTGGATGCATGGGGAGACACCGGGCAGCACATGTGCCTTGTTCATCCATCTCTGCAGGACACTCAGCACCTGCTGTCCCCCCGAGGCCCGGAGATTTGGGGAGACCCCCGGAGGTAGCACTGTGCCCTGGACAGCGGCCTTCTGGAAGCTGACAATGACAGCAATAAGACGCCAGCTTATTTGTTCGCAAGCGGCAGCCCTCGATGGCAGAGACGTCGGTGACCCCAAGTGACCTGGTTTGTGGGGGGGCTTTGGGGAAATGCCAGAAATACTCGGGGGGCACTCTGGGAGGAGCCTCACGGTCTCGCTCAGGTAGCAGCTTGTAAACTCTGCCTCCCAGTCCACAGGCCTCAGTCCCAAACAGAATCTCTATCACAATGCTCTAACAGCTAGGACCCCGGGCTAGCTGTGAGCGGCATAATCCAGCAACTACAAGAACACTGAGATCGTCAGAGTAAATTACAGTCAGAGGGAGGACAAGTTTAGCAAAATTAAGAATAGTGCTTTAATTTACACTTCCCTAAAAATATAATTGTTTATTTAAGAAAGCTTGTTGCCTTGTTAACAGAAATTAGCAGATGAAAATGTATTTCCACTCCAGAAATGTATTGGAAGGTTCACAAACCCAGCATTATACAATAGAGACAAAGTCTAATCGATATTTTGACCTACGAAGGTGAGAAATCAAAGCACACAGCTTTTCCTTAAAAGTTCAAGGCTTAAAGAGGGATGTTTAGAAGGGAGGTCAGAATTAACACAATTTGTATGGCATTATCTGCCTGTGTTTTCTTCTGTAAACTCAATCAGCACTCACCCTATGTGCTTCCCCTGCGTATCCAGTGACCTAATAATAACAATAATAAATAGCTACCGAGCAAACATTATTACTAGAATGTCTTAGCTCATTTCATCCTTACGCCTCCGTGATGCGGGCAATATTATTATCCCCATTTCACACAGAAACAACTGAGACTCAGAGAAGTCAAATGGCCCACCCAGATTCAGATATTTGGTAACTTATCAAACCAGGCCTTGCCTAACTCCAAGGCTCATAGGCCTACACCCAAGCGTGCCAAGCATTTCCGTCTACGAGGTTAAAGGTCACTGGGTGCCTAGTCTCTTCGAGGTACTTTAGAACCCAGCAACCTCACCCCACAGGCCTCCCCATTATAACTGAGAAAACCACAGTCGGGAGAGAAGCCAGGGACAGGCCCAGGCGGTCAGGCCCCCAAGCCTGGCTCCCGCCATTTTGAGTTAGCCTCACAGCAGAAACCCCCTCGGGGACTTTTTAAATGCTGATGCCCAGGCCTCGGCACCAGAGATTTTGATTCCATTGGCCCAGGGTAGGGCCTGGGCTTCTGCGTGATTTTTTCAATCCTTGGAAGATTCTAATAGCCCACCGGGCAGAGGGCTAATTACTATCACACGCTTTTCTCATTCCTTACAAATGTGTGCTGAGTGGTCCCTCTTGCTGTGCCCCGGTCAGTGGTCAGGGACCCACTTCCTGCCCTCCAGGAGTTGCCAGGCGGGTGGCAGGCTGATTGAGCCACACCCAATGTGAGGAGTTTCCCCACTGGGGAGATCCAGGGCACCAGGGAGGTCACAGGGGTGAGATCTGGGCCACGTACTTTGGGGAGGAGTGGGGATCATGAGGGAAGGATACATGGTGGGGGGGGGGCACTTTAAGATGGTAAGAGTTAGCCGACGGAACAAGGGAGAAAAAGAAACCTATCTCCCCTGCTGCGTACCGCTAAGCAGGCAGAGAGAACACGGCCGGCTTCTGCCCCCCTCTGGGTCCCGCTGGGCGTGGGGAGGAAGGAACCTCTGCCCAGCGGCCCAGAGGACCTCCACGCACCAGCCCGATTGCCTCATAGATGAACGCCATCAGGCAAGACTCACAGAGTTCAATTTTCACTTCAGCTCTACGAAGCAAAATGAGGATCTGGGCGGCAACAGAATTGCTAGAGATTTTTCATTCTAATTGGGAAACTCACCCAGAGAGGCTACGAGAGCCCAGACTATCAGTCTCTTGCTCGGTAAGACCCGGCAGCCTTCCCACCCCGCTCGCCCCGTGGGGACAGATTAGACCCGGGAGGCCTAGTAGGGGTCATGGGAAGCCTCTGTTACACAGAGCAGCTCCCACGGTCGGAAAGAACGGGATGACTTCCTATCAGCGTCTCAAGGTCCAAATCAATCACCTCCATTTCAATTCCCTTTTCTCATCAAACACCGGCGGCGAAACGGCCCCGCCTCGTCAGATTCCTGCGGCAATGGATGTTGAGACTACAGAAATTGAGAAATAGGTCACCCCGTGGGGTGGGAAGGTTGCTATGTGGTTTCATCTAACTAGGTTGCTGGAAAGCCCCCATGCCCACAATTAGCCCCTGAGTCACCAGATCACCGTGGAGCGGTAGATTTTCAGTACCCGAAACTCATTCTTGTGGATAAAGAGCATCGTGCAGGACGAGACAGACTCTGTTGTTAAAACATCCACTCAGTGAAGATTTCCTGAGAGCCTTCTAGACACTAGGGAAACGAGGCTCAGGAACGCTCAGCCCCGGCCCCGGAGAAACTCACCTCCCAGTGGCTCTGACAGGAGCAAGCAGCAGGTCCTGCCCGCCATGGGGGAGGTCCCCGGGCCGCGTGAAGCTGGTGGCAGAGGTGGGCCTGCAGGCAGCCGGGACCTCAGAGCCATGACCCATGAGCAGAGCCGAGGTCTGTAGAGCGATTTGACCTTGCCGGGATCCCACCCCCGATGCGGTAAGAAAACAAAGACTCAGGTGATTGAACCCACCCTGAGGTCAGGCTCTAGAGCCTGTGGGCTTGGCCCCCGCCCAAGACCTCTGCCTGGCTGTTTGGGGGCCACGAGGTATAGTGGGCTCACGAGAGGGCACCAGGTCCCCAGGCAGTCTTTGGAATGAAAGGAAAAGGTGCTAAGGAATGGACTCCCGGTGAGAAGGAAACGGCTCTAAGGGACCTCAGAGGAAATACCCAGAAAAAGAGGAGGAAACCATCCACCTATTCGTTTTTTTCTGAATGGAAAAGATAGGCTGGTCCTCAACAAGTTCATATGCCCAGGGGGCTGGTCTGCAGAGCAGGTCTGAAACCACCGCCCGGGACGGAGGCCAAACCAGGGCTGACCAGGGACAAACTTGAGAGCTGATCAGACCGGGAGGCTTCCTGGAGGAGGAAAACAGGAATACTTAGGAGCCGATGTCCCAAGCACAGGAGAACTCATGGCGTGGAGTGGGATTATTCCCTCGAAATAACTTCGGGGCATCCCAGATGTGGCACAAATCCAATGTATAAGTCAGCTTTGGGGAGGTAGTCTCAGAAAGATAAAAATGCCTTAGGATATGAAAAGGTACCTATAAGGGGTTTTCATGAGGTCACATTTTAACCGGATCATGAAACACTGAGAAGTTCTGGTTTTATTTTTTAAAAAAAGCAAAACTCAGGAGGTGACATAGAAACATATCAAGTGACGTTTGCTTGTTAGTTCCATTAAAATGTCACCTGACAGAGGAACGCATGCTCTGTAATCACATCCGTGCTCTGTGTATGCTCAATATCATCCACATGCAGCCGATGGTCTCTTCTCCCTCAAGTCCTCAACCATCTCAGAGAAGTAAGCTTTAGCAAGTCAAATCAGAGCTTAAAGAAACGAGGCTTGGGCTCGGAGATAAATAGTATCATTGCCACCGATTTCATTGTTTCAAATACAAGATTTTATTTTGAGAAGAAAGTTTAATTAACCAGAGGTGGATCACTAAATTCTTTGACTTTAAAACCGCACTTTCTGCAAGATTTCACCTGCGAAATTCACAGCCTTTAATTACTGCCTCACGTCTTAAAAGGGAGACTCTTTCTTCTGAATGGCTAATAACGTTATTATAGGAGGTAATTATAGATCAGGTGTCTGGTCAATAACCCCAAAATGCATGGACTGCATCGTCCTGATTTTTGAGCTTGGAAAGCAATTTGCTAAAGAAACATTTTCTCCCCCAAAACAGTGTTGATGTTTTGGGTTTTTGTTTTTGTGTTTTTTTTTTTTTTCCCTGCTCTTTTTTCTTTTTAAGGGGCGGGGGGGGGTGGTGGGGAAGGGGGAGAAACATTTAGAAATCAGACCTTTACTGGATGAATTTCTTCACTTCCCAGAAAGCAAGAAAACAATTGTTTCCTGTAATTGGACAGTTTGATTGGAGGCAGGTGGTGCTGAGCCGAGGCGACCAGAGCCACAAAGCCAATTTTGGCTTCAAGCACATTTCCTTTCCTTCTCAGCTCCAGCAGTACAACATGTAAATTGGCTCTACAGAAGCTGACTATGAATTCAGTTCCCATTTTCTGTAACAAGCACCTTATCAGCCATGAAGAGTTTCAGCAATCGGGGACAGCGTGCAGATCTGACATGATTATAAAGCTGCCTCGAGATACCCCAGCATTAATTTCTCAAACGTGTTCTTGCTGCCACACAAACCAGGAATTTATGAGCAGTTCTGGAAACATCGTGTGCCATCCTTTTAAAATACGGTTGATATTTTTCTTTTTCCAGGTTCACTGGCCTTCACATGGCTCAAGTTACGTTATCTAGAGTTAATGTTGGCTTTCAGTATTTTTGAGTCACAGACCGTATCAACATGGCACCACAGATAATGAGGCACCAACCAGTCCTGAGAAGGGGCCAGAATCAGAGGCATGGGAATGGGGGGGCGGGGGGTTGGGGGGGTACCATTTGTTCTTCCCCTTGCTGCTTTTCATCCGAAGGTCTCTGAGCCTTTTCCTTATTTGTCTTCCCAAGTGCTGGCTCATTTGTCTTACCCCCTTGTATGGCAGCTGACACTCAATATTCCTCTTTCACGGATGGAGAAGCTGAGACCCGAAGAAGTTAATCGCTTCAGCCACGGTCACTACGTCAAGAGCAGAGAAGAGCGGCCCAAACAGTAACTTCCCAGCCCCCTGCCCCAAGTACACGTGTCTCTATTAATTTCCTACTGTAAGTCCGTAATACAAAACAGTCATTTTTAGGACACTTGCGAGAGAGTAAGGAAAGGCACGTGGAAATGTATCTGATAATTCTATCAAATTATTGTCCTTTGTACACGCTGAGTATCAAATCAGTCGCTTCAAAGGTCCAGCATATTTTATTACTAATTTTGGTCCATGCTTCATTTGTTTTAATGTTAACCGAAGGTTTGCTTACGTTTTGAGCTCCTTATTCATTTTCAGAGCTTGAAAACAATCTTTTCTAATCCCATGTGGATTAATGGCTAAAATAACCGCACTCCCAGAGAAATTCTACCTGTCAACCTCCGTACCTGTATAAAATTATTTTACCAAAAACAGATTGTGGAGTTTGCTGAGAGCCTCGGAATTGCAACAGTCCATCTTCCAAGGCGATTGCATCGAAGGAAATACCACCAAGTTTTCCCTTCCAGGCCAGTAGATACCTGTGGTTCAAAATCCTCCTTAATGACGGTCTCAGCATCTACACGCCAAAGGTTCCAGCACCAACAGCAGGTCTCCTCCACTGTTGGGAGGAGATGGGACACTCTTCCTTTAAATCTTTGGCTGAAGGTCTTCTCTAAAGACACATCCGTACGACATCTCTGGGAGACGACATCTCTCCCAGCCCGTCCAAGCAAGAGCTCTCCTGCCCTTTTCTGTTTGCCTTTACTGATCGCCCACTTCTGCCCCCAAGTTCACAGCGTCACATCACCCCTACCCCAGGGGCTGCCGGTGGCAAGCAGGGCACAGAGCAAGTGTGCACACAAATACTGTGTGCAGTTTCTTAAAGGGATTGCACGCTGATTAAACCTGTCAGAAGGCAGATTGGGTTTGCCCAAGGAGAGCTGGTTGATAGCTAACTCAGAAATCTTGGCAACACTACAGAACCAATATTTTTACAGAGGTGGCACCGTCTTGAACAATGTCCTCAGTGTGCAGGACACAGGCAGCCAGTCTATCGGTATCCGGTAAGGGTGACTTTTTCTTTCACCTTTTCTGAACAAACAGGCTGATGAAGGAGCTGGGCAGGGGACGGTGTTGGCAGTGAGAAGAGCTGCACAGGACACAGTGGGTGACGGGAAAGCCATGTCAACGCTCTCTCAGTAGATGCAGCTACCGCCCTGGACTCACGCAAAGCCAGCCAAGCCAGGTTCAAACAGGTTGCAGCCATCAGCTGAAGCCAGCCCCACAGCCCTGTTTGCTTTTCCTAGCGTGTGCAGAAACAGCCACACAGACGATAGTTTCACCAGGTAAAGCCAGAAGCACACGGCATTTCTCCCCAACCAGACCCACGCAGGCCATGACATTCTCAGTCCCTGCACCTGACAGGTGCCTCCCCCTTACCTTCCTCCCTGGCCTCAGCACCCATTCCCCCCATAGGGACTTTAGCACTCTGCCCCTAAATTCTCTTCTTCGTACGATATCGTTTTCTTCCCAAAGCCCATACTTTTCCCCGAAAACAACACCAACAAATATATTCAAGCTTTTGACCACCGACCCATAACGTCATCAGAACTGGGTGGTTCAGCTGGGCTTGGGTGGAACCAGTGAACAGCACCCCCACACGCATACACACACACACACACACACACACACACACACACACACAACTCTGGAGGTCAGGAGTGAGCTGAGGAGCAACCCATGCCCAGGGGGCCCTGGGCTAAGACAGCAAGGCCAAACAGGCCATCAGTGCCACCAACAGACTCACCCTACCACCAACTGGGAGCGTAAGATGACACAAATTTATTCTTTCACAGTTCTGAGGGAAAGAAGTCCAGAATGAAGGTCAACAGTGCCACGACCCCCTGAAACATGTAGCAGAGGATCCTTCCTTGCCTCTTCAGGCTTCTGGGGGTTGGCCATCCATCCCCAGTGCTGTGGACTGAGCACTGACGTCCCCCTCAAATCCACACATTGAACCCCTAGCCCGAGTGTGATGATATTTGGAGGCAGGGCCTTGGGGGGTACCGCCCTCATGAACAGGATCGGTGTCCTTAGGGGACAAGGCTAGCCAGCTAGCTCACTCTCTCTGCCCTGCAAGGATGCACGAGGAGACAGGGCCAGCCAGAAGAGGGCTCTCACCGGCACCTGAGCACGCTGGCACCCCGGTCGTGGACCTCCAGCCCCAGAACCGTGGGAAATCAACCTCTGTTGTGGACAAGCCACACAGTTTATGGTGTTTCATGAGAGCGGCCCGAGCGAGCTAAGACACTGGCTTGGCGTTCCTTGGCCAGAAACTGAAACACCGGAGTCTCCTTCTCCATGGTCACGTGGCCACCTCCCCTCATGTCCGTGTCTTCTCTTCTTATAAGGACACCAGTCATACTGGGTCAGGGGCCCACCCGGGTTCCGCGTGACCTCATCGTAACTAATTACTCCTACAAAGACCGTACTTCCAAATCAGGGTCACATTCTGGGGTACTGAGGGGCTAGGATTTCAACATATCTTTTGGGGGCGCGCAAGGCAACCCATAACGGTCACCAAAACCTTTCAGTTCCTGCTCTTTGCTCAGAGAATGAAGTCCACACCCCAGTCTTGCTTCCAGGCCCCCCATGAGCTGTCCCCACACTGTCGTAATGCACCAGCCCAAGGGTCCCCCACACCCCCGGCCCATGTCCACCTCTGCACTTTGCTCATGCTGTTCCTTCCTCCAGGAGAGCCCTTCCCATTCTCATAGCATCCAGCTTAAATGCCCGCCCCCCCCCCCCAGCTTCTTTGTGTGGCCTCCATTGCAAAGAAACCGAGATCCACGTCCCTAACCTTTATTCCTCGTAAGGGACTCAACTGCCTTCTACTTTATGTCAGAATAATGAATAATTTTATTTCTCTTAGTGTTTTGCAAGCTCTTCAGAGCTTTTCCTTTCCCCCATGGCCCCTGTCAAGTAGCAGACACTCCATAAATGTTCAACAAAGTGGAGGGACCTCACGCATACTTAACCTAACCTATCAGCAGACATTAACACGTCCTGCTCCTTAGATGAAAGAAGATGCAGACAGGACATTGTAGAGATGGGAAGACCTGAAGAATCAGGGACAGTCTCGCTTGGCCAACACCCACGCTTACTATGTAGAACCTTCGGCTCAACAGCGACTGGCCGTCATAACTGAACCCAGAAGAGATAACCCTGAGCGCAGGCAGCCGACGCTGGGCCCTGTGAGCCCTCTGAGATTCACAAATCACTTGGAGGATTTCTGCAGAAGTCACTCACTCAGCATCCACTGCCCACCTTCCTGCAAGGAACCCACTGGGCACGGAAACAGCTGATCGTGCTGTTGACACACAGGAGCCCGAGACAGTGCCTTGGACAGGTTGGGAGCGCTGAAAACTGTGGACTGACCATGACCACGGGGGCGGGGGTGGGGGGTGGAATGAGACAGTCCTCCAGACGATTAGCACTTACTGGGGACCAGCTTCTGGCCAATGGCTCCAAGTCCGCCACTCAGGGAAGGGCAAATGCTGAGCCACAGAGGGAATGGCTGACCCCCCACGGGGAGGTTGCTCCCCAGACCTAGAAAACGTGAGGAAGTCTCCACCACGTGGCAGCCGGAGGGGGAGCTGGAGAACGGGGAGTTGTGCTTCTGTCCCAGAACCCCTTGCTGGCCCGCTGCACCGAGCCATCCGCTTCTTCGTCTTGTGTCCATTTCCTCAGGGAAATGGCTGAGCGTGTGTGTGTCAAGCCCCTAGCACAGCTCGTGCTGCGTGGCTGGTGCTCAGCAGGTGACAGTCATCGGGAGGACCGTCACCCCTTCCAGTGGCCGCGGTCAAGCCAAAGTTTTCAGCGCCCCCAACCTGTCCGACGTGCTGTCTTGGGCTCCTGTGGCGTCAACAGAAGTGGGGAGCACACCCCATCCCTGTACCCCCACCCGCAGAGCCCCCCACCCCCGGCCCCAGTAACCTCACCACTCAGACTTCTTACCAGATGCTGCTCAATCATAAGTCGTCCCCTACTGCTATTGACTTTTGATGGGAATAGATCTTCCTCCCCAAATAGAAAGCAGGGCTTTGGCATCAGGGCAGGACCTGGTTCGCATGCTTTGCTATCGGCTGTGATGGAAGGTCAGGGAAGGTCCCCCACGTCTGCCCCTCCCCTGACCAGGATCCTAACCACAGGAAACATGCCCCACTCCAACCACCGTGCCCACCATCCCTCTGTTTAGTGTGGCGGATTTCAAGCCGAGTCCTCAACACAGTGAACGTCCTTATCAGGCAGGAGGCAGACGACAAGAGGGCTGCAGAAGCCCCTCTGCTGCCTGCGAGAGCCCAGAGCCATCCCCCAGCCCTTGGGCAGGGATTCTCCCCTGCACTGTCCTTGTGCTATCGCGCTGGGAGGAGGGGCCCTATCACAGTATCCTTCTCATGCCTTAGCCCACCACGAGGCTATCTAAGGCCCCAGTGGGGTGTTTCCCACCCACGGAGGCAGATTATTCCATTTTTAGTTCTCACTGTTGGAAAGGAAATACGACTTACTGAGCCCCTAGTGTGTGCCAGTGAGCCTAGGTGCCTCCAAGTATATTTTCTCCTTAATCTGTACAAGTACCTTGTGAGTTACACGTTGCCTTACCCTCTCCAACTGAAGATAAAGGGAGACTCGAAAGAATTAAGGCAGCCCCAGGCTCCCACGGATGCCTGATGCCGTTAGAACGCGAGCTGGCCCGAGCACATTTCTCGGCTTTACTCCACATTTACCATTGATCTCATTATTAATAGGGCCCCTCATTTCTATTGTGCTAAATTTCTCCGTGAGCTATTTTCCACCCTCTAACCTCCATTCCACATCTTAGCCCACCAATCACCGTTTTAATCCCTTTCTGTATCGATCTTCCTTCAGACATTCGGAAGTCGTCAGCCTGTGCCTCGGACCCAGACCTGCTTCCAGGGCCTGGCCCAGATGAACGTTATTTGGAGGCTTCCAGACCGGGGCCCGACAACTCCAGCTCCCTAATGCAGAACTCCCTGAAAGCCATGCATACCATACACACTGCCGTGCCCTTTCTTCCGCCGCAGGTGCACAGAGGAGTGGTTAGGACCGTGCATCCCAGCATCGATGGCCTGCTGTTTGCCTTTTACCAGCTGTGTGATCTGGAGCAAGCCACTTGGCATCTCTCAGCTTCGGATCCTCACCTGTAAAACGGCGGCGTGTGGTCCCTAACCCGCGGGCTTCTTTAGAGCACAGGGTTTCAGCGTGCAAGCCCAGGGCCTGGCACATGGAGTGCCCTCCATACATGCATTTATTGATATTTTCCTTTAACGCTGGGGCAAGCCACAGCACCTGTGCGTTTTTACAGACAGCCAAGTGTAATCCCAGAAGGACAGGAGAAAGAAACACCTAGTTGGTTCCCCATCCTCGATAGCGCAGACCCAAAAGGGGAAGCCCTTTTCCCCCTGATGGTCAGCGCACGCTCGGACTTGAGAAAGCCCCGCTCCCGGCACGGGAGTCCGCAGAGATGGGAAGATGTGTTCGAGCAGCGAAGCAGCTTCCTTCCGGATACGGAGAGTGCCGCACGTTCTCAGCACAGCTGCAGCAGGAGAATTTGCCACCCCCTTTGGATCTGGGAGAGAGGTTTTCCTGGGCCCCGGGAGTCCTGGCTGCGCCCCACCCCCCCCCCCCGCCCCGCCCCGCCTTGGACCAGGCAGCATCTCTGTCCCCTGAGGCACCCAGCCCCAGTGCCCAGCCCCCGCCCCGTCCCCCAGAGCCCACCTGCCTGCCAAGTGGCAGCCTTGAGAGCCAGAGCCCCTAAGAGCCAGGGCTGAGCCTTTGAGTCCTCACGTCCCCACCACAAGTGCACACTGCATAAAGGAGCACACAGGAAAGAAGGGAAGCTGAAGAGGGATGAGGGTAGGAAACGAACTCGTTCCCCAGGTGTATATTCCCTTTGTGCTGTGACCCTCTGCTGGCCTCGTCCCTTCCTATGACCTGTCCCTCACCAACCAGGGGCTGCAATTCAGCATGTGTTTCTTCGAGTTCTTCCTTTGCCTCTGCAGCTTTGGGAAGAGACTTCTGGGGATAGTTCTGATGTTGATATATCTAACCAGAAAAAAGAAGTTACACTGCTCACTTCCGAGTGCTTCTGGACGTGATCCTTTGGCAAACAGAGCGTTGGAAGCCACGAGTAACAGAACAGTGAGGCTGTGTACTCAGGCCAGGGAGCAAACCGCAAACTGAGTCATAGAACTGGAACACACGAGAAGCTGGGGCTCAGATTCCACTCAGGCGGAGGAGGTGGACAGGAAAATACAGCATTCTTAGGACTAACCTCCTAAGCCCCAAGTATTACACCTGAGCCCCGGGTGCTGCACACCATCATGTCCACTTTACAAATGGGGAAACTGAGGCCAGGAGAGGTTAAGTGATTGACCACAGTCCCCTGCAAGTAAGTAGCAAAGCCAGGATTCAACCCCCCTGCCCCTGCATTTCCCCTCCTGCGGGGTAAGCGGCCCTGCAGAAGCTGTGTAGACCTCAGACCTCCCAGGCTGTCTGCCTGAGCCTCTTACCCTACTTCTGGGAGCCCACGCGGACACATTGCTCTGAAAAATTGTTAGTGGCCATCTGTATCAAAGGCTCTGAAAAAGATATGCTCGTATGCTTTGGTCCGTTAAGTACCTTCTGGGAATCCATCCAAATGAAATACCCCAGAATATGGAAATAAAGCTTTATGTACAAAGATGTTCATTGCTTTGTTATTTATTAAGAATACACTGTATTCTGAAAAACTGGAAAACACCTAAATGTCCAACAGTAGGGAAACAGCGATGTACATTAAATTATGTTTTATATGCATTTATTTAAAAGATGCTAGTTGGAAAAAGACAGTGAAAATGTGGGAAAACACATTTAATTTTAAATGAGAGCAAGAGGCTACAAAACTGGATATATATTCTTTTTCTACAACTGTTTTTAAAACCACTTGTAGGGGTGCCTGGGTGGCTCAGTCAGTTAAGCGTCTGACTCTTGATTTTTGGCTCAGGTCATGATCTCTAGGTTTTTGAGTTCGAGCCTTGCATCATGCTCTACACTGACAGCAGGGAGCCTGCTTGGAATTCTCTCTCTCCTTCTCTCTCTGCCCCTACCCCCCCCCCAAAATAAATAAATAAACTTAAAAAAATAAAACCACTTGTTGTTGAGCACTAAAAAGTCAGAGGAACAAAATGGAAAATGAAAGAAATTTGGATCCTGTCTACCAAGGCCTACAGCCAGGAGACAATTGCAACCAGGTAAGAAAATTACTGTGTAGGAGAAACCAGACTAGAACAAGATGTACCAAAGCATAAAGTAGCAAACTTCTGGTTGGGGAAATACAAGCAATTTCTTTTTCTTCTCTTCTCTTTACTCTTTTTGCATTTTAAAATTTACAGCGATGAGTACGACTTGTTTAATTAGACATGCACTTCATTGTTCAAAGACCTGTGCTCCCTGTTCTACCTCCCACCAGCCCCACGCCCGTGGCTCTCTGGATGAACCCTGATGCTCCGCTGTGACAGTCCCAAGTCAGGGACCAAGCCCCCCAGGTCACGGGCATTGGGTCGAATGAAGGGGTTAAGCTTTGCCACAAACAGGTGAATTCCAGCTCTGCCCATTCTCTGGCTGTGTGACTCTGGGCACATGGGTCCCCAAACCCCTGTGCCCCTCCAAGTCCTCTCTGCAATATGACAAGCCCTGCAGAGCTGTGTAGGCCCCGCAGACAAGCATGCACAGTGGGCTCCCAATTATCGGAGGTTACAGTTTGCAGAACCTAGTAGAACCCAGGTCATGGTCGGCAGCTGCCTTCTTCCGATTCCACTGGTCTTGCTTCCTTCTGACACCGGTCACGAAGCCCGTTCTTTAGAAAGTCCGGGCTGAGGCCAGGCTGGTCTGGGAGGCATTCGGCAGCCACAGAGTCACCCAGCACCTTCCGTGGGAGGCAGCAGAGCGCATCCTGCCCAGCCCCCGCCTCTGCGGCCCTCACCTGGGCGCACCTGGAGAGAGCCCCGTGAGACTGGCGCCCGGGCTTCTGCGGGACACAGACAATGCCGGTGATGAGGGTCATTTTCAGATGAGTCGAGATAAGCGTGTGTTTTTCTCTGACCTTGGCTGTCATTCTCTCACAATGGGCGGATGATAACGTCTAACTGTTTCTAAAAACGCTGCAGACAGCCAAGAATGAGCCTTACAAACAAGCAATTGCTTTCAGAGGAGACTTCTGGAGCTCCCCCGGGTTGTTGTCTCCACTTCAGGCATTTTTGAAACTGAAGAGAAGTTTTATTCCTTTTCTGCTCCCCACACGGAGTATGATCTGGGGTAAAAATCGCGAGAGGCGCTCAAGGGATGGGTGGTCCAGGAGCAGCCCTGCCTGGGCACCCCACGCTTCCCCCGGCCCAAGGGTCCCACCTGCGGGGTGCGGGGCCCGGACAGGTGATGCCGCGTGTGCTCCGGCCCCACCGATGGGACCGGGAGGGACGCTCATTCCACCGAGGCCGGCCGGCCTTGGCCGTGGAAGACCCTTTCCGACCTTTCTCCCTGCTCCTTCGACACCACTTACTGGGTCGCTGTGCTTTCTGTGTCTCACATCTGGACAAAACTGGCTAAGACGAAGCCGGAGGGCAGCATGCTGGCGGTGAGGAGGGAGGGCGCGGAGGGTGTCCCCTGAACACACAAACGTCAGCTCAAGACCTCAGTCTCGTTTGCTCAGCGCCCAGCTAACCACAACCACGGATCGTACGAGGGTCCGCCGTAACCCGCAGCAGGGAACGAGGTTTCCCTACACGGCTGTTTCCATCTGTACGTACAGCGTCTTCTCGTCTGGTTAGCCAGCCAGAGCCACCGCAGCTCAGCACCACACCCTGGGCCCTTTCAACCACAGAGGTCCAGCTCTCACAGGTCTGGGGGCTGGAAGTCCACGATCGACATGTGGGGAGGGATGGTTTCTCCCAAGGCCTCTCTTCATGGCTTGCAGATGGCCATGTTCTCACGGTGTCCTCACAGGGTCAGCCCTCTGTGTGTTCCTGTGTCCCCATCGCCTCTTCTGATGTGGTCACCGGTCCTACCGGATAAGGGCCCATTCAGAGGACCTCATTTTACCTTCATCTTCTCTTTAAAAACTCAATCTCCAAATACAGTCACATTCTGAGGTACTGGGAGTGAGGACCTCAGCATATGAACATGGGGTACACAAATCACACCATAATATCACCCCAACTGTTATTTTACAGACGAGAAAGCCCAGGCTTTTCCTAGATCTCACAGCAAATTGGTGTTAGAGGCCAGAGTCCAGTGCTCGCCCTGAGCCTGTAGCCTCTGCCCCTCCCACCACCTTTTTAGACGTGCTCTCTCTCCTCTCCACGGCCCTGTAAATTGAACTGTAGCCTGAAGAAAGTTCCCACTCATTTGCAGAAGAGCTCTGGGTTGGAAGACAAAAGGCTCATGGGTCAGACTCCCTGCCCAGCTCCAGTCTCTGACAAGTCACGTGCTTAAAGCTCGCCAAGCCTCAATATCCTCATCTGTAAAATGGGGAAGTTAATACTAAATCCCTAAGTAGCGAAGTCTGCACCAGTAAGCACCTTGGGATGAGGACAAGGAGCAAACAGAAACGGCCCCGCCACACGGAAGCTACCTGAGGACACGCACTGTACATGCCTCGGAAGTTTAATTTTACAGCCATAATTTAATTCAAATCACAGGTATAAGTCCTCTGCCTAAGACCACCTCCACACCAAACTCCGCCAGCCTCTTTGAATGTCTAAGAGTTTGTCAAGGAAAACAGATCGCAGTTCTTCTAGAGGGTTCAAGACCACAGAGGCACCCCTGACGCAGACAGACACACCCCTCGATAGGTCTGGCCAGCCAGCTGGCTTTCACTGTCCTCTGCAGGAGTGTCCTCCTGAGTGTGGCACTCACCACAGACGGGTGCACGTGAGGCCACCCTGCATTCCAGAAGAAAGAGAAGCCCCAAGGTTCCAGATCCTGGTGCCATTTTTGTTCATGATGTAAACATTCCACCTCTGGACTCCCAGTGGCTCACCCATAAAATCAGAAAAGAGAAGGCAAACGCGTGCCACTCCTCAAGCTGGTAGGGCAAGGAAGAAAGGATGTTGCCTTCCGGACAGGGAGACCCCACTCGTAAGCGTCTCTGCATCTTGACTGACTGACTGGGGGCAAGTGCCATAGCCACTCCCGGGATTACTTTCTCCAGGTGCAAAGGAAGTTCATCAGGCACTTGACCGTGGGATCGTTTCTAACAACTCCTTACGTAAGTGAACATTATGCAGAGTCGTTGTGAGCCTCTATGTATCATGTTAGCTTCCTCCGTATGTCCTGACAAGCAGGTCACATAGGCAAGGTCTTCTCCGCTCTAGCTCCCGCAAATATTCCAAGACCGCCTTAGGTGTGCGAAGTGCCTCACGGCGCCCATCGTTTAATAGACGGCCAACACGCGTCCCTGGGACAGCACGCGACCTCCCTGAATACTCAGACCCGGAGAGGTTAAGTGACCTGCCATGGGGACTCTTCACCTAGGTCTGCTGACCAGATCAGCACTGTCTCCACGGCACACAGACAAAGCTTTGTTCCCCCTGTGGAAAGTTCAGGGACCTGCACTGCACGAGAGCCGCCCTGAAATGTCCCCGCCAGGCATTGAACTTGGAGTTCACGTTTGCCTTCAGACTCCTTGGCTAACCAAGGCTTCCGAAGTTCTCCCGGAAGCGCGTTTGATGTGATCCCTTGCGTTCTGCTGGCTCGGCTCCCATTCCCTTCTTTGAACCTAAATGCTTCCAACATTGAAATTTTAAAAAGGAAGGAAGGAAGGTCGTTGTATTATTAAATCCTCCGTTTGTACCTTGAGGTCCTATTTTCCCGTTTCATTAATGAGATGGGAGGACGAACTGCTGGTTTCAAGACTTGAGCGCTCCCTTCAGCCTGGAGCCAGTCAGAGAAATCCACCTGCCCCAAAAGGTCCCACGGCCCCCTCTCACCCTCCTTGTGAGCATCAGGAGGCCATGCAGGTGGGGTCTGCCCTGCAGAGAGGGCAGGGAGCCGGCGGAAGTCCCTTCTGGTCTGCATTCCACTAGGTGAGTCAGGCCGAGCCCCACTCTTGCCTCCGCCGTCACAGGAATGGGTACGCGGCGCGATGTTTACAGTTCCTTTTCCTCTCTTTGGTGAGGCTTCTGAGAAAGGCGGCTCTACCTCTGACAGGTGCGATCCTTCACACGGGCTCACCTGCTGCTGTGGGGGTCGGGTCCCGGGACCGTGCACATACCAGCCGACCCCGGCTCTCCCCGGCCTACGAGGACAGACACATCCGACTCCTCCGGGGCCAGGAACACAGCAGCCGGGCACTGCTGGTGTTTCCTCAAAGGTTTGGTATTTGAGACTCGTGGCTAAATTCAGTAATAACACCACAATTTCACCAAAAAGCATTACAGTGATTACTGGGTTATATTAGGAGCTTATTTAAGATAACATCTTATTTGCACAATGTAGTTCAAATAGATGGTTAGTGCAGTCAGTGCGATTGTTAAACTCCTTATGTACATTAGCATAATCACTCTGGAAGTGCGTGCCACTTTTAAACATATGAACAGTTAAAACCGAAAGCATAAATATATGTCTTTTAAGGTGGTGGCACAGTTAGAATAAGAGCGTTTAGGTTTATATGTAAACAGGAATTTAGTTGTCTCTTTAGCAGTACAGTAGGTTGTAAAACTCTCCCCAAGACAGCTCCCTTAAAGAAGCCAAATCTGCTGTCCCAAACTGCTGTGTTTTATTAATAATAGTTTCTGCTTATCAAATACCTTCTGTATGCCAGGCGCTGTGCTGGGCACGTTCCGTAAATATCTCATGTGGTTTACCTCTCTCTGCACTGAGAGCCGTAAATATTTTTATCCCCACTGGAAAGAAGATAAAATTGAGGCTCTAAGAGTTTAAACGGCCTGTCTGAGGCCACACAGTCAGAATTTTCCGGGCACTCTCCACGCCTCACTGCTCCTCCGTCACCTGTCACCACACGTGGAGTGTCCGGTGGGTTCCAGACAACGAGTAGAACGTAAGGATGGGCCTCGGGGCCTTGACTGGTCCCCCCAGGGGCTCTGAGTGGCTAGAGAGCACAGAAGGAAACCAAAGCCGAGGGCTGAGCCAGCAAGAGGCCTCCTGCACCACCTCGCCTCTTTTCCTAAGAGCCCAGCAGCTGGGCAGGGGCTGGGGGACCTCAGACACTGCAAACCCACTGGGGCCTCCGAGCACATTAGAACTTCCGCAAACCCTCCAGATGCCTCAGCCCTGCCGTCACCCACAATCACGGCACCCTGAGAGTGCGCGGGGGCTCTTTCCCAGCTGAGAACCATCACTCTTTCGTGGCCCTCGTCATCGCCCCGGCACATGGCTTTCTGTGCTGGCATTTTTGTTCTTTCTTAACAGGGGAACATGATTTTTCCTCACGTCACACATGAGACGCTGAGCTGCTCCGAGGGATGCAGGTCAACACCTCAGGGGCCCTCCTCCCCAGCACACCAGCCTCCCAAACCCCAGGTGCGATGCTTCAACTGCATTCAGACTATCACACCTGGGCTTTCCAGGTCATTCGAGAATAATCCAAATGCCCGTTCCCCAGTGTCAAGACTCACCTATGATCCTTCCAACCACAGCTCCCACAGGCCCCCTCTCTGAACTTATGGAAAATGCTAACCAGTAGCCACACTGACTAATTTCAGTTCAACCCTGACCCTCTGGCAAGAAAGCCGCAGGGCTGGGAATTAACTAAGACGGCAATCATGTAATATATAATATAGCTAATTGTGTATTCTATTTCCCGCATAATATAAACGCGTGTGATGTGACACACTGAGTTACATCGTGCAGGAGAGCAGTAATTCTGCTGAAGTTCTTTAACCAGGATTTTTGTGAAGCACGCTGGGCATCCCACGGCGAGGCTAATCCCACGCTCTCGGCACACACTGCCCAGGTGAGCCTCACGCCAGCCCTTCACCCAGCGGCTGAGGCCTCCTCTGTTCAAATCCCACCTCGCCCTCTCTCCGCTGTAAAAAGTTTAGCGCGTGTCTGGGCCCCATCTGTAAACTGGAGATGGTTATGGTCCTGACGCCACGGAGCTGCTTTGAAGACAGAAGCCCCTGCAGAGCCCTGAGCACAGTGTCCAGCCCTCGACGAACACTAACCGGACAGTAACTGGTACTTATATTAGACACATAGATGCGTTTCTCTTGGAAGGTAGCGTATCCCACGCGTCTTGTTCTGAGAGAATGTGTCTGGGGGCGCCTGGGTGGCTCAGTCAGTTAAGCGTCCGACTTCGGCGTGGGTCCTGATCTCACAGTTCACAAGTTCGAGCCCCGTGTCGGGCTCTGTGCTGACAACTCAGAGCCTGGAGCCTGCTTCGGATTCTGTGTCTCCCTCTCTCTCTGCCTCCCCCCACCCGCTTGCACTCTGTCTTTCTCTCTCTGACTCTCTCTCTCTCTCTCTCAAAAATAAATAAACATTAAAAAAAAAAAATTAGAGAATGTGTCTGCCCTGAGCATACCTGTAGAAACTCCTTGATCAGCTGCTCCAGCCTTTCTCATGCCGCTGCACCCCAGGGTACCCTCGGACTTTCTGTAGAGAAGCCATTCCCCAAGTCCCCAGGCTGAGCTGGCTGCCTCCACACCCACCTCTCCCTCAACACTGCCACTGTAATCATTCCTATGTCTGTCTCCACCCCAGACAGAGGCCCCGGCCCCGGCCGTGTTGCCTCCGTCTCCAGTGGCCTTCCCAGGGCGAGCACAGAGGGGCTTGGCAAATGCTCGTTTACTCAACAAACTTGCCAAGCTTCCCCCGGTTGATGATCTAAGTATAAGTTTTGGTTTGGTTCCTCCAGTAGCTAACCAAAGCTAGCCTGGAAACTCGTAAACACACCTGCACAAAACACATGGGGAACTCGGCCGGGCCCCATGCGGGTCCTGGAACAGTCAGCCTTACCCCAGCAGCAACAAGAGGTACTTCGCCCCGGGGGCGGGGGCCCGGGGAGGACACGCACGCAAGGTCATCGCATCCTTTGCCCTCTGAGGTAGGTGCTATTAACCCCATTTTACAGATGAGCAAACCGGCGCTCAGCAAGTCTAATTAGCCAAAGGTCATGCAGCTGCTAAGTGTTTGTCTACACTCGAAGGCAGAAAGGCAATTGGTTAGGAACGTTGGTGCTAAGAACACTTAAAAATAGCCCTGTGCATTTTCCCATTCTTGAAACAGGTTGACTAATCAGGGACTCAGCTGAAAAAAATCCAGCAAAATGACTCAGTTCCTAGCAATTTCTCCCCGTCACCTTGGGACAACCCCAGCCAGCCGAGAGACAGAGCAAGAGAGGGAGGAGAAAAAGGAAAGAAAAAAAAAAAGGATGCATTAGCATGAAGGCCCTAGCCATTTCCTCTCACTCGGCTCTGTGGCCTCCTTCAACGCCGCCCGCCGCTGTGCTCACAGGGCGAGAAACGCCTGTGGTAACATCAGGGCAGGCTGGAGGGCTTATTTCCTGTCTTCTAAATATACCCTTGTTCCGATGGTATCTCGTCCCCCCTGCGTCATGGAGGGACGGCCGCCCTTTACATTGCAAATGTCTCAGAACTCCTCAGCCCAAAAGGAAGGTCCCGTGGAGAAAACGCCACTCTCTAAACACCTTCAGGAGCAGTGTGCTCAGGCTCCCGCGCCTCCTCCTCCCGCCCCTCCCCCTCCTCCCCAGCTGGGGCCCCGGACAGCCCTCAGGGCGGGAAGAAAATGTCCAGCAGGGCAGGCCCTCCGTGAATGTTATCAGAGGAAAAACTCAAGAACCAAGAAGCAAACAGAAACCACTGTGCATCTGCTGTCGCCGTGCCACCTCCGGATGCCCCAGCCTCCATCCAGGTGTCCTTCTGGAAGAAAGGGCCCATTCAGGACTGTGGCCGCTGTTTCTCGAGCCGAGTTCCTCAAACACGGCAAAAGGAGGAAAGACAGGAAGGAGGGGGCAGGGCCTCCTGGGTGGCCTGAGAGCTTACGGTGAGGCGAGCACCCACCCGGCTGTGGCCTGGCTCTGTGGCCTCTGGGCAGGAGGCATGGCCCTCGGCCTCCATCAGATCATCTGGAGGCTGGGTTGCTAAGAACTATGACTCCTCACAGGGTTTGGGGAGGAGTGCCCTAAGGGAGGAGTGAGTGCTCGGCACTAGGGTTTGAGAGACCGTGCTCCCACCCTGGGTGGGCTACACTTCGATGAGCTCACTCAGCATTCACAAAGGTGCCTCCTTCCTCCTCACAATCAATGTCAGTAGAAATGGCAACAGTTTGCTTCCTGGCTAAGGGTAGGAAAACAAGGCTCAGACAGGTGGAGGAAAAGGCTCCTTGTCATGCAGCTCAGAAGCGCCAGCTGCACTGCGGGCCTGTCTGAGTTCTTCTGATCCTGGGCATCTTCCCCCAGACAGCGGATGCACCTGCGGTGGGAGGTGGGGTCCCAGAGGCGATATTCCCAAGGATGCAGTGTTGCCTGAGGCTTAGAAACAGAGATGGGGTGGGGAGGGGGGACCCTTCCTGTTGGAGTCCTTCAGGAAAAGCCACAGGGGCATCTGTGATCTGTGCCCCGTGCCAGCCGGCTCAGCCCCGCTGCTGGAAGGGATCTCCGCAGGGCTTCTCCAACAACTCCAGGGGCAACCCTTGGACGTCCTCTGCACGCCCTGGGACTCCAGCTCCTTCCTGGGTCTGGAAGAGGGGAAGGGAGGAGGAACAAGCCACGGGCGAGAGAGAGTGTGGTTCCGGTAGGGCTGGGGGCGTGGGGAAGTGACCACGCAGGCCTCGGGTCAGCACTTTCCCCTCTGGCCCACTGCGCAAGGAAGCATCACTCCCTCCGAGGCGTCCAATCAACGAGCTTATCTACAGAGCTGAGGCAAGAGCTTTGGAGAAGGGCACTTACTTACTATGTGACCTTGGACAAGTCCCTGATCTGACGTCACTGGCACCGGACAGGAAATGGTTAGGGTGGGGCCCTGAAACCATTCCTTCCGGAGAACAGTCACCGCATGTGACATTAGACCATCTTCCACCTCAGGGTGAGCTCTGCCTCCTCAGGGCAAGACCCCTTGGGCTCGGCAACCTGTGCTCCCCCGTCTCCTTGAGCCTCAGGCTAGTTGCTCTTCGCCCCTCCATGAATACCAGGGGATTTCACCGACAGGTATGAATGAGGGGGACCACGGAAGTCGGTGGCATGCTAAGGCCAGCCCTCACTAGATCGCTAAGCCAAGCGTGACCATCGCTTCCCAAATGTGCGTTCGGGGATATCTCGCTGGCCGGCCTGAGATGCTACAGGACGACAGTATTGACACCACAAAAATGGTCAAACATGGGCTTTTTCCTTCTCCTTTTGGTCAGTTGTTAAACAGCTTCTGGCGTATCACTGGAGCCCAGCGGTAGACAGGTAGGAGGGATCCCATCCGAAGCTTTGATTCCCCCCCCCCTTTCCTCCTTTGGATACCAAGGAGTTGGCTGGGAACTGACACACTTCCAAATGCCCTTTACCCTTGTTGGTTGAGTGGACGTATCACGGGACCAAAGCAGCTCTCCTCTCCACTGCCATGTGTCCCTACAGCCTCACCCCAACGTCACAAGCCTGGCCAAGCCACGGGTCCTCGTCTGCGAAAAGAGGCTAGAGCATGGAAGCTGCAAATGAGACAGAGCCCTGGAGGTTACGAAGCCTAGCATTTAACAGCAGATACGGTTGCTTGGGCAACAGTCCACTTTTGCCCGGGCTTTGCCAAGCTTTCCACAAGTTCTCTTCCTCCTAATTTGCTTTGATCTCCATGAGCTCTCAGAAAACCCCCCAGTGAAGTGCCCTTGAGGTCTGGAAAACCCAGGAACAAAGAGTCACTCTTCACAGAAGTGTTTTATAAGACTTGCTCAGCTCAAGACCCAAAGTGTGAGCTCAAGAGATACCATGCGGGATCGCCTCAGAGCTCAAAGCCGCCCTCGAGTTTGTCACACACCTTCATTTGACAACTGGGGCAGCTGGGGCTTGCTCAAGGCCATGTGTGAAACTACGGTGAGAGCTAAGACCGAAAGCATCTAGCATCACAGGTGGAAACTGGGAGACATGGTTGCTTTTCATAACATACCCACCCGAAGCATGAGGTCTGTCTGAGCCGAACTCTTCCTAGAGAATCAATGTTGCACACATCCACGCTAGCCATCCGACACCTGTTGGCCTTGCCCCGGGAGCCGACTCTCTGGAATGGCCCATTTGGCCTTTCCTTCTGCTCCAGGCAAGAACTGGAAGGCATTTCGCAGGCCTCCTCACAGCTAGGTTCTGGATGCAAACTGGCTCGCACCAAAGGACACCATCAGCAGGCAGAGTGAGGTGGATATGATATTCCTGTAAGAGCTTCACCGCTGCTGTCAAAGAAGCAGTAGAGATATCAGCAGCAACTTTACAGTATCCGTCCTCCAGTTCCTGGGTGTTTTGATCTGGCTTCCTGACCCCCTGGACTGCAGCCTTCAGTGTGTGTATGTGGCGGGGGGGGGGGAGGCGGGGGGGTGGTGATTCTCCAGTGGAATCAGATGCCTCAGTACATCGTGCTTCCAGCCCTGCTCAGAGGCAGCCGCTCTCCTGATGGCCAGCTCTGTGTTCTTCTAGGATCCTGTCAGTAGCCCAGCGTAGAACCTGCTCCTTCGGCCCTTTCTAAAGACCAAATCCCCTGTATTAAGACCCTTTCCACTTAACATGTCTGGAGCGGTTTCTGTTTCCCACAATGAGTTCTGACTGACACACTTGCCCTTGTGTCCTCAGATCCAGGCAGTTCGTGTACTTTGTAGTTTAAGGAACAGCTACCAGAAAAGTCTTGGAGTCTCTATAAAACCCTTCCTGGACTCTACGGTCGGTCCTGATACATTGCCGGGAAGGTGCCGGAGCACTGCTTACTCTCCACTGGTTTTTCAGCTCACGAGCATCGAGATTCATGCGATGCTGAGCGTTCTCTTGGCACGCAAGCAAATCAAATACCCACTGGTACAGACAGATCCTTTGCTAAAGGGAAATTTCAAGGGCTCAAACGAAGTATATCCCACCTTAGGCTTTGATGGGGAAGCCCCTCCTATAGATAGATCGATGGAGAGCTGGGGGACCATTCTCCTGCAAAACTCTGCAACTTGATTTTAAAACCAGGTCAAGGTCAGAGTGTTCCATTCTCTGGTCCACACAGAAGTCCTGTCCCGAGTCTACACGACATGTAGGGCCATGACAGATCACTCACCAGGTGGGAAAAGACAGAGTTGACCCTTACTGGGGCCGCTGGCCTCCCCTTCCCTCTGGCCCTCCCCCACAGGTGCAGTGCCACAAATGCCCCCCTTTGCCCACCAGAAGTGAGATCACCCTCAGGAAAAGCAAAACCACATGGTCCTTCACTCTCTCCCAATTTCACCTCGGTCATTGGGTCCAAGGACTGATTCGGATCATCTTCCCATTTCCACTTGGTGTTGTGTCATCAAAGACATGTGTCCAGCTGGTGAGCAGAATTAGAAACATACATCAGTCTCGATGGCAAGACAGGGAGGGACTTTCCTCAGAAGTTAGTTTCAACACTGCCCTCTAGAAGAAGAGGCAGCAAGAAAGCCATGAATGCCCACCCAGTCAATGCTCAGAAGATGAGGGGATCCGGCTCTCCCAGCCCCCCTGCCCCTGCCTCCCTTCTCTCCTCACTGCTGGTGCTGACCTGGGTGAGACCCACCCCCGTGCTCCACACCCAGATGCCCAGCAAAGGGGTCTGCGGCCACCACCGCCGCCCCACCCCCCCATCAGCGGCCTGCTTACCCAGGCCTGGGCCGCGCCCCCAAGCCCCCCACAAGCAGGAGCCTCAGGGCTCACCCCGACTGTCTCCTGAATCAACTGTCTCAGTTGGGCATATTCATCCCCCACATTTCACTATGCTTTAGTTTGATTTTAATTAACTATGCTTTTATAATTGAAAAATCCATATATACACACGGCAACAAACAAGTCGGAGCATGAGAAGATATACAATGAAAAAACAGGCTGCTTCTCCCCTCTCTGAGCCCACAGCCCGTGCCCCAGTGGCTGTTACTATCAAGAGCCCCCCACCCCTGGGGACCCTTCCAACAAGCCTTTTACATGCACAGGGCTAACACTATGGGCTGGCCAACTTAACTGCTTTTTCGGACTCTCTCTCCTTGTTGGAGTGGCTACAAAGCCAGACATTTGCTCTCCTATCCTTCCCTGCAACTGAGCAAGGGCATGTGGCCCTGTCCCGAACAAGATATGGGACTGAATTGGCCCATGGCAGGGGAAGGAGGGGCCAGGCGGCATCTGGAAAGCTCTCGATGACCAGATTATTAAAAAAAAAAAAAAAAAAAAAAAAAAAAAAAAGACAATTGCGTCTGGCACTGACCAGTCCCCTTCCTCATTCCGTGAACTTGGATGTGAACTTGGCAGCTATACCAGCCACTTTAGGACCATGAGGAAATAAGTGGAAGGATTTAAAAGCCAACGTGTTTCATGCAGGTGGCCCAGGAAAGAAAGAACCCGGATCCCTGAAAACCTAGGTAAGACACAATTACTTCCCTCCAGATGTGGGATTACAGGAGAAACATAAACCCTTATTTTTTTTTAACCAGTATGGGTCGTGTCTTTTGCTCCTTGCGGGAAAACCCATCCTAACTGATACGATATACAAGCACTATTTGTAGATTCACTTATTGGAATAAGATACTCTGTGCTCTGCACTTGGTTTCTCCCCTCCACGATGCGTCTCTTCAATGTTTTCCATATCAATTCCTACGGGCCTGTTTTATCCTTTGCAATATGCCCAGAGTATCCCACGGTATAGATACATATTTCAGATAAACCCTGATCCCCTGCTGATGGACACTCTCATTGTCTCAGTTTTACCCTATTACAAACACTGCCTCCTCAAACATCCTAGTAGATGCATCCTCATACACATGTGGGAAGACATCTTCCCAGTAATGTACAGTAATCCGTGCAATCGTTTGTTTAGAAGGGAGGCCAGTAGACCTGTTCCCTTGGATCCTGTCCTTGTTCCCACTCACCCCCTTGACTGGAAATCCTGAGGCCTCCTTCGCTCTCCCTGGGTCCACCAACACCGAGGCTCACACTTAGATTCCCCTTCCCCTTCACTCACCCCCCTGCCAGCCCTGAACCATGGAACACCCACCACCTTGGTCAAAGCTCTGGGCTCCTGCTAACCGGAGACCCAGCTTGGGTGAGTGTCTTTGGCCTTCTTCCTCTGGGGCCGAGACTCAGGCTCGCTCTAAGCAGCCCTCTCTGCAGCCCACCCCCATCCGCTCGCAGCCAAACAAGCCGTGGCCACCTGCTCCACTCCCCCCGGCACTGCCCGGCACCCCCGGGCGCCACTTCCAGGGCCTGCCCTCCCAATCTGCCCCTTTTCTGCTCTGATGAACAGGCCCACATCACTACTGAGACCCAGCTCCCACAGGATGCTCGGTGGGCGGCCACACCCCACCGACAGCCAGGCCCCCGAGCCTGGTTTCAGCACCTGTAACCTCGGAAATTCACACCAGAAACCCAACCTCATACCCCAACCCAAATCCCACTTTCCGACAGAAGCTGACAAATACCACTGTGGGGAGAGAAGGACACAGCAAGCTGAAAAGACCCGATATCTAAGAACGAATGACACAGATGTGCGTATCTGTACACGAGTGAGAGCAAACGTGCCTCACGTTCTGGCAGACCGGACTGGCTTATGATCTCCAGCTGGTGCCCAGCCAGCCAAGGTACGCTAAGTGCTGAATCACATGGGGGGCTCCGCCCAGACGTGCAGGGTACGTTTTCAGTGTAAAATTTAGTGCAAAATGCCATCTTCTCTGCTTGGTAGATTGCAAAGCTCATTCTGATCTGGGGCTGGGGCTGGGGCCGGCCGCGGGACCGGCTGCCTCTGTCCTGTTCTCTCTCCCCTCCTACCCCTCGCCTCCCCCCACCGACCAACTGCACCTGAGCCCACAGGCAACGTCAGGAAGGGAATCTTGGAGACCATCTGGTCCAGTCCTGATTTTACAGATAAGAAAACTGAGCTTCAAAGCATTGGGAAGATCACACAGTCATTAGTGACAGAGCCAGGGACAGGAAAGGCAAAGCTGTGTCTGTGAGGACCTCCCATGTGCCGGGCACGGTCTGCACGGGTCCCAGGCACACACAGCCCTCCTCTGAGCTGCACGGTGGTGTCTCCATCTCATAGATCAGAGGCTGGAGGCTGGGGTTCGAGGTCACACAGCTGGTGAGGAGTGAAACTGGGATAAACTTGACCGCCTGCCTCTCCATCCGTGTTCCTTTCACTACCCCGTGACGCCACTCTTAGGACAAGAGTGAAAACTGAAGGTCGGGGAGGAAGAGAGAGAGAGCGTGCTAAGGAAAGAAATGAGTGGTTATTATTAAACAGTGAAAATGCAAATAAGGCGCCCAAAACAGGAGCCAGCAGGTGTCGAGCGAAGCAGTTCCTTTCTTCTTAAGGGAGCCCCTGAAAACCAAATGGATGGGAGCATGCCCCGAACACAGGAGCCAACCTGAAGGAGCCTCAGCTGGACTGTCCCAGGTGAGCAACAAAATAGGTAATGTGGCACAAAGCTGGAAATAAGTATCAACGGCACCCCCGTAAATAAACGATTGAGTAGATACACAATGTGGAGAAGAAAGGATTCACCCTGCAGGAGAATACTAAATCATTTCTGTGAGTACTGCCCCTGGAGAGGAACCAGCCCCCCGCTCTGGGTGTGGACTGCTCTCTGCGACTTGCCTCTGAGGAGGACGACGTGGAAGGGGCACAGGGGGACTTGAGAGCGGAGACCCCTGGCAGAGGCATTCAAAGGCCACAGCGAGAGGCTCAGGCACCTGATGGGACGCTCCCTTCACATGATATCATGAAATGACACTTCACCTCTGTGGTCTTCTCTCCAAACCCTTCACCCGAGGCAAACCATGAAAAGAAAGACGTCAGACGAGCCCAACCTGAGCGGCCTTCTACAAAACAGCTGACCTCAAAACCATCAAGGTCATCCAAAACGGGAAGAGTCTGAGAAACTGTCACGGGGCCGAAGAGATCCCGGAGACATGAAACCGAATGTCATGAGGGATCCCGGGGGGAAATCCTGGGGCAGAAAAAGGACCCAGGAGAAACTAGCGAAATCCCAACAACCTGCGGAGTTAAGCTCGCAGTGACGGGTGGACGCTGGGGCCTGCTGGAGACAAACACGCCGTGGCTTTGTCAGCTGTTAGCAAGGGGGGGGGGGGGGTGTGTAAATGCACAGCTTTTCTAGATGAAAGGTTTATAGTGAATAAACACGCAGAGGCGTCTGGCTCTCCCACCAGGGTACTTGTTCTTAACCGCCCCCACATCACGCTGATGCAGAGATTTTCATGTGGAGTCCGGGCCCGGGCACCAGGCATCCAAAGACGTTGAGGCTCCCGTGCACGAGGGCGGAGACCTCTCTCCAGGCTGAGACAGGAGTTCGTCCAAGGGCTTCCCTGGAATCCAACGGGATTCTAGCCAACATCTAGAGCTCTTACAGACCCATCTGCACGGAACCGGCTTCCTCTCCTGCCGTCCACTCGCTCTTGGTCCTTGGTGACTCCCATTCCCGCGTCCTGGGTCGGGGCTGTAATCAGGTGCTCGCTGGGTTCAAATTTCCTCTCCGTGTGAAAATGCAAAGCGACCTGGGAGCAGGTGTCCTCTTTTATCCAGCTGGGGTCACTGTCCCCCAATGGGCCCCAAGTCTGTCTCAGTATGCACGCTCGCTCGTCGGGACTTGGCTGAGCTCCAGGCGGTCGCCCCAGGAGCGGGGGCGCCACAACAGGCCGCAGGAAGGCCCGGCCTCGGAGCCGCGTGTTGCCAGGCAGGCTGGCCCCCAGCCAGTGGGTCCCCAGATGCCATGCAACCCACACCTGAGCGGGTAAGAGAATAGGTGTGTGTAAACAGTATTTGAAAAAGAAAAGAGCTGTACAAATACAGCACTTGTTAACACAGGTGTTTATAGGTGGAATTATTTTTCCAGGGCTGCTATCTCCCGACCTTCTTTGTAAGTCCCAGCTCACACCTGCAGGGACTTTCCTCCTAGGTGAAGGCTCAGAAAGGAAATGGATAGTCGGTATCGACTTCACGAAGCAGGAGGTCAGTGATCGGCTTCAGGCCGGGCTGGTTTTCACCCAGTCTCTTCCTGCTGGAGTTACTTTCATTTTTTTAACCTGCTCTAACAGGATCCGGCCTGTTCAGCACTTCCTGCTTGGCAAAGACACTGCTCCGTGACCACCCGAGGGCGGCCTCAGTGAGATGTGCCTCTCACTGCCACCAGCCGGCACTGGCTGCTCTCTGGGCGTTATCCTCTTACTCATTCTCTCTCTCCGGGGAAGTCTCACTGTTTAGATTTTACGGACAAGAAAACCAAAGACACCCATCCAAAGCCACAGAGCTAATAAGTAGAGGATTCTGGGCTGACGTCGAATCTGGGCAGAATCCAAAACTTCAGCTGGGAAGGGCTCCAGATGTGCCCCCAAGACGGGTGCCCCCTGTCACCCGAGGGCACAGGGACATTCGACTTCAAATGTTATTCTGTGCCACCTCATAGAAGACAGTAGAAGTGTCAGGTGGTAACCAGTAACAGCTATTAAAAATTATGGCAGAGAAACTTAATTCCACTGACCTGCACACCTTAAAAATAGTTAAGATGGTGAATTTTGCTATTTTGGGTATTTTGCCGCAATTTAAAATCTTTATGAAAGAGAAACTTCAAACAGGATGTCCCGGTCTGTGTGAGAAGACCTGACACAAAGGAGGCGACTGGGTTTCCAGGCAGTCTGTCCGTTCTGGTGACTGCATCCGTTTGATGTTCAGAAAGAACCCTGACTTTCTCTTAGATTGGCCTTTCATTCATGCAGATGCGAGGTGAGTGTTTCCCCGTTATTTGGGGGAAGCCCTAAACGGTAAAATACCCCAAATGCAGATTCTTCAGAGCGCGGTGTTAAGGCCCATCTTCGCGTCTCAAAGGCAGGGGCAGGAGGAGGAGCAAGAGGGGAGGGGACACTCGGTCTGGAGGAAGGAGACCTGCCCCAGCCACACGAGCGAGGAGGAAGAGGGGGTGAGGAGACCAAAGGCCGGCCTCAGACCAGGAACGCAAGCAGGAGCAGAGCCGGGTTCTGGCCTCGCCCTCTCATCAGCGTCGGTGAGGTCGGGTGAACATGGCAGCTTGGGGGACACGGGGAGGGCTCTGTCACTGTTGGGGCGGGGCAGAAGGGGTGGGGCCGACGCACACTGCGACCAGCTGGTCCGAGGGCCCAGGGGGAAAAGCCCAACGTGGCAACCTGGCTGGAGGTGGGCAGGAGTGAGCAGAGTACTCAGAGACGCCTGAGACGGGCCGAGTCTCCCGCAAGTCCATTAGATGGGGTCCCAACGCTGCCGCTGGGCACTGTGTCACTCCATCTACGACCCGGGGGGAGATATTACTATTAGGTTTTAGCAGCAAAACCCTCCCCTCCATCTTGAAAATTGAGATTCCTAGAAACTCTGTTTAAGAACCATTGTGCTATTTCCCCTCCCTCTTTGACCTCCCCTCAAAAACCAGCTCCATTTCGCAGATGAAGAAACCAAGGGTCAGAGAGACACGGGGCATTCACAGGGGAGCCCGGCAAGGGAAGTCAGGCCAAGGCAGGAGGTCAGGTGTCCCGGAGCCTACTGTGAGCCTTCCATCCTCAATGACACTGTCTCCTGGAAGAGGAGGGTCCCCATGGGCAAAAGGGGCAGTGTGGCCCTCTCCAAACCCTTCCCGTCTCCCCCTGGGCTCCCTCCCTCTGCCTCTCCCTCTGTATGGCAGATGGGCCAAGGCAGGCCAGCACACAGGCTGAGCATATGTGGAAGGTGAGCAGGTGGTCTGCCCTGTCACTTGCTAGGAGGGACAGAGAGAGAGAGAGAGAGACAGAGAGAGAGAGGACACTAATGGAGAATTTTAAGGCTCACCACAGAGAAGCTAAAAGGTTTCCCATCTGAATCTATGACAAGCCTCGAAAAGGTGGGATGGTGCCTAACTAGACATTATTTATATACCATTCTAATTAAGACAACCTCATGACCTCTGTCACTAGGAGATGATCAGAATGTTCTGACGCATTCTCCACCCGCCATGCTGGGGGCTCTGGGCTGTATGCTGGCAACCTCCACACCAGTGGCCTTCGGAGGGACCGCACGCCCAGAGTTGAGGGCTGGGGCGGGACCCGGGCCGGCTGTGTCTCAGTCGATGCGCGGACGTGTGGTGAACTCTACATGCCGAGAAGGCGTGTCATACGAAGAAATGGATCTTTCGTCACAGCTCACCATTCCCCTTACTCCCCGTCACCCCAGTGTGCCAAATGTTCCCCCCACACACACACGCCAGTATACCCAGATTCACACCCCCCGGGGCTGGTTCCTGCCATGTGTCCGGTTTTAGACTTAGCACGGCATGCTAAGTGGGCCGTATCTTCTCCTCCAGGGCCGGCGTGTTACCAGCAGTGTCCTGGGTGCCCCGTGGGTGGTTTTCACCTGTTAGCTCCTGAACCGTACAGGGCCCTTCCAGGTGACATCTGTCTCCGGCCCCGGTTCTAACGGAGCGCCTCCCCCCCCCCCCCCCCCCCCCCCTGGCGGGCCGGGGAAACGTGTGTCTCTTCCCTGGGGCCCTGAAATCCCACCCGAGACGGCGGCCCGTGCATCATGCATGGCTCCGAGGCCGCCCAGTAACAAACAGGCCCGGGATCCCCAGGCAACGAACCATCTCTGATGCGTTCCAAGACTGCTGGGCAGTTCACTACGACACACGACTTTTTCACCTCTCCCGGTGCTGCCTTCTCACTCAGTCACGGGGTGACGCTGGCGCCCATGAATAATCACGAAATAAAGCGAGATAATTAATATTTAGCTTTGCCAGAGGGAAGCACTTGGGGGGAAACCGCCATTTAGTCAGAGGGGCTGAGAGCTGTCAGCTGGAGGGCAGGACGAATTAGATGCACCAGCGGCAGCCACGGGACGCGGAGAAGCACAACTCTCCACGCACACCCGAGGCCCCGAGGACCATGACCAAGGTCAGGTCAGGGCCATGCCGCCGCTTGCTGGCTCTCTCCGCCTCCTCTGAGCCACCAGGGGCTCAGGCTGAGCAGGGCCGCAGCATGGTGAACCAGAGGGACCAGGCGGGCTGATCGACTGTGTCCCCCAGAGTTCACACGCGGAAGCCCTCACCTTCAGGGCCACTGTATTTGAAGATAGGGCTTTGGAGAGACAATTTGGGTGGCCTTAGGAGAAGAGACCGAAGCACTCTCTTTGTCACCTTGTCACCAGAACCTGACCCTGGCAGACCTTGATCTGGACTCCCAGCCTCTAGAACTGTGAGAATTTCTGCTGTCACACCCCACGGTCTTCAGCAATTTGTGCTCTGGAGGGCGGTCCAAGCTGACTAAGACATCCTCCGCCTGCCCTCCCAGACCTTCAGGAAGGCCCTCTGAACAACCCCCACCAAGAGGCCATCTGACTAGGCTTGAATACCTCCAGGGATGGGTTGCTCACTCCCATTCCTCTAGATTTGGGACAGTAGAATGGAGAGAATTAGGGACTCTGGTCCTCAAAGTCTTGCATTCAAAGCCCCTTTGCCCCCAAGCCCACTTCTCCTCCGTCTATACCATCCCTTCCATCCTGGGGAAGGGTCTCAGTGCACACACATTCATGCCCGCCAGACCGGAGCCCCGTGTGCACTCGCCCAGCCCGTTCGCTGGTCCTGGAAATTCGGCCTCCTTTGTCCTGAGTAGCCGTGTCCCCCCCCCATGGCCACCTGCCCCCACCAAGCGTCACTGGCTTCCTCCAGGCATTGTGCTCTGGCCTCCTCACCTCCCCTCTCTCTACTGCCCCCAAGTCCACCCTCCAAACTGCTCTCGGGGTGAGCCTTCCAAAACACACTCCTGACCACACACTTTCCCACTGAAAGCTGTGTCTCCCCAGGTCCTGCAGGACAGCGGTCAGACTCAGCACCGTGTCCTTGGCGCTCCGTACTTGGTCCCAGTACTGGCTCCTGCAACATCGCCAGCCACCGTGTGGCTCACTGCGACCCAGGCCAGCCCCAGGCACCGCAGGCACAGGCACCTGCACCCTGGCGCGTTAGAGGTATGCACACGTGTGTCCCCGTGCATGCACGCACGCACTGCACACGCGTGTGCACGTCCACGCACATCCACACATCCCCCCAGCCCTTCTGTCTGCCGCCAGCTGCTCCGACCTCCCACGATGGTGCGTGGGCCCCGGCCACCCTGCCCTGACCGCAAGACCCACAACGAGTCACTGGGTAGCTCCTCAAGTCTCCTTTCGGTCATCTGTAAAATGGGAACAAGCAAAGCCTATCTATCTCCCTGGGGAGTTATGAGCTCTCCATGGAAGGAGCGTGCATAAAGTCCCGGCACGAGGTCTGGCCTGTGCAGATTTTGATGAATGTTTGCTGCCTTCTGGCAAAAAAAAAAAAAAAAAAAAAAAAAAAAGCAAGCCAGCAAGCCAGGGCTATGTCTTATTGAGATCAGGGAAGTGGAAAAAGGCAAAGAAAACCAGAGGCGGCAGAGGGAGGGGGAAGCGTGGCTTCGGAAGGCGACCTGAAAGGTGCGGGCACCCGCCACCGGAGACAGAACAGAGCCGTCCTTCAGAGCCCCGCTGACACAGGCTGTAATTATTCTTCTGATAATTTGGGCCAAAATATTTACACGGCGAGCACAGCTGAAACTCAAACCATCACAATTTTTTAGACTAATTTGTTCCACACGAGAACAAAATCCAAGTTGCTTCAAAATGAAAAGGAAGGAGGATACCTGTTCCCCTTCCGCCACTAAAAGACTTAAAGACAGAACCGCGTGGTGGGAGAGGGCAGGCGTCCGGTGCCCAGCGGGCCACGGGCTTCTCTGAGATGCTGGGCCGAATCCTGGCGGCCGGGCCTGTAGGGGGCAAGGATTTCTCCAGAGGGCTCCCGCTGTCCTTCATCCGTGGGACACGGAAACAGCTCTCACAGCGTCCCCTCCCTCGTGGTGGAAGGCACCCACTCAGGGTCCCACACGGATCTCTGCACCCGAGGACAGGGTGGAGAAGAGGAACACGGATATGGCTTGGGAGCACAGAAGACACATGCACGGAAGACGCCAGGCAGTGAGAGAGACTGAGGGACATAGAGAAACAGAGACAGATAGAGGCTGAAAGAATGGGCTAAAAATAAAAAAATAAAAAGAGGCACAGACAGCTACGGAGAGGAAAGAAGGGAGGGAGGGACAGAGAAAGAAGGGGGGGTGGGATGGGAGAGGCTAGGGAGGGGCCCAGTTGGGCCTAATTTACCCCTCCTGCGGGGTGTGCCCACCCTCCTCGTCCAAGGGAAACTGCCCTCCGCTTTGGCTCCGGCAGCTCCAAGTGACAGGGTCAGGTCAGCCCCAGCAGTTCCGAAAAGGATATTGTACGTCTGGCCAAGACGACGGAGAGACCGAAGTGCACTTCAGCCCCTGGCCCCTGACCATGATCTCCTTGGTGGACCGGTGGCTCCCCTCCCCCACAAAGCAGCAGTCTCTGAGGAATGCTCCGGATGCCTCCGGGAGGAATCCCCGCGCTGAACACACACCAGCCCTGGACATCCATCCACCGTCCTTCCCAGGTACTAAATGCAACTCAGGACTCAGGACGGCAGTAAGATTAGCAGCCGGCCGCAGAGACAAATTCCAAGAGGCACACAAACTGGGCGACACATTCGGGGTTTTTTTTTTCATTCAAAAGAGGGCGGAGGCAAAGAAGCCCCCGTCAGTCCCTGCCTGGTCCCTAAGGCTCAGCAAGAAGAACGCTCTTCCTTGGGAATCCAGGTCCGGCTGCGGTGGGGCAGGGAGGACGCAGAACCGGGCAGGAGCGGCAGGACTCCGTCCCGCAGCCTGAGAATCGGCATCTGGCTTTGGGGCTAGAGCTTAGTCAGCACCAAGGAAGGGCTGGCAGCCAACAGGGGGAGGCAGGCGCAGGGCCCTTAGCAGCTGTGAGGGGACATGGAAAGGCCTTGGAGGAGAGCCTGGCACACAAAAGCTCAGCAGACCCCCAGCAGCCAGGGGAGAGCGCCTCCCTCCCAGCCACCGAAGAAATGGAGCGTGCTGACACCTTGATAGTGACTTCCAGCCTTCAGAAGCCTGAGATCACGGGTCTCTGTCGGCTACGCCACTCTGAGCTATGTCGTCACGGCTGCCCCGGTGACCAACACAAGTGCCCGGGAGCTATAATGGCACCTGGTTGACAGGTGAGGACACGGGAGGTCTGGATCACTGAGACCTTTTCGCCAAGGTTCCTCAACCCGAGCGGGGCCAAGTTCCAGGCACCAACCCGCACGCCGGGTGCACCGCTGACCCTGTGAACTTCAGCAGGGCACTCGTCCCTTGACCTCCCTGAGTATGAGGCATCCAGTCCAGGCCAGCTGGGAAATGCACTTGACCCCTGGCCATGGTCACCCCCTGAGGAAGGAGCTGAGTCAGTGGCCCCCTGCTCTCCACAGGGTGGAAGGGGAGCCGGAGGCACTATCTCAACAAGCAATCAGGAACTAGATCCCCGGCTCGCAGAGCTCTGGGAGGTTTCTTCAACTTCTGCCACTTCCCCACTTTTTCCCCTTTTGTACCCACCCTTCTGCCCTGCGTGGTTGCTAATTAACCCCTAACACTAGCAAAGCCTGGGCTTGGGGGTCAGCGGAGCCGCCTAAGGCCAGCTGGGCCCAGCCCAGAGGGAGGGGCCCCTGCAGAGGGATTTGGGGGCAGCAGGGACAGCCCAGGCCTGGAGCCGCCAGGGGTATATGAAACCTCCCTTCCTGGGGTGGGGGTGGGGGGCGGGTGCTCCACAAGAGTCGTCCTGAGTCAGCATCCTGGAGGGAGCGAACCCAGACGGCGACCTTGCTCTGCTGGATTCTTTCCCCTCACCTCCCAGAGAAAGGTCAGAAGAGGGGGTAGGATAACCGAGGGGGTCTCACCTAGTTACTCACGCAGACGGGTGCCGTCTGCTGCGCCTCGGGAAGGTGCCGGGGAAGTGGGTGAGTGCCAAAGAGCAGCAGGGCGCTCCCGGAAACACGCTCAATTCATCCCGACCCAGGGCACTTGCTGGCAGACCCGTGTGTCACTGGGGCAGCAGCGGGCACGTGGTCTTTCGGAACCAAAAACCCACGTGTTACATGTGTTATTCCCTCCAACCCTCGCGGCAACCCCACGAGGTGGAAGCTGTCGTGTTCAGGGGCGCCTGGGTGGCTCGGTCGGTTGGGCGTCCGACGTCAGCTCAGGTCATCATCTCACGGTTCATGGGTTCGAGTCCCACGTCGGGCTCTGAGCTGGCAGCTCGGAGCCTGGAGCCTGCTTCGGGTTCTGGGTCTCCCTCTCTCTCTGCCCCTCCCCCACTCACTCTCTCCCCTTCTCTCTCTCTCAAAAACAAATAAACGTTAAAAATTAAAAAAAAATAAAGCTGTCGTGTTAATACACAGATGGGGAAACTGAGACTGGGGCTGGCTGGGTAGCTGGGCTGGAATTCAAGCCTGAGGGACTCCCAGAAGCACGATGCACCTGTCACAGACGGGATGGGTCGCAAGGCAGCGCCTAGCCACCGCCAGGAATGTCCTCCAGGGAGCTCCCATGGCTAATGAACTCAGAGCCAACCCCACTGGCGAATCCCGCCCCCCCCTTACCTCTAACCCAGCCCTGGGCCCGAGCAGCCTGAGCCAGCTTCCTGTGCTCTGCCCAGAGCAGAAGACAGAGAACCACCCACTCGACACCCATTCTGCAAAAACCCTCGTGTTCCTGCAGACGTAACCATCATCCCTCAGACTCAGCTTCCCCCGAACTTCCCTCCTGCTTCTAATTTTCCAGCCTTTACTAATCTCTGGGGGCAGTGGTCTGGGGGTGGGAGGCAGGTGGGAGGCAGAGAGAGCCCGCTGTGGAAGTTGGCAGGCGTCACCGGGCTCCCCCTCTCCCTGGAATGAGACAGAATGAGACGGTACACAGTCCTGCTCAGTGCTGGGAAACAGCCTGCCGTGAACAGGCCCAGACCCTGCGGTGCCCAGGCGAGCCCTCCGCCCTGTGCGTCCAGCCCTGCTCTGCCCTTGGCCCCTATACCTCACTCAGCTCTATTTCTCTCCATCTCGCAGTTCTCTGCTCACACTGGGCCCTCTGCAAAACCGGCCGGGTGTCCTGCCCTCCGTCCCGGTGTTAGCCACCATCTGGGCCCTGAGAGGTCACTCTGAGACCCTGTCTGAATCGGGTGGGCCCTTGACGTCTCTGACCTACTCAACTTGGGACCCAGAGATCAGGACAAATATCCCTCCTGTTTCCTGGTTGGGAGCAGGGGGACGTATGCCACTCAGAGCAGAGCAACAGTCTAACCGAACTCAAGATAGGTAACATCTATCGGTTCCCTGCAATCTGCAAGCCTGTCACTCTGCCTGCGAAGATTAGATTAGGGAGGACCCGGTCATCATAAATCCAACTCGAGATAACTCATATCTGGTTGTCTTCTGTCTGTGCCCGTAGCGCCCATGACACTAGCTTCGCTGGCACTTTTTCAAGTGTAGAAGAGGCGGGCAGGCCTCTCCTTTGCAAGGTCCCTTGGGGTCTCGGCCTCCACACCATTAGCTCTCACCCAAGGGCCTTTCGGGTTCCCAAAATGGCGGCCCAAGCCTTCGGGGACCTCCCATTGGCTGGTCATCGTCGTCGCTGCCTCTGGGTTTTCTGGACAGGCTCCCAGTCGAACGTGTCTCTGGCATTTCTTCTCTGCCTCCCGACTGAAACTCCACGGCAATACAGGCCCCACCCCCCCACCCCGGTCCTGAACCCCCTTCCCAAAAGTGGTCATTGGACAGGATTAAACGGTGAATGCTTGTGTCTCGCTGGCATTTTACGCACTTGGGAGAAATGAATAAAGACATGGTCTTTTAATGCAGGAGAGCAGAGCAGCGTCTCTGGCTGGCGTCTGACAGCCAGGTCTCCCCCTCTGGGAAAACACGCCAGCCAGGTTCCACAGGTGCCTCCTGCCGGTCAGCACCCCAGGAGCGGCCCGACTTCAGTCTTAGAGGTGGCCGAACCCCAAGAGCTCGCACAGCCCCTCGGCCATTCTAGCGGACGTCTCCAAAGCCAGAAGTCCCCCGAGAAGTTTCCGTTTCAATCTGAGTTCCCCGAGTGCCCCATCACAGTTTGCTTTCCCAAGCTGGCGCTCCTCGGATGGGGGCCAAATGTCCACAGGGGCAAGCGCCCAGGGCCTGGCTGGGCTGCCCACGGGGGAGCCGGCCTGCCCGCACCCCCTGACCGTTCCGCTCGCTAACGTGAGCTCAGCTGTCTTTCTCCCCAGCGCCAGCCTGGGAAGCACAGGTCTAACTCAGGCAGAGGCTGGCCTCTCCTAAGGGGTCGTCGTCTGCAGCCTGACTCCTGGACGTGAAGGGGCAGGAGGCGAAGTAGGAGTCCTCGCTGGGTGGGAGGTTCAACCTGGGGGCGCCTCCAGTCAGGGTTCTGGAACTCCCCAGGGACACATGGGATGGGGGTTCGGGAACCAGCCAGCCCCCCCACCCCCTACTCCCGACCTGGCCCCTCCTGCTGGTGAGCCGCTCCCCGGGGCCTGGGCTCCCCAAGGCCTCCTCGCATGAGAAGAAGAATCCAGAGCCCTTAAGCAGAGAGCAGACCCCATCAGAGTGGGCTTGAACATTCCTTATCTTAAACACATCCCAATCCTTCATTCTGTGACTCACTTTTGTCAAGCCTCCTCCTGCCCAGAGCCTACAGCAGGTGAATGCCTCGAAAGTTTAACATTCTCCCCTGCTCCCTAGAAGCTCCCTCTTGCCTCCCTTTCCCTCTCTCTGTGTTGCTCAGCCAGTCCTTCCCCCTCTCTCCCTCCCCCTCCCTCTCTCCCTCCCTCTCTCTTCCTCCCTCTCTCCTTCCCTCTCTCTCCCTTCTTCTCTGCCTCTCTCTCTCCTACTCTCCCTTCCTCTCCCTCTCCCCCTCCCCCTCTTACCCCCTTTTCTTTGTTTCTCCTTCTCTGCCTGGGGGGCCCCTACTTTCATGGACCCTCTCCCCAAATGAATGTCCCAATATCTACAAATATTAACTTCATTAATTTGGGAAGGATTTATCAGTGCAGAGGTTAATTATCTCTCCCTGACATGTTTTTACCGAATACATCTGGGTGACAAAATTAATTTCCTCATTAGCTATTTTTAAAAGTGGAACAAGCTAAGGGGGAAATTGGTGCAGGGAGACTGTGCAGAGTGAGCTGTTCCGGCCCGGGCCGCCCCAGGCTCTGCCCCAGCTCCCCTCCCAGAGGCGCCCACTCAACCCCGGGAGCAAGGAGCACTGAGCGGGGGCACAGGCGGAGGTGCCTCCAGAGGGAAGGCCTGTGGGGAGACCTGACGTCTGAGGTCTGGGTCCCAGGAGCTCCAGAGAAACAGACTCCAGGGAGAGGCCCAGGACCCACAACCCAGACTCAAGGACACCCCCCCCCCCCACCCCGGGCTGCTCCAGGCCTCCTCCCCGTTCCATGAGGGTACCTCCTACGTGGACACCCAAACCATGTTTCTTCTGAGCAGAGTAAGATTAGCAGATAGAGACAGAGATACATCAAAAGAGTTCAAGCTCCATGACCTGTTCTGCGGAGCCCAGGAAGCCCGACCTCGTTACCCCGAGGGGCCACAGGACCGGCTCCCTCATGGTGACCGGAGAAGCCAGACCCCTGTGCTTACACTGGAGGCTTCTGGCCCAGATGCCCCCGCAGAGAGGCCCGCGTGGCCTGCACTGAGGGGAGGCTCCCTCCGCAAGGAGGGAAGGAACACGCACCTCCAGGAATTCAGAGCGTGGACGTCTCAGACCGTCATGTGGGGGCTGGTGGTGTCAGCAGCTGAGAGCCACGGGACCCTGGGCCAGCCACTCAACTTCTGTGGCCTCAGTGTCCTCCACTGTGAAGGACACTAGCTGCCCTGCTGCCTTAAACCGTCTGGAACCTGCCACCTCACAGATCCCAGGAGCCCCCCAGCCACCGATTCCATGGCCGTCCAGCCGCTCCTGGCCCGCAGTAACCCCGCTCCCTTCCGGCGTAGCCTTGCCCTCACTCTGGGCCCATGTCATCTATCAGCGCTGCCTTCCCCGGGACAGAGGCCACCAGAACTTGGAGACATGGCAAGAGGCAGAGTCCAGGACCTCACTGAGCCAGCCCAGCACCCACACAGGCACCTTCCAGGCTGGCAGGCGAGTGCTTTGGGCCTCATCCTAGCAGAGAAGAAAAAGGACACGCCGGGATCAGACACTGCCATGGGCCAAAGCCAGGTCAGACCCAGGAGTGAGCCCCTTCCTCCAAGCCCAGACCTCAGTGGGGGTCCAGCTCGGGGGCCATCAGCCCTGTCCTTTCTAGGAAATAAGGCAGCGTGGGACTCGGTGCTCGTACAAATCCCGAATTTCCTGTTTCCGTGAACTGAGACACACACACAACGGCCACTTCTGACCTAGCCCGGAGAAACGGCCATGCTGCAGCAATTCCAGGAACAGGAAAAACCAGACCCAGGGAGCTATCTGAATGTCACAAGCTGTCAGCCTGGGGCAGGAAGGGGACCGGCTGCCAGCACCTCCCTTCCCAGGCTTTATCTCCTGTGCAGTCAGGCCAGCCTTTCTCACGGCCACCTCTTCCTCCTGAGGGCAGGAGGATCCTTGGCACCCGGTGGCCCTCCGCCCTCCCCTAGGCTTCTGGCAAACAAGGACCCCACGTGGATTTGTGCTGAATGACGGAGAGGGGCCCCCGCGGGCACCAGCCCCTCCCAAGAACAGGCCCTGGGCTACCCCAGACTTCCAGGCCCCCTTGTAGGGGGCAGGAGTCCCGACGGGGGCAGCGCTCCGGCCAGCCCGGCCTGGGGGTGGGGGTGGGGGCGGGGAGTAGGCTTCCGGGCACGGCACTGCCCCCATTTGCTGAGCCTGAGGGTGGAGGGAGTAGCAGGGCCCGGAGAAGACTTCCCAGAGGGCATGGAAAGGAGCTGGGTTCTGAAGGATGAAGAGGAGTCTGCCGAGTCGACTAGAAGGGAGGACAGTGCACAGAGGGAGGAGCATTTGCAGAGGCCCCGGGACTTGGAAAGGGGCCCGCCTCGCTGGGGAACTCGAAGTTGCTCTGGGCTGCGAGCACGTTCACCTCAGAGGCAGAGTGAGGCTGCGGGTCGGGAGCCGCCCTTGCGAGGCAGTGCAGACGCCAGGCCGGAGCTGGGAGAGCCACCGAGAAGCTTGCCCTGGAAACCAGGGAGCTTCTCATGGCCTCGCTTCCTCGAAGAAACACAGTGCAGACCGTGTCCCGTACATTCTCAGAAAACCTCGGGGAGCACACTGCAGGGTCTGGCGTGTCCCTGGTGCCCCGGGTCCTCCCAGGGAAGCGGCTTGCCCACGAGGTTTTGTGGAACCAGGAAAATTCGACCTCGCCCCGTTTTAGAGATGGAGAAACCGAGATAGAGGGAGGCTGTGCATCAGGAAGTCCGTGCCTGTGCCGGGAATAGCACTCCCGTCGCCCTGGACTCCCACGCTTGGACCACACGCTTTTGATGTGGGTGCAGCAGCTGCACGCGTTTTCCTGCGAATGCACCTGGTCGCCCGTGTCACGTCCAAATGTGGGCATCCGGGTGCCACGAGGTGCCCCACCTGAAATGCCGTCCCCTCTTCTGACGGTGGCAGACAGTCGTGCCAACCCTAGGGCCAGAAAGGAGACGCAGCCGAGCAGAGCCCTGCGTGGCTGCGGGACCAGGGCCCTCGTTCTTGGAGCTCGATTTGCTGAATGCACAGCATCTCCCCCCTTAAGGACCAGAGCGAGGAGGGCGCCCAGCATTCCTGTGCAGGATAAAGGCCGTCTGTGCTGAGCTGCGCTGAAATGAGGCTTTCCCCAGAGGGTCCTGGGGGCGGTGATGCTTCCCAAGGGCTCACCTCCCGCTCTGCTCCCTGGAGGGCGGCGGAGGGGGCGTCCGTCTTTGAAAGAACAAATCCCGCTCGGCTCTGCCCACGGCTGTTCCCGCCAGCAAGTGCGGAGAGCAGGTCACCAGAGCGGGGCCTTCCAGAGCTGGTCGTGCCCGTGCGCAGTGGAGCTTGTCAGCCACCCCCAAGAAGCGCGGGTTTCGAAAGCCAAGGTTCCCTTGTCTTCTGGGCATTGTGTCTTTTTGAGAGGAAAAAAGTAAAGCTTTGCTCGGTAATTTTGTGCTCAGTCCAAAGGCACGTTGCTTTGGAAAGTGGTCAGATTCTGCATTTGTTGATTTCAGAATCCAAAAATATGGCAATGGAGAGAAGGGAGGGATGCTTTTTAGGATTTAAGATATTTTCTCAGACACACTTTAAACATGATTATAGCTTGAAATATTAGTGGTATATGGATCTTCAGCTCAACAGAGAGCTTCTGCTGGCCTAAGTGTACCAGGCATTCCTGGGGTGATTACGGTGTTCACGTCACTCACGAGACAAAAACCCTTCGATGGTGCCCCAGGGTCTTCAGATGCAATAATCACCATTGTCCATTTAGACTCTAGAGAGGGCTGTGCTCAGCACTCTGCACGTATTACCTCCTTTAAGGCTCAACACAGTCATCAAAGGAAGTATCATTAAACCCACTATACAGATGAGAACACTGAGGCTTAGCACAGAGCCCTGTCTGAGCTTCCGGCACTGTACACTGTCAGACCTGGGATGAGTCCCAAACCCCCCAAGGCCATTCTCTGCACACCACCACCACCACCACCCTCTCCATTTTCTCCCGCCCCTTTGTCTAATTCCCACCATGAATGAAATCATCCCCAAATCACCTACGACTCCAGTCAGCCCCTGCTCACTCCTCCCCAGCCCCCCAGGCCCAGGTCAGAAGAGGGAGCTTCTCCAGATCAGGTGACATCCTGTCTCCTCCAGAGCAGGACCCCTGAGAGTAGGTTTGGGCTCCGGCTGCCAGGCAGTGCCTTGCTGAGTCCAGCACAGAGCCCAGTCCACCTGGGAGGAGGCAAGAAATAGGCACCGAATGAACAGCTCCATTCAGCACTGGGGGACTGTTTTCCTTCTTCACAAACCACATCTGTCAAGAAAATTAATAAAATCTACTACGAAAGTCATGCTTGAATGCAAAACAGGACCACCTGGAGAGCCAAGTAAAACCCAGACCGCCTGCCCCGCCCCCACCCCAGCGTCAGAGGTTCTGGGCCCCAGGCCTGCAGGGGCGCCGGAGATCCTGCACTTCTCCAGAGCTCCCAGGTGCTCCCGCAGCAGATTCTGGCCTGGCCCCGCCCCCCACCACGCCCGCTCCCTCGCCTTGAGCTTATCCTTAGGAAGAAATGCTCTAGACAATCAAGACACTCGACTACACGCGTACCCCACATCCTGGTCAACTTCGAAACTCTGGCACACAACGTTAAAAAAAAAAAAATCATGAACCCATTCTCCGTTTTCTAGTTTAAGGAGTCATTTGTGACAGCGGGGGATTTTGCTCTGCATTTATAGAAATGCCAGGAAGTAAAATTTTCAGGGTGACTGTGATATCCCAATCCGGGGCCCTGCAAACTCACCACAGTTACGCCTCGGGGACCCGGGGCTGCCCGTGACAGGGGCGAAGCCCAGCCTAGAGGAACGCTCTGACTTCTCACGACACGCTACCACTGATTTCGGCTCGGGCACATTCGGGGGCTGGGGGGTGGGGGCGGGGAGGGGAAGCCCTGCCAGCGCACACGCACGCACACGCGTGCGCGCGCGCAGGCACGCACGCCAGCTTTCTGTTGGCGATGAGTGTGTGGGCCTTCTGGGCGGCGGCGCCGGCGCGGCCCGGGGAAGGCCCGGACACAGAGGCGGGGCGTCCCCCTGCACCCCTCGGACCGGGTCAGCGCCGCGCCGGGGAATCACGAAGCCCGGGCCCCTTCCCAGTTACTGTAGCCCGCGGGGCTAGAAAACCAGTAGCAGCTGGCAGGAAATGGGTAGGAGCACTGACCACAGATAAACTGTAGGACTCCGCAGAGCAGGGGCAGATTGACTCCGGGACAGGAAGCGGCGCCGGCGGGCCTCGGCCCCACGCCCGCTCCCGGGGCGCTCCCGGGCCACCGCCGGCTGCACACGCCCGATAATGCTCGGCGACGCGGCTGGGGGGTCGCGGGGAAGTGAAGGGCGAGGCCAGCCGGGCACGGGCCCCCACCCCGGGGAAGAGCAGCGGGGTCAGAGGGACGGAGGGGCACTGAGAAAACCCCGGGGCTGCGAGTTCCAGGGGCTTCTGTCACCGGCGGGGGTGGGGAGGGCAGTGGTTCTGATGATCACACCCTTGGGAGCCAGTCAGCTGCAGCCCATGTGCTTCATAAACCTGGGTCCCTGCAGCAAAAACAGCCAGCTGGCAGGAGGAGAGAGGCCAGGCCCACGGAGAGTGCGTGGGGGGGAAGTGCTGAGTTACAGGCCCACGTTGTTGAAAAGTCCCCCAGCATTGTGGGCCATTCAAAGGACAGACCCTCTGAAGTTCATGATAGAGAAAATAATAGCCAGGTGCTGTACCAGGTCCCTCCCACTCTTGACTGCTCAGACACCCTCGGAAGTAGGTCAGATTTCCCCCCACTTTACAGGCGAACAGACTGAGGCTCAGGGGATTGCGTACACCTTGCCCTGGCAGCACCCAGAGTCACGACCTGAGTGCAGTCTGCGCTGTCCGCCCGGTGAAATAGCCTCTATTCACAGAGAGCCCGGAGGTGTGGAGGTGAGGGAAGGAGGGCAGGCCAGCAAAGCCTCCCGCTGAGTGCCTGCGGTCAGTGTTTAATGACATCCTCCCGCGGCCGGGCCCACCCCACCCAGCGAGAAGGGGCCCAACCTCTTGGCACCCCCCCCAGAAAAGACCCAGGGATCCTTCCAGAGACCTCTGGACCTCGCTTCTCTGCAGCGGGCTTCCTGAGGAGCTGCGGTGGAAGCTGTCACATGTGCGGTGGAACTTGAGAACCAGACTGCAGCCCCAGGGGGTGGGGCTTAGCTGAGAAGAGCTGGCTGGAGCTCTCCAGGGGCCTTCCTCGGCTCTCCCTGCAGACAGCAGTGCTGGGGGAGTGGGGGTGCCCTTCCAGGGGCTGAGAAGCCGCCAGGGGCACCTGCCCCCCTGGCAGGAGCGGCCCGTCTGCTGGCACTGAGGCCAGCTCTCAGGGTAGCAAGACAGGAGTTCAGCTGGGCGACTGACTCACCCTTGTTCCTGGAACTGTCTGAAGGCGGGAGAGGATGCTGTGGGTAGGTTCTAACTGTATCATCTGGGCTGGGGCCGGTAGCAGATGGTCCTTACAAAAAAAAAAAAAAAAAAAAAAATACTTCCATGTGGGCTTAAAATAGCACAGCACTCACCATCAGCTGAATGGGGAAATGTATGGGCCAGTCCGTCACGTGGGGGTGGGCGCGGCCGGCTGCAGGTTGGGACACAGGGCCGGGGCTCCAGCCTCTGTGGCCGAGGCGCGGAAGGCAGAAAAGGGAAGCCTCGGGCACCCGCCGTCTGCCTGTCCTCGTGTGAGGCAGGTGGCGGGGCGGACGCAGCCCCGCTCAAGCCCCACGACAGTGCTGAGCCCAGAAGCCCCAGGGCCACAGCGAGGACCTTGAGCCTGGAACGCACACAAGGCAGGCCCGGGGGCAGCAGAACGCAGAAGCGAGGCTGTCGTGGGGCTGGAGAAAATCTCAGAACTGCCACTCACCATCGGTGTGCTCTGGGGCACCTCCCCCGCTTCCCCTCACTTTGTTTACCTATAAAGCGTAGTCACATCATCCCGGGAGGGTAGAGGGTCCCTACCAGGAGCCCCACGCAGGCAGGTGCTCTCCGAATGAACGCACAGCTGGGGAGGGGCGGGCTCACTCCCTGAGGCATGAGGGCGTCCTCAGCCTCTCTCCCCTCTCACGTGTCCTTACTTAAACCATGCTGCATTCTGGCAAGTGAGAGTGGCACGCTCTGGGCTGACGCTGTGCGGGCGCACACTCAGAGGGGAAGAAGGTGACAGGAAGGGACCCACAGGCCGTGCGTGTGACCGGCAGCGAAGGCGGCTCTCAGCCTGGTGGCTGGAGGCCCCGACTCTCTCCCGCCTGCCCCCCTAGAGTTCAGCCCGTAGAGCCTAGGCCAAGTGGCCTCTGAGGGGTGGAAGGCCCCCCAAGTGCAGCGCCGCTGGGGGCAGGCGCTCCAAGGGAGCCAGGAGGCCCTCAGGTGGCTTGTCCAGCACAGAAGGCTTGCCCGAGATGGTGGCTTTCTGCAGAGTTCACCCTCGTGCCCTCCGGGGGGACGCTAACGCTGGCTCTGCGAGAGACTGAAACAGTGTGATTTGTGCCAACCTCGGTGATGGAAATGCTCCCATCGTGGCCAGTGCGATCTCCGAACGTGGACTTGGGAAGACAGCACGCTCAGCTGCCATGAGCTCCACCGTCCAGCACATCACTGGCGATGAATATACCAGCCGCCCCACATGAGGCTCGCGGGACAGCCTGAGGCGTAGGGGGATACGTGTAAGAGTTAAGATGTGGACACTTCAGTGAACCCTGTGGTTAACTGTGTCCGGTTAAAGCCCAGCTCTGCTGACTAGCTGTGTGGCCTTGGGCGACTTACAGAACCACTCTGGGCTTCTCCTGTGAAGCGAGGACAGCCGTCGCGCCACCCTCGTTATAAGGGTAACTGTCTGGTGGTGATAATCTGTACATAATGAGCTATTATTTTAGATGATGTAACTGAGGTCAAACACGGGGCTCTCCCGGCCAGCTCTGGTCTGGAAGGAGCATGCGAGAGGCTCACCCACCCCAAATCAAACACATACACGCCTGCGCTTGACCCCACACCCCCTCACTGCCGCTTTCTCTCTCCTCCTTCCGACACTTCTTCAAAGGGATGTCAGGCCGCCTCCATTTCCTGTCCTCCCGCCCACTGGTCCACCCGCTGCCCCCGTCAAGCCACCACGTCAGTTCTTGCCCACGTCACCGGTGGCCCCACTTTCCGATCCACGACACATTTCTCAATCATCCTCTTACTCAACTTTCCATTAGGACCTGCTGACCCCTCAGCCTCAGGGACATGTGTATCCCTAGTTCCTCTCCTGCTTCTTTTTCCCATCTCTTTGCCTGGGTCATCCTTCTCTGCCTGGCCGATAAATGAGGGTGCCTCAAGCCTCAGACGGGGTCACGTGTCCCCTGCTAACCGCCGTGTGGGTAAGCTCGCCCACTCCCACGGTCTCTGCTGCTCTGTGTGTATTCCAGTCTGCCCCGGATTCCTCAGTCCGGGCTTCCCCTCGGCCCCCACAGCAACACCAGTGCAAGTCCGAACCAGCCCCGCCGGCCGGGTCAGAGACGCCTCTGGCTCAGCCCATCCAAACCCGAGCTCCTGACTCCCTCCCTGGACCTGTTCTGCTTCCCGAGTCGGCAGCTTCCTGAATGGTCACCCGCACGGATTCTTTGTCACCATCCCTTCTGCCCCGGACTAACGTACCCCGAGTTGTTTCCCTCCTGGCATCCGGCAAACGCATCCACTTGGTCCTCTGTCTTCGCCCCACCCCCGCAGCGTAAGCCAGGACCATCTCAGGGACCAGGCAACGCTACAGCCACCCAGCTGTCCTTCCACCTCCACGCTTCGCCCTCCGGTCCGCCGTCTGCTCCCACACCTGAGACGCGGTCAGGTCCCCCTCACCCAGAACGCTCTTGGACACAGACCAGAATCCCAACGTGGCCTCTTAGGGCCTGCATAACTAGCCTCAGACTATTTCTCTTTCTCTCTCTCTCTCTCTCCCCTTTCTTCCCAAACGATGTTCCTCTTATCTGCCCCTGCACTCACCCCTGCAACCCAATGCCCCGTTCGTGCTTCTGATTCCAGCCTAAGCACTGCTTTCGCGGGAAGACCTTCCTTCTTCCCTGTGCCACCTCTGCTCCTTACCCGCACACAGGAGATACCTTGTACTATCTGCCCCCCGACCTTCCTGTATCATTTTTGTCATAGCTGTTAATAGGCTTGGAACTATTCACTTATATGTGTGGTTAATTAACATTTATCTCTCCCCCTGAGCTAGGAGTCCCCAAAGCCAGAGCAGACCAGCATTTTGAGCAGGGTAATGCTTTACCCTGGGGCATTGTCTGCGAAGTGGCAGGAGGGCCCAGCCCCACCCACCAAATGCCTGTGACCCTCCCAGCCACTGTGCCGGCATTAGAAGCCTGTGGACATTTCCACACACCCTGGCAGGCTGGCCCCCGGCCTCCTGCCCTAGATGGTGAGAGCGGAGGGGACAGGAGTGCATCTAGGTTTGCCCTGCCCCCCACCCCACCCCACCCCCCCGTGGATGGCCCAGTACAGAGTGGATGCTCTGAAAACACACGTGGATGAGGGAACGGAGCTCCGGCCTGAGGGTTTTGAACAAGCCACGCCGGCCGCCATGGCAGGCACCACTCAGGGACTTGCAGTTGGGGTTCAGGAGGCCATCTGGCCTGTGGTGGGACTTGACAGTGAGCCTCACCTCCTGGGCGACAGAGTCGCCTCACGGTGCCCGCCCAGAGCTCCAGCACAGAGGACCACGGTCAGCCCCTTCACCGTCTCACCATCTGTGGCCACTCCGGGCACAGGGTGACAAGGTCGATCCTCACTTGACCGTGTGCCCAGGAGAAGCCGCTGGAACCTTTTCTCTGCTTGTCGGGCTCTCTGCCTTCTCCCCACCTGCTGCCAAACTTCCACGTAGCCCTTCCCCGTGTGGAGCTGACTGCCAAGAAGAACCAGACTCTCAGGCCAGGCCATCAGGGAGGGGAGGGCCAGTGGGGGATGGGTACTGCCCCAGATCAAGGCCCCAGCTCTTCCCTCTGGCTTCCCGCTCTGCACTTCCTCTCACATGATGAGCCTCTGTCCCCATCATCCAGATTCCAATCACTTCAGCCAGTTTGGTGAACTTTCACCAATGAATTCACCTTGGTTCTGTGTCCATTCATGCGACAGACATCTGTCCGGCACCCACTTTGTGTCATCGGGACCACCCCGGCACGCACCTCCACGTTCCCCCTGTGCTGGCCTCTCCCGTTGTGCACACGCGTGCGGTCCAGCACGTCTCGCGTCTTGGGTCTACGGTCTTGTGCGTGCTCAATCCATCAGTTTAACAAGATGGCTTCGTACCGTTCTGTGCTGGGGCAGCGCTTGGCCCTGGTCGCACAGTAACCAACAACTCCACATGTCCCTGGCCTCGAGGAGGTCACTTCTGATCCTGTTTCCCTCTTCATCTGCCTGCCTTATTTAATCCCTAACCCCCTTTTCTGTGTCAAGCGCACTGCTGAGTCCTGGAGACCCTTCAGCATTAGGAAGAGTGTCTACATCTGACACGATCAGAGAATAAGACAGAGGGCTTTAAATGGAAAAGTAGGGCATAAAGTACAGACAAGATGCCATAGAAACTCCAAGCAGGAGAGGTCAGCATGGGCAGAGCAGTACAATAGAAACTGCAGGAGGGATTAGCATCAGGTTCCCCTTTAAAGAACAGAAAATGATAACAATGGCAGCTAATACTTACTGAGCCCTAACACTGTTCTGATCAATTTATGAGGACTGTCTTACCTAATTCTCACAATCACCCTACAACACAGGTGTTATTCTTGTTCTCATTTTGCAGACAAGAAACTGGGACACTCGGGAGTAATTGTCTTAAGGTTGGGCAGCTTGTAAATGGCAGAGCCAGGCCTTGAACCTATGCAGCCTGGCCTCCAATAGTGCTCTCAGACACCACCAAGAGTATCTGAGTGTATTAGCTATCTACAGCTGTGTAACAGATGTCCCCCCACTTAGCAGTCTGACACAACACAGAGTTGTCATCTTGCACGTCCCATGGGTCGGGAATCTGGGACTGGCTTTTGGCCTCTCTTGAGCTGCAGTAAAGAGGAGAGCCCGTGTCCCCTCTGGGGGAGACTGGGGGAAGACTTCGTTCCTAGCTCGCTCTCGCGGTGGCCAGCAGGCCTCAGGTCTCAGCTGGCTGTTGCTGGATCCCTCACCTCCTTGCCTCATGGGCCTCTCCAAGGGGCAGCTCACATCACAGCAGCCACTCTGCTCAGAGCGAGGGAACAGGAGAGAGGGAGAACAGGACAGAGGTCACCGTTGACTTGCATCCCAGTCACGGAAGCGACATCTCGTCGTTTTTGCCTTTGTCTGTTGTCTTTTGACGAGAGGCAAGGTCATCGGATCTGGCCAACACCCAAGCGGATTGCAGTAGGGCACGGACACCGGAAGTGAGGGCCGTGGGCCACCTCAGAGGCCGCCCGCCACATCGGGCTAGGGGAGGAGACAGGCGTCCACAATGTGAGGCGTGAGCTCATTATCTGCCCCCCGGGTTCCTAACCCCAGAGATCCCGACTGAGTGTTCTTAAGTAAGAATAATAGTCTCGAAGTGAGCTAAAACTTGATTCCCAGCCTGAGAGAATTCTTCCTCCCGTTCTTCCCAGAAACTAAGTGCCAAATAAGACAAGCACTTCTTAAAGATCAGCGGCGCACTCGGCTATGTAAGGAAACACAAGTGTATTTGTATTTCGCTGGCGTCGGGCTCAAAACTTGGCAGCAGTTTTCACTCCCACGCCCTCGCCATACGACTTCAGGCGGCCCCCCTAGAGTGCTTCTCTCCACATCTTTGCCTCTTCTCTCCCACTGCCCGTTAAAGAGGAGGCACCCTGTGGCTCCAGGGCTAGAGTTTCTCCTTCCGTCATTTCCAAGCACCGCCATCAACGTCCCTTCTGGGAGCCCTTCGCACACAGGCCTGGTCACCACTCAAAGGCCATCCGTGGCTCCGAACTCAAGCCTGGAGTTCAAGACCTTCCATTCTGCAGCCCAAACCTGCTCCCCACGTAACGGTGGTCCAGTTAAGCTGGTCCGTGTGCCTTGAATCTTCCCGTTCCCATGCCTCCGTTCACCCCGTTTCCTAAGCCTTGAGTGTTTTTCCTGCTCCTCTTCACCTACTCAAATCCTGGCCACCCTTCACGGCCAAGTCTACGCCCCACCTTCTCAATGAACTTCTCCAAGACTCCTCCAGCAACCCAAGGCCAGGCTTGGCGGAAGGCAGTGTGTGTTCAACAAGGTCAGCTAAATAAAAACACTCGTCAAGGGGCCCCTGGGTGGCTCAGTCGGTTGAGCTTCCGACTCTTGGTTTCAGCTCAGGTCATGATCTCACAGTTCGTGAGTTCAAACCCCTCATCAGGCTGTGCTGATAGTGCAGAGCCTGGTTGAGATCTTTCTCTCTCTCTGCCCCTCCTGCTCTCTCTCTGTCTCTCTATCACCCTCTCCCAAATAAATAAACTTAAAAAAAAAAAAAAAATACTCATCAAAGCAAGGAAACCACTCCGGAAAAGTTGTCTGAGTTTTCCTCCCTAAACCTACAGCCTTGTCCTCATCACCACTACCTGCTTACTCCCGCCGGGGCACTCTGGACTCAGCCTTCCAGCTCACCTGCACAACGGTTCCCAACATCCTTCTGTATGACCACTGGCTACCACCCAACCCCATGTCCTAAGAGACGGCTTTCTCTGGGCCCCACATATCTCCCGCTGCCCAGGTAATCCCAGTTAGACTAAGCACTTTCATCCGCTGAGTCTGATTCATCCCTGAATCCAGAGCAGGGCTCAGACACGGAAAATATGGTCGGGAATGGTGAAGAAGACGAAGAATGTTCATTGATAGGACTCCTCCATAAAACACACCAAAGGTGCTTCACTCGTTATTTCTTTAGTGCTCAGAAATCCAAGGGTATCTTCCCACTTCAAAACCGAAGGACATAAACTCGGTACCATCCTGCCAGGGAGGAAAGCACGACGGGGATGCTCGAGGTCAACAGTGAACAACAGCCTCATCTGCCCATAGCTGTGGAGCCACTGAGGCGGTGCGTCCGAGGTCCCGATGTCCAACAGTCCAGGGTGAGACAGGCAGGCAGCAGACAGAGGCGCGGATGTGAGAGGCCGACGTGAAGCAGGCCCACGGTGCGCACTGGGAGCATCGCACCCACACTCCCCGTGTCGGCGTGGCCCCCAAGTCTTCCAGGTACCGCCTCCCGCTCCCCGGCCGCGGGACATGACACCCACATTACTCACTACACATTCACTCTTGAACTTTATATCCTGCTGTTCTCTTTTCGCACGTTGTTCAGAAATAAACGCCGGTGCCCACATTACATTTTGCTTTTAAATAGCCTGCCGCATGGGGCGCCTGGGTGGCTCCGTCGGTTAAGCGTCTGACTTCGGCTCAGGTCATGATCTCATGGTCCGTGGGTTCGAGCTCCTGTCGGGTTCTGTGTTGACAGAGCCTGGAGCCTGCTTCAAATTCTGTGTCTTCCTCTCTCTTTGCCCCTCCCCTGCCACAGAGGAGATTCGCCTAGGGCTCTCGGAGCCACACCAGACGGGGTCCAGGCCATTTGCATGGAAGGCAGAAGTTAGAGCTAGTGCGAGCTGACAGGGAAGGGCACTGCCGTCCCCGACGAGGGGCCTCGAAGGAAGTCTCTCGACTATTCTAAACTAAGGCTGGCTTTTCTAAAAAGCACCTTCTCTCAGGCTTTTCCATCTCAGGACCACTTTATATTCTCAAAAATTATCGAGCATCCCTAAGGAGCTTGTGTTCATGTGAGTTGTATTTGAAGATATTTACTGTACTAGAAATTAAAACTGAGAAAATCTTTGAATATTTTTCAATTTGTATCAAAAATCACAATATAGATTCATCACACATTGGCATGCATTTTTACATTTTAAGAAAATAACTGCATTTTCCAAAGCAAAAATAACAGTGAGCAGAATGGCAACAGTTTATGCATTTCCCAAGCTCCCTAAGTGTCTGAATTAATGGAAGACAGCTGTATCCTCACATCTGCTTCTGCTTTCAATGTGCACATTATGCTGTTTTGGTTGAGGGACGTGAAGGAAAGTCAGCCTCAAGTATACAGTTGGACAAGAGAGAACAAGGTCATGATGGCTTTTTCACGTCATCGTGGATGTTCTTCTTTGATAGTACACCAAAACTCAACAAATGGTGCTTCCTTTTTTTTTTCTTTTATGTGTGTATTTCTTTTGAGGGAGAGAGAGGAAGAGAGCAAGTGAGGGAGGGGTAGAGGGAGAGGAGAGAGAGAGAATCCCAAGCAGGCTCCGGCCTGTCAGCACAAAGCCAGCCATGGGTCTCGATCCCACAAACCTCGAGATCACGACCTGAGCAGAAATCCGGAGTCAGACACACTTAACCGGTTGAGCCACCCAGGCACCTGTCTGGTACTTTCTCAAAGGTTAGTTGCACTGTCAAATCTGAAACCATATCAGTTAATTTTTCAAACACTGCTGCATTGAAACCCACTGTAATATATTTTGGATATTTCTTTACCTGGTCAAGCATTTGTAACATCATGCATTCATCACTTGGGAAATACAATTCATTGAGTTATGAGCATGTGTGATATGTTGACATATCTCATTATACAACATCCATAAATCATAGCAGTAACATAACCATTTAAGCTCATCAGAAAACTCTGAATTAGGAAGCTATCAAACTCACAGCAGTGGATACAAGTTTTCTAAAATTCTAATTTTCACTTGAAAGTTTCAATTTTTTTAAGTTTATTTATTTATTTTGAGACAGAGAGAAAGCACAAGTCGGGGGCGGGGGGGAGCAGGGAGAGGGGGAGAGACAGAGAATCCCAAGCAGGCTCCCCACTGACAGCACGGAGCCTGGCATGGGACTTGAACCCATGAACTGTGAAATCGTGACCTGAGCCCACATCAAGAGTCAGACATGTAACCAACTGAGCCACCCAGGTGCCGCTTGAAAATTACAATTTTATAATTGGCAACAAATATTGTCAGATATTTTTCTTAAAGAAATAGGCTCATTTCATTTATTTTCAGGTCTGAAACAACTGGGTTTGGCAGTCAGTTGTCCTTTTCATCAACACCGTGCTGCGCAGAAAGCCTGGACAAGAAACCCAGCCCCTCGCCGATGACCCGTGACGTTGGGCCACACGAAGCCATTCTGATCCTTTAATTCCTTTTCCTTTAACAACGTTTTTAAAAATCAGTACAAGGCTCCTTTCACCCTTGTTCGTTTTCTCTGAGGTGTGGGACAACAGCGAGACGGATGTTCCCGGCCACGGACCCCAGAGCCAGGTCGCCACGTTGGAATCCCGGCTCTCTCATGGCTCCGCCATGCGCGTGGGTCAGTTTCCGACTGTTCTCTGCCTCGGTTTCCTCGGCTGTACAATGGGCCTGCTTGGCGGTGCTGCTGTGGGGACCCAGCGAGCTCCTGATGACGACCTCACTATAGAGGCGACTGTTGGCACTCGGCAGACGGGCCGGGCCCGGGGCCCTGCGCTGGGTGGGAGGGCCTCCGCAACCCGCCGGCTTTCCCACCCCCCAGGCAGCACGTGGCCCCTGTCTCAGGTGACAGTGTGTCTAGGAATCTAGAAAAGTTCAACTACGGGCAGCCCTCCTGGCTCTCTCCTCCCCCTCCTGTCAGTGAGGAGAGAGAGGCCCGGCAACAGGGCCCCCGACACCCGAGTCCTGCGGGGCCGAGAGGAGATGGCGGCAGGCGACCTGACATCATCAGCTGCCGGCGGGGGCACGGGTGACAGTACGGGTGACCTGGGGGGTGCCCAGAGGCTCCAGTCTGGCAGCTGAGCACGAAGCAGGGATGCCCTGCATCTGGGGGAAGCTGTGCGGAGCGGCCACCCCAGTAAGCACAGCCCCCACGCCGGGTAGGGGGCGCGCCAGCCCGCCCAGCAAGGGCCTCCTCCTGTACCAGCCGTGAGGGACTCTCCCCCACCGCAGGGCAGGGCCAGACCCCATCCCACGAGGCACAGTGCTCCGGGACAGGCGTCGAGGCAAAGGGGAGGTGGGGCGGAGGACAGGCTGCTGACCATTTTGATTCAGACGCTCCAAGAGGAGCGGAGTCGGCACAGGGGACTCAAACAGGAAGTACCTGCAAGACGGGTACTGACACCTGGAACCAAAGCACACAGCACGCACGCGCAGGTGACGTCTGGACCACCGGGCGCGGCCAGGGAGTACCCAGCAGCCGCTGGCTTTCTGTCCACGAGGTCCTTCAGGTGTACTCTCACCTGAGTCCTGTCCTACCCGGGCCTCCCCTCTTGAGGTCCCTTTGGTGACCCTCACCTTGCAGTGACCTTACCACTCATCTGAATTTCTGTCACAAGAGAAGGTTGTCGACATTGCCTGATGCTGTTTTCCTACTGATTGCACGTTCTATATCCGATAAGGGGCTAATATCTGAGTATAAGGAGCTCATGCACCTCAATAGCAAAAAGCAAACCAAAAAAACAACAAAAAAGAAAAAAAATCCAATTAAAAATGGGCAGAAGATCTGAATAGACGTTTTTCCAAAGAAGACCTACACATGGCCCGCTGATCCCCAGAAAGATGCTCTACATCATTAATCATCAGGGAAATGCAAATCAAAACCACAATAAGACATCACCTCACCCCTGTTTGAGTGGCTATCATCACGAAGACTAGAAATAGCCAGTGTTGGCGAGGATGTGGCGAAAAGGGCACCCTCGCAACCGCCACCTTTTTGGTGGGAATATAAATTGGTGTGGCCACTACGGAAAATGGTATGGAGGTACCTCAAAAAAATAGAACTGCCATATGATCCAGCAATTCCCCGTCTGCAGATTTATCCAAAGAAAATGAAAACGCCAGCTTCAAAGGATGCACCCCCATATTCTTTGCAGCATTATTATAACAGCCAAGGCATGGAAACCAATCTGAGTGTCCACTGATGGATGAATGGGTAAGGAAACTGTGGTATATCTATGTCATAGAATGTTATTCGGCCACGAAAAGGGATGAAATTTTGCCATTTGCCACATGAGTGGACCTCAAGGGCATGATGCTAAGTGAAAAAGTCAGACAGAGAAAGATAAATGATCTCTCTTACATGTGGCATCTTAGGGGGAAAAAAGTTAATTAAAAAAAAATCCACACTCAGATTCCCAAGCTCATTAGAGAACAGATTGGTGGTTGCCAGAGGTGGGGTGTAGGGGTTGGGAGAATTGGGTGAACCGTTTTTAGTATTTTGTTTGTTTGTTTAAATAAATTAAGGGGGTGGGGGAAGAGCCCTCTGCTCAAGAATCTGACGTTATAGCTGGGAGAGACAGATAATGAACAATAAGCAGAATGGTAAGTAATTATATAATATGTTCGAAAGTGCCATAAAATCTATAAACACAGCCAGAGAGATTAAGAGTTTGCCATTTTCAATGTGGGAAGGCTTTACTGAGAAAATGACATTTAAACAGAGGTGTGACGGAGGTGAGGTAGTTGTCTCTGTGGACATCTGGGGGAAGAACCTTCCAGATGGACGGAACAGCCAGTGCCAAAGCCCTCGGTGGACACTCATCTGATGAGAGGAAAAGCAGAGAGGTCGGTGTACCTGGAACTGAGTAAGAACCGGGGAGAGGAGAGGGGTTGACGTGGTGCCCAGGCCATGCAGGCCCTGCAGGACCCTGCAGGACACTCCCTGATGGGCGGGAGGGGAGGTCAGGAGCTCTGGAAGGTCTCCAACCCTGGAGTTGTAACGGGACGATCTGACAGCCGTCACTGAAAATAGCCAAGACGAGAGGCTGGAAGACCAGCGAGGGCTCTACTGCGGTCGCCCAGGCCAAGGAAGATGGTGGCACCCACCAGGTGGTAACAGGGCAGGTGGGCGGAAGCGTCCAGAACCTGTACATACTTGGGACATTGGCTCAATGGGATGTTCTGGCTTTCTCGATTTTAAGATAATGCATTCATTCTGGGGTTAGCCCAAGTCAAGTGAGTTACGTACTCCCTGACGATCGTATACGTTCGTGTGGAAGCAGAATCCCCCAAAAAACCAGTAATACCATTCTTCACCCATCATGTTGATTAAAAATGGATACTGATAAGCATACGGAGAAAGAAGTACTATTATACCATCGTAGGCGCGTAAATTGGGGTCATCTTCCTGGAGATCGAGTCACTGAATCTACCACGTTAAATCCCACGCACTTTCACCCCACCTGCCGTTTCTAGTCACCTACCCCGCAGAAATATCCCCAAACACCCAGATGTGCAAAAAAATGCTCTTTTTTTTTTTTTTTTTTTTTTTTTTGACAATCACTGCCACACTGTTTGTAAAAGCAACCAATTGAAATAAACCCACATGCTCATCAGTAAGTGATTGGCCAAGTACACTTGGCTTGGATTACTACACATCCTTTGAAATAACAAGGTAGGTGTGCATCTTAGTATGTTATGAAAAAGGCCCGGGGCGGGGGGGGGGGGGCGGCGTCCTGAATTGTCCATAGGGATTACTTACAGAAGGCAGGTTGAGAAACAGAATTAGTTACAGGAGAATTATGTCCTTTTCACTCTGGATTGTTCTGTGTCGTGTAAGAGCAAATCCATGCATTATTGGTGTAAATATTGTCAATGTGAACTTTTTACGCTTAAGCACAGGAACTTTTATGACCCTATCCTGAGTGCCCATGGTCTGTGATCAAGGCTTCTCTGGACCCAAACCCACCCTATCTGTACCACAGCCTCTGGAAGAGGTCAATTTTTCATGCATTTCATAAAACTGAAAGCCTCAGGGTCCTTACTAACCTAGGCCCTTTTTATTTTTATTTATTTATTTTTTCAATATATGAAATTTATTGTCAAATTGGTTTCCATACAACACCCAGCTCTCATCCCAAAAGGTGCCCTCCTCAATACCCATCACCCACCCTCCCCTCCCTCCCACCCTCCTAAGTCCTTTTTAAATAAGTAGTCGTTTTGAGGGTGCCTTGGTGGCTCAGTCAGTTAAGCATCTGATTCTTGCTGTTGGCTCAGGTCATGACCTTGTGGTCATGAGATTGAGCCCCACGTTGGGTTCTGTGCTGACAGAGTGAAGCCTGCTGGGATTCTCTCTCTCCCTCTCTCTCTGCCCCTCCCCTGCTTGCTCTCTCTCTCTCCAAAAAATAAATGTAAAACAAAAAGTAGTTATTTTTTGTGCCTAATACTACATTTTACATTTTGTACTTTCGTCTTAAAGAGGAGCCTAAAAAGAATAAGCCCAATAAAGCTGCATCTGCCCTTACAACTGCTCACGCTGGTGTCACAGCCCTGTACAGGGGCAGGCACACTTCCCACTCAAGCCTTTTGTAGGCCTTCCTACAGGCTGAGCAGCGACAAGCAAGGTCAGAAAAGAGGAACTAAGAACCAATCCCCCCAAAACAAAGAACTACCAATGGGCAGACATAACCCCAGTGAAACCCCAGAAGTCATTTTTCACAGTGTGCTGAGAAACTCGGGCAATTTTACAGGAAACACCATTAGCCTGGAGATCAGAACAGCCACGATGTAAGTGAAATAGTGAGAAAGTCAAGACAGCCTGTGAAACAAGTCTCATAACGAAAGAAAATGATTCTTTAGAGCAGAGAAGCTTTCAGCCACAGAAACCCAGAACAACAGGGAGCCAGAAGAGAAACAGGTCTGTCTGAGGAATGGGTTTTAATTCTCCAGTCCCGATGGCAAGCGTCTCTCACAACACATCGGGGGAAGAAATGCATGGAAACCTAATGTCACTAAGCATTCAAATCTGCTAACCTGCTCCCTGGCTCTGATCCCACAGTCACCAGGCAACCGTTGGATTGAGATCAACCGTTTGCCAGGTGGATTTCTCCACACAGAACAGGGTAAGCCGAGGACTCAACCCTCTAGACCCTTTGACAGATGGAGTTCTCATTGTAAAATAACAAGCTGACATCCAGCATAGACATCAGTGCCATGAGCGTGGTTAATGTGAGTCTACCCCAGAGAGAGGGATTTGCGATTTGTTGTCTGAGCCTGCACAGCTAGCCCAGCCCCTGGACTGTGAGAATTTGCCCACTGCCCATGTGCAAACTGCTATGTGACCTTTCACACAGCTGTCATCTAAACTGACTCTGTCCAAGCCCAGTTGTGCGCTCAGCGACAAGCCGTAGCTGGGTGGTTCTGCTGGGTCCACATCTGTGGGATTATACACAGTTGACCAGCCATCGTATAAGCCAGCTGGCAAGTCTGCGACTTAGTGCCACAAGACAGCCCAGATCTGAGGTCAAAGCCAATTGTTAGCTGGTGCGTGGGTACCTAGGTCAGGGTCCACGTCTGATGGAGACCCACAGATGGCGATCTCCTTTCCTTCTCTGTCCCATCCCTGCTGGAAACTGTCGCAGGAAAGGTACCAGGCAGCCCCTTACAGGTGTCACGTGTTTTTCGTAATTCCAACAAAAGGAGTCCCGAATACTAGGCAGGAAATGACGTCACTGGAGCGGGGCTGTCCTCAGAGAGTGTCTCCTTCCTCCATCAGTGGATCTGTGATCAGAAGATCCAGTAGGAGAAGAAGAGCAGGGCAGGCTCTGGATTCTAGAGAGAGTGGCTGCCTTCTGGGCTGTGCTGGGAAAAGAGAAGAGCTTAGAGCCGGCGCCTGAGAAGAATGTTCCCGGGACAGTGTCAGTGACAGCTCATGGTCCTGGTGAACAAACCACAGCAGACCACTTGCTGGACAGCAACAAGATGCCATTCATTGGTACACCAAGAAATGAGCCGCACTTCCTGAAACTTGTTTTTTTTTTCTGTTCCCATAAACGGGCACTTTTTCCTCTCATTCAAAAGAGACACAATACAGAAAAATCAGAGAACAGATGCAGAGGCCATAAAACACCAAGACGAGGATTTGCATCTGCTCAAGGTGAAACATTGGCAGGCCAGGCCCTGGCAGATGGGGAGACCTGGGGGTACGCTTCTCTGGAACAGGATACTGGGGCTTTCTGGCTGCGACATCTGTCACCCCATTGATCTCCAGAGTTGATCTGGCTGATCTGGCTGGCTAGGCGGGTGTCCCCCTCTGCCCATGTGTGTCCCTCCAGAAGCTACGTGCTCGGTGGAAGAGGATGCTCGTCCCCGGCACAGGAGGACCATTCTTGGGGCGAGGGTGTATGAGTGGCTGTGCTCCCCTCCTACCAATGGACCTCCCAGCAAGCTCTCAAGGACCACTGGGAGGAGAACGTAGGGTAGACAAGCTTCCAAGACCCCAGACACGTCCGAATGAGGCGCTGCGGGTGGGAGTCTGCCTTTCTTAAAACAAAACAACACACTGCCTACACTCACGTACCTCCTACTTCAACTGTCTTGCTCAAAAGGCATAGACAGTGCTCACCACCCTGCTCATAACAGAGATGATTTGGAAGCAGCCTGGGTGAGCCTCGAAGAGGAGATCCCTCCCCCCCGCAAAAAAAAACAAAAAAAAAACACATGTTGTGTTTCCATAGGATGAAATGATAGGCAGCTGTATAAATGGACTCTGCTCATCCTTCAAGATCCTGCTACAGTCCCCAGAACACGGCCCTGACACTGGGACTGGTCCCAGCCCCCAAACACCCAGCTGTGTCCATAGCACTTGAAGCCTGTAGCCCAGTCCGCTCTGCGTTGGGCTCTCTGCCCTGACCTCTGAAGGGCAGGGACCGCGGCTCACTCGTACCTCATCACCCACCCTCCACCTCCGTGGGACCCTCAGCACACAGCGGGCACTCCCCGAGCGCTTGTCGTATTAAAATAACTTCGAGGCTCGCTGCAGATTCTGCTTCCCTTTGACACTCTAAGCTCCACGTGGGACTTTCTTCAATCACCTTCAGTTCCTGGAAAGCCCTGAACTTTCAACCGTGTGGTGGGCATAGATTCTGTCCTTCTAAATACATGCAATGGGCTCCCCATCTTGCGCAGTCACCCAAGGCACAAAATAAACTCGGCTTTGGACACCAGAACCCAGAAGGAGAAGACCCCTTGGTAAAATTTCCCAAAAGGGGCCTTGCTTACATTCTACGACCATAAATTGTAGGCAAGCCACCTGAACCATTGTGCTGTGTACTTCCAAACAGACAACCTGTCACCATAGCAACACTCACATCTGTCATTACCTCAGAGAGAGAACACCTTTTAAAAGAAATCTACTTAGCAACATGTCATGTCAACTTCAGTGCTTCTTACGGATTCTCTCAGGAATCTAGGCCTGAGTGCCCTGGGATAAACCGTGCCTCTGTGAACGATCTAGAAGGCACTGCCGCAGCCCAAAGTGGCCTCTTCCTCCACCTGTCCCCACCTGTCCTTGGATGATTCAGGTACCTGGGCCTCCCTGAAGCCACGGCTGATTGCCATGCACACAGGGCAGTTACACAAGCCAGTTGTTATGAAAATAATAGCTGTCACCCTGGCATCGTGCATGCATAACCTCTTAATCCTTGGGCCAGCCCATGCAGCAGGCATTACCCCCACTTAGCGATGAGGAGCCCGGCTCCAGCCCTCCCCACTGCAGTGACATCATAAGCCACACCTGGCTCCCAACACACCGTCCACCCCGTGTGGATCTGTGAACTTTCCCCACAACTCAGAAAGGAGGATCTTTTTTCTCATCCCCATTTTACAGAAGGGAAAACTGTCTTGGAGAAGTGAAGCATCTTGCCCAAGCTCCCTCCAGAGGACAGCTCAGGTGCAGAGACACAGCCTCTCCCCCTCGGGGGGAGCCTCGGTCTGCATCCGTCGGAGCCTGAGACGAGGACGCTTTATTTTGCTTGGTTTCAGAATAAAGTTCCACCTCTTGCACTTGCTGAGAATCTTCCCGAGGAAGCGAGTCCATTGGCTAGACCTTCACTTCTTCCAGATCATAAAGGGAACTTTGTGTCTTTGAGGGAAAGGAGGACTAGGAAAGCACATGTGAGGCTTTCGTGCACAAGAATCTCCTGAAGATCTTGTTAAAATGCAGGTGCTCCCTGGGTAGGCTGCTGTGAGTGCACCTGCGGTCTGCACTTCGAACCAGCTGCCAGGTGAGGTGCTGACCCTCCGTCCCTCCTTTTGGGAAAGAGGGCAAGGTCCCTCTGTTTAGAAGAAAAGACGCATTATAAAAAAGACATGGTGTTGCCCCCCAGGACCACCCAGGACTATTGCAGGCTGCGTGTTAAGACCTCATGTTGTTGAGGAAGCCCTGGAGAAAGGGAAAGGAACTTGATTTCCAAGGCTGACCTCAAACCTTCGGGAAACTAACTCTACACCAGGAGCCCCTCTCAGGTTCTAAGCCACTATTGATAGTAGGATGTCTTCATTCCTGACCCCCCGCCCCTACCTCCCAGGACCTGGCCTAGTACCTGGAATATGCTAGATGCCCAATAAATATGGAAGGAAGGAAGGAAGGAAGGAAGGAAGGAAGGAAGGAAGGAAGGAAGGAAGGAAAGAGGAAGTGAGAGGGGAGGGGAGGGGAGGAAAGGAAGGGAAGAGGATGGAAGGGTGGGTTTGGCAAAAAAATTGAGTTGCAATAAGGAAGACTCTGACATATGTTATTAACCATGTAATGCGTGCACTTGTCCAAGATGGGCACAGAATGGCTATCCCATGCTTACCAATTAATTGGTAGAAAGAACTCAGGCTTTCTATCTATTGATCATTTTTAAGCATTCCTGTCACCCCATGGGATCTAGAACCTACCTTGCATATACTAACTATATCGGCCTTCTAGAACCAAAGGAACTTCTGGCTATTTGAAAGATGTCATTTTAGGTGCTGTGATAGTTATTTGTTTTCCAGTTTGGCTGGGCCCAGATATGTGGTCACACATTAATCTGGAAGTTCCTATGGGGATGTTTTCAGATGAGATTAACATTTAAATTGGTGAATTTTGAGCGGCGCCTGGGTGGCTCGGTCGGTTGAGTGTCCGGCTTTGGCTCAGGTCATGATCTCACAGTTTGTGGGTTCGAGCCCCGCATCAGGCTCTGTGCTAACAGCTTAGAGCCTGGAGCCTGCTCCGGATTCTGTGTCTCCCTCTCTCTCTGTTCCTCCCCTGCTCATGCTCTGTCTCTCTCTCTCCTTCAAAACTAAATAAAAACATTTTAAAAAAATTTAAATTGGTGAATTTTGAGTAAGCAGATTGCCCTCCATAATGTAGGTGGGCCTCATCCAATCAAATGAAGGGCTGAATAGAACAAAGACTGATGTTCCCCAAACAAGAGGGAAATCTGCCAGCAGAGGAACTTTGGCCTTGAAATACAACGTCAGCTCTTCCCTGGGTCTCCAGTCTGATGGCCCACCTTGCAGATTTCAGACTTGCCAGTCTTAATCATGTGAGCCAATTCCTTAAAATTTCTTGCTTGCTTGCTCACTCTTTCAGATAGATAGATAAATACAGAGGTAGAGATAGACACAGACATAGACACAGACAGATAAATATACACACGCATTAACTGATTCTGCTTCTCTGGAAAACCCTAATATAGAGGCAAAAAAGGAACAACATTTCACAGCAGACGGTAAACACTGCTTATCCCAAAAGATACTAAAGTATATCACACAGACTGGAACAGAGGCTGAATATACTCGTGGCTAATGAACTAACAAGTCACAGGACATCTCTAAACCCAGGAGAATATGGGGCTATGCCTTCAAACATTGACTGTCGAAGCCCAACCCCCCAACTCCAACCCCAAACAGATCCTCAGGTTACTCTTCGAGAAATACTGTCGAACGGGTATCCTTGGAGGCACTGCCTCGGTCAGAACGAGGCAACTAATATATTCTAAAATACAATATGAGTTCTCTTTATATCCCCTGCAACCATTAGCCAGACCCTATGAAACCGTATTTGATCATCTTTGCCCTGTAAAAACAGTAATTCTATACAGTTAACCTAATACATCTAATTATGCCTCATAATTTAGATCACATTGAATAAAGCCCCATTAACACCCAGAGTCCTCTCTTACAGATCCTCTAGAATGTTCTCCATGTCAGCATCCCATCTACATGAGCAACAGGTTGGCTCTGTGAAAGACTGGGGCATGCTGCCTGGGCCGGGGGCAGGTCACTTCCTCTCCCGAGCCGGGGTCCTGACGCAGCAAGGGCTGAGGCGGGACCCAGATGAGGGGGTGTCACTCTTTGCTGGAAGGTACTACAGAAACACCCCTAATCCTTGTTTCCTGAGGCACACAGACTGCTGGAAATTCTGGGGCCTGGCCCTCTGGTGTTTACGGACCCTCCTACCCCAGGAAGTCAAGGGCTAGAAACCTCCTGAGCGTGGGCCGTGCCACATTCTCCATCTCCCCAGTGCCTAACGCGAGGCCATGACATACAGAGTGGGCGATGAGTAAGTGAGGGAAGGAGGGACAGGAGAGAAGGAGAGAGGGAGGGTTATGTCCCAGCCCTGTGCCCCGCTAACTGCTCCCTCCAGGTCACCCACCAGCCTGGTCTGGGCCTCTGCCAACCACCTGCCATCTGAGGCTGTAAGGCCGGCTCCTACCCCACGGAGGACTGAGCTCCCATCACGCTTCCCTGGTGACCCATCTGGGACCCACGGTGACTGCCACCCAGGTGAGCCCAACCCTGCCCCCACCTCTCCCGGCCCCCCACTTCTCCTGGCTCCCCCCCCCCCCGCCTCTACCAGCCCCTCGCTTTTCCCGGCCCCTGCTTCTCCCCGCCCACACAACCCATAGACCCCCAGCCTGGAAAACAGCTCCAGTGTTCACCCCCCAAGCACCCTTCTTCTTCCACTGCTTCACCTGCCCCTGTTCATCCAAAGCCCTGGGCTGCACAAAGGGGACACTTCCTGAGGCCACACGCCTGGGGCCCCCCTATGGGCACTGAACCGGCAGCCCAACCTAAGCCCTGCCTCATCCTCCCCACTGGCGGCCAGGAGCCTCGCGGGCCAAGATGATGAGCCCTGGGCTGGACACCCGCACGCACGCTCCTCCCTACAGCCAAAGGCTCTCACCAGCCAAGATGACCCAAAGCACCACGGCCTCAGGACGCTGCAGCAGGAACCCGCATGAAGAGCCCCGGAAAAGCCACACTAGGAGGGAGGGTAGAGGGAAGGGGTGAAGACTATGTCCCAGGAGAGAAGCCACCCCTGTGGACAAGGTGGTGTCAACCAGGGGACCAGGCCCAGCTCCCGAGCCAGTGGCGGGAGAGGTGAGTTAAGGACCTGGGGATACAACACTTTGCAACCTCAGTTCACGGTTATGTAACCGAAATATTTGTCAACAGCGCCCTTACAGAAGACTGCCCTTTGGTTTTGCTTAATCATTACTCTGCAGAGAAAGTCCGCAGAGAAAGTCGCGACCACACACACACACACACACACACACACACACACACACGGCGCAGATGCTGCACTGGCATAGCGCTCCTGAGGAAATTCAAGAAGGGGAGATAAGAAAGATCACTGGATTAAAGAATTAACTTCTCTATTCCAAGAACATTGACTGAAATTACCACAGATCTCAGAAATCCTATGTTTCAGGGCGCCGAGTCGGTTGAGGGCCCATCATCGGTTTCGGCTCAGGTCGTGATTTCACAGTTGGTAAGTTCGAGCCCTGGGTCGGGCTCTGTGCTGACAGCAAGGAGCCTGCTTGGGATCCTCTCTCTCTCCCTCTCTCTCTCTGCCCCTCCCCTGGTCCCTCACTCTCTTTCTCAAAATAAATAAACAAACCTTAAAAAAAAAAAAAAAGAAGAAGAAGAAAAAGAAAAAGAAAAGAAAAAAAATCCTATGTTTGGGCAGGTAACCACACATGGCCCCGCCCTCCTTGGAGACAACACAGCATGGCCCCGCCCTCCTTGGAGAGGCTGGGACAGGGAGGTTGCTGTTGCTCTGGCGGATCCAGCTTAGCTTGCTTGACCTTCTCAGCCAGGAGGTTCATTCACTCACAAGTGTATTCTTACCACCAGGAACACAAAAGCAAATTGGGGGGGGGGGGGGGGGAGGCGGGGGGAGGGCAGGTCTGCAGTACGGAGATCACAGAAGAGTGGAGGCTTTTAACGCTACTGGACCAGGGGTTTCTCTCTCCATGAAGCAAATGTTATCACAGATGCTTCCCCTAGAACCCAACACCCTAAAGATGGGGGCCCACTGTCCCGCTGGCTCCCAGAAGGCCCCGGAGTGTGGGGTGGCCGCCTACAGCTGACCCAAGGCCTGAGTCTCCGGGACCTGGGAACCCCCTGGGTCAGGGACAGAGCCCAGCGACCCTGCAGCCAGCTGCTGTGCATTCAGGGCCGGCTTAGCAAGCAGCCGCGGGACCCCGCATTCACGGGCACAAAAAAGTCACTGGCAGCGCTTGGCACTGCGGGCCAGGCATCCAGACTTTCTCACCACCAGACAATACTCGCTCGACATCGCGCGCCTGCTAAGAAGCACATTTCATTAAACAAATCAAGTACGGATTTGGTGGCTTTAGCTTCTATAGAGACGCGAGGCTTTTTGCAGCGGAAGGAGCACTGGCAGCTTAAACCCTAATCCTCCACACGGCCCGCAAAGTAGCCATAAACCCTGCAAGAAATTAGAACAGGTTTCAGGGAAGTGACGCCCGATAACTGAGCGTCATTATTCTTCACTCTGTTTCGTCCCCTCTGTTTTTCTCTCTTTCTCCCACTTTTAATTTATGCCATAGTCATGTATTCTATGCCTTATAAGCCACCTGAAATTGCTTCTTGAACAGGCAACATGTGAAATGAGATGAAATCAAGATGAGCTGTCAGATTGTCACCTGACCAAGGAGGGAAATCAGGCCCCGATATGATGTCCCTGCACGTGGCCTCCGGGACCACGTGTCCCCAGGGGCCAGCTGACAGCAGAACAGACAGTCCAGACACAAGCCTCAGGCCCCCGCAGAAGCAGCAAGGTTAGGCACCTTAATGCGTTTGCGCTTCAGGGGTTCCCGAGGCCCTGAGAGAGGCATTTCTGCTCTGTCGAAGGGTCAGCGGAACCGGAATTTCCTGGGGTGCCAAAAACATGCCCACAAAACGAAAATGCACATGCCTGGGCCCATGGGGTCAAAATCTCCGCATTCTGCACCAAGGTCGAAACCAAGGATCTGCACTTTTACCAAGCAGTTCCTAGCTCAGTGAGACATGAGCACACTGCCCTGAAAACGTCGCACGCCTGCCAACCTCCACGTGGCACGTCCAGGGCCCTCCCAAGGGCACCCACACTGAGGCTCCTGCGTCCCCAGCTTCCTTGCTGCACCCGTCCCTCCCTCTCTGACACCCACTCCCACAGGGTGCGCTCCTTTCTGACCCTGGCTCGACACCCTCCTCCTACGCCCTCTCCCTGCATGACTCCCACCCAGCGCCCAGGACACCATGGGACCCCCACTGGCTCCCCCACTCGCCTGCCAGCGCTGCCCACAGCTTCGTGCCAGCCTTCCGCAAGCCTCAGACAGGGTATATGGCAAGTAAATGTTTATTGAACAAACAGATGGATCTTTATTACTTTCTTCCAGGAACTCGCTTGCCCCAAACACATAGCTTGTGACAAAACAAAGCCCAACCAGACCTCTTGCTTGATTACGGTCTGCAAGCTGTGTGCACCTTCCACGTCTCTGAGCCTGGCGCCTGGCATCTCCCCTCTGCTCTCCCTCATGAAACAGGAATTCCGTTTCAGCCTCAGCTTAAGGGCCACCTCCTCCAGGAAGCCTTCTTTGATTTCCTCTTCTTCATTCAACAAACATTTCCTGAGTGTTTGGCCCCCGCCCCCCGGGCGCGGGCACTTTGCAGGGCTGACAACAAGCAGAGAACAGGCAGGAGGGGTCCCTGCCTGGACTCTCAAGGAGCAGGTAAATGCTGCAGTGATTCATGCCCCCAACCTCCCCCAGTACCTCTGCCAGAACCCTGTTTGCAGAGCCCTTTCACCGATACATCCTTAAAATTAGGTATCACCCATGCAACACGCACCCACACAAGGCACAATGCGGATTCTAACAGGCAATGAGAAAGGACTGAGTCGTGCCCATTAACCCACCCACTTCAAAGGAAAAGTTCCTCCGGAAAGGTTTGTTGAATAAGCAAAGCATAGAAAGAAACAGCAGGGGAACCTAGGTAAGGTTAGAAATGAAAGCTAACATCCATTGGAACTGAAAGGAGACGCCACTGCATGCTGACTAGAAGGACCAGACCCAGAGCCTGCTGGGCCAGGGCGAGGAGAAGCAGGAACGCTCACTGGTGGGAGTGCAGAGGGGAGCGGCCACTCTGGGAGACAGCCGGGTGGCCCCTTACAAAACCAGACTGTTACCCTGTGACCCAGCGGTCGTGCTTCTCGGTATTTGCCCCCAACGAGCTGGAAGCATATCCACATGAGAACCTGCACATGACGTGCATAGCAGCTTTATTCCTAAGAGCCAAAGCTTGGGAGCAAGCAAGATGTCCTTCAGTAGCTGAGCTTATGGATAAATACTCTCCAGACACTGGAATATTATTCGGCACTGAAAAGAAATGAGCTGCGAGCCATGAAAAGACGTGGAGGAAACGTAAATGCATGTTTCTGGGTGAAATAATCCACTCTGCAAAGACCACGTGCCGCAGAACTCCAACTATATGATGTTCTGGAAAAGGTGAAATGATACAGTGAGAAGATCACTCAATCACTTATGGGATCAAGCTCCATGTCAGGCTCCCTCGGCCCCCTCTCCTCCCCTCTCTCTCTCTCTCTAGAAAAAAAAATAAATGTAAAAAAATGTTGAAAACAATTTTTTGGAGTTTGCTTTAATGTTTACTTATTTCTTTTGAGAGAGAGCACAAGTGTGCGAGCGGGGAGGGGCAGAGAGAGAGAGAGAATCTCAAACAGGCTCAAACTGACCAGCAGCCTCCAAGCGTGGTGACATCTTGCATAGACGGAGGAATGGGGACCCCACGGGCGCTGGAGCCCGACTCCCTGGGTGCAGATGCGGGCTTCTGCCTATTACCAGCTCTGTGAATGTGGGCACGTTACTTCGCTTCTCCGTGCCTCAGTTTCCCCGTCAGTAAGATGGGGGCAATCATGCTTTCTAAGACCGCTGCGCCCTCTGAAGGAGGGATGTTCTCAGGCACTCCGCAGAGCTGACGTTTGGGAAGCCTGGCATGGGTGGCTGCTGTCACTATACTATCAGCTGTCACTTGTCAAGCACTGTGCCAAAACGTCTCTGTTCCTTAGCTTACCTCAGCCTCACCCGGCCCCCAAGGAAGCATTACAGTCTCCACGCTCAGATGGCTGTCCCAAGCCCACCCAGGTAATGAGAGGGATCTGGACCAAGGATCCCTGCCTCCAAAGCCATTGTGTCGCCCTGCCTCTTGGGGTCAAAAGTCCCTGTGGAAGGTACCTCGCCCGCTGTAAGCAGCCCCGCTGACTGGCACATTCCTCAGGTGGCTTTGGCCCGGGAACAGCGAAGTCCTAGCTGCAGGAGGGGGGTGGGGGAAGCTGAGCAGAAAAGCCCCAGGTAATGTAAATGGAAACTCTAACCGACAGTCCTGCACCTGGTGTTTTGCATTTCCCAAGACAGTTGAAGGGATTGTGTAGGAAGCTTCACGCCTTGGAGGAAACCCGTCTGTGGCCATCGGGACAGCTGGACTGGGCCCCCGGGGCCGCTTCACATCCCCGCCTGGAAATACAGTGCGGTGCGGGGGCTTATTTAAACGTCACCCCTCGGGTAACCTGGAACCCATCTGGGAGTCTCCCTACCCTCGGGTACAAGCGGACCCATTCCCACAGGGGGCTCCAACTCCCGGCCTGGGCCTCAGGGAGGAGGGGGCCATGGCCTGTTCCCCACAGGCTCCTGGGGAATTAAAGGGAGCCCGCAGGGCCACCTGTCCAGGCTGCTCACTGGGAACTCTGAGCATCCGGCTCCTTCTGATGCCAACTATGCGGGTAGCACACAACCACAGACACAGGCATCACAAGGGAGGCGGTGCTCAAACAGATTACGTAAGCTGCCCGAGGTCGCACCTAACTGGAAGAAGCGGGACACAGAGCCAAGCCTGACTCTGAGGCCCTGGCACTTTCCCTGAGCAGGAACTGGAGCCACCACGGTTTCGGGAAACCAGCCCGCAGGGGTCGCCGGGCATCAGCCACCCTCTGCCACAGAGCACAAGCCTTGGCACTCCGGGGAAACCCCACACACCAGAAGACAAAGTCTGTGGCCTTGAACTACAGAAAGCTGTAAGGCGGCCGTGCAACTGTGCAAATGACCAGAGCCAAATTCCTGCATCAGCAGAGCCGGCCCAGCTGTGTCAGACACACAGACAAGCACGTGCGGAGCGGTCAGGGGCACGGTGGGGCTGGAGGAGGCCTCTGCAGCTGTGCGGGGGCGGGGCCGGTGCAGCCAGCCGGCGTCGGGCCGTGAGTGCTGATGCCCGCCCTAGGTGGCCGCGGAGAACGAGGAAGTAGGGTGGCAGGCCCGGCCAAGACCAGGCCCCACGACACGGCTGCAGGAAGAAGGTGGCCGGGAGGCCTTCCGATCCCAGTCAGAAATTTTCATTTGAAATGAGAGGCGGGTAGAGAGTGCCCTTCAGGGACACAAACCACAACCGTGCTGGATGGAGAGCCAGGACCTCGTGGATCCATGCGTGTCCCTGCAGGCAGCGAGCACATGAGGGGCTCAGAGGAAGACCCCCACTTCCCCATTCTGGTGAGCTGGGCTGCAGTGCCCAGATCTGTGTCCTGCCCCCCTCCCCCCGCACAGTCTGGGTGCCGCGGTTCCCAGGTCCCCAGAAAAGGTATAGCAATATTTGTTTGACTTACCTACTTACCACCTCCCCAAACTAGACTCATGCCCATCACGTGCTCCATTTCAGGAGGCTGCTCTGACTTGACTTACAAACCCTCCTGCCTACTGGAACTCTTTCTGAGAGGCGCCTCGAAGAACAAGAGAGGGCCTGGGGTGCCCGGGTGGCTCAGTCAGTTAAGCATCCGACTCTTGATTTCCTGCTCAGGTCATGATCTCACGGTTCGTGAGTTTGAGCCCCGTGTCAGGCTCTGCGCTGGCAGCTCTGAGCCTGGAGCCTGCTTCGGATTCTGTGTCTCCCTCTCTCTCTCTGCCCCTCCCCAGCTTGCATGCACGCTCTCTCTCTCTCTCTCTCAAAATAAGTAAATAAACTTTAAACACACACACACACAAGCAATACAAACCCTGATGACTATTCCCCAGGAACAAAAAGTTCAAGAACTAAAAAGGCGAAAGGAATCAAGGCCAGATGTTGACTACAGGCAACCTCCAAGTCAACTCATAGCTAAGCTCAGGCAGACAGGACACGTGGCTATCTTTCCCAACCTGTCCCCCCGGAAGGTGCACCTCTTGGCCTCCCAGCCTCCACAACCGTGCCCCTCCTCTCGCCAAGCATGCCGTCCCTGCACGCAGGGTCCCTCGTCACCTGGTGGACTCAGGGGGCACGACTCCCAAAGGGGGTGACGCCCGCTTAGCAAGCAGCCTCGAACTCTTGCTCTGACACCACGGATACATCACCAGGCAAACTGCCAGGAGCGGCACCCGCAGGGGAAATGGGCCAGGCAACATGAAAGCAAGAACAAAACCAAAACTGGGTGGGTTATTTTTATCACACTGTAGACTTGCAGCAAAGACCCAACAGCCAAAGGGGCATCCCAGGCGCCGGGCAGGTTTCTCTCAGCCTCTGTCCCTTCCCTCCTTCCGTCCCTCCAGCCCCCTCCTCAGGAAACCGAGAAAGTGGATCGGGTCAGAGCAAACCATCCCTCATTCTGCCTTCTCCACAGGAAAAACTAATTAGTCGCCAAATATTCGGAATGGGTAATTGCTACCTGAATTAATAAGGGCAAACAGCCGGCAAGAAAACAGTGGTTTACTATTTCTGAGCGTGCGCCTCTCTTCACCCGGAGCCCGAGGCTCTGCCGGGAGGGACGGGCTCTGGAGACACGACTCCCCTGGAAGCCTGCAGGAAGGGTGACGCCGCGGCCCGGGGCTGCCCCTGCTCCCGGGTCACTTCCAACACTGCTGTGGCCGGCAGTCACCCTGTCTCCTCTAACACGCAGCATGCATGTGTGCACATACTCATGCACGTTCACATTTACGCAAACGCACACAGCACACACCATACACGCACACATATATGGGCACTCACACCCGTGCACACAGCACACATGTAAAAGCATCATACACACGCACACACACATGGACAGACGCGCGCACAGGCACATACATACACATGTGCGCGCACACACCCATACGCACACACACAGGCACAAAGCGCACACCAGGAACATCCAAGGGGCATGGAACCAGATTCTCACCCAGGATCTGCTTGCCCCGATTTCCCCCACAAGTTGCCCCAGTTTCCTCAGCTCTGACAAGGGGGTGTGTAGACCACATTGAGGGGGGTGCAGACAGGAGGGAGAAGGGAGAGGAAGAGGAAAGTTGAGGAGACGCCACGGAAGGCTGGAAGAGACCTGCCGCAGCCCCCTCCACCCCACCCCAGCACTGACGCCAGAGTCACACCCAGAGTGCCTCTGGGGAGCCTGCTGAGCCCCACCACAGCCCTGCCGTGTGACCTCAGACACAGCACTTTCCCCCTCCGGGCCTGGGTTTCTGCCTGTGTGCGAATGAGGTGACTCGGTGTGATCGGTGTGATCGCTGGAACAGTTCTGAGGCGCTGCCCTCCAGGGAGGATTCAGTTCAAGCTGGGGATCACCACGGTCTCCCCTGCCCTTGGCCCCCTCCCCGCCCCTACCCGAGCACTTTCCACAGGACTTGTCTGGCACACGGCAGCGAGTAACTTCCGGGGGGAGGGGAGCCCAGGGCTCTCTGGAGGCGTCCCGGTGTCACAGGCAGCTTGGGCCACAGACATCCAGCCACCGACCGTGCTGTCAAGTCGGCCCAGGGGATTCTGGGCTGTGTCTGCCACGGCTGCCCAAGCCAGATACGCTTCCACGTGAAGCTGCCCGGGACGCTGTGTCCGCACGATGCCGACAATCTGTCCTTCGGTTTTTACGTTTAATGACATGTTGTAAACAGCTCTCACGGCTGTGCGTGCAGAGCCCTTTTTCTACCAGACAAACAGTAATTCTCTGGAAGGCTCTATCACAGATCGAACCGAACCCCTATTAAGGCTACTGGCAATCTTCGACTTTCACAAGCATCGCTATAATCATCTGCTTATAGGTACTCGTTCTGGATAAATAAAAAGTTCTCTGCGTGCAAAAAACTACATATATCTTTAAAGGTTCATATCTGCCTGGAAACAGGAGTCCGGCACGTCACACACCAGGCCATCAGCTGCGGCTCCTTCTGGGGCAGGGGATTAGGAAAGAAAACTCAGGCTCTCGGTAAGCAATACTTTACGTTTGCGAAACGGAATGAGTACGGGGGGGGAAATAAACAAAATGCAGTCACTGTCTAAACCTCTTCAGAAGTGGTTTTACCAGAGGGTCTGGATCTGGCAGGAGCCACATAATCACGGAGAGAAGGGAGGAAGAGGGGAAACGTCCGGCAGAGGGAGAGGCCAGGAGCCACCGCTTTGTGGTCAGCTCTCCCCTGGGCTGGCGGGGACAGGACCTGGCTTCGAACCATGCTCTGTGCACTCACCGGGCGCCTGGGTGTTGTTTCGCCTCGGAGGACTTCCATTTCCTTGTGTGTAACACGAGGTCAGCAGGTCAAACGGGCTCAACAGCGAGCACCCGGAACAGGGGGGCCGCCACCCGTGTCTGTCCTGACACCTTCTGCCCTGTTCCGGGTGCAGAGGAAAAGAAAAACTAATCTCACGGCTGCTCCTCAAGTCCTCACTCCCCTCCAGCCTCCCCCAGGGCCCCCAACCCGGTCTCAGGGTTTATGGACCCTGTGGCCTTTCTCCTGAAGAGAGAGCCCCTGACAACACCACGTCTTGGGGCCCAAACGTGAGCACATCTAGAAACCCCAAGATGACTGGGGCACCTGGGAGGGATCCGTCACTTAAGCGTCCGACTTCGGCTCAGGTCACGATCTCACAGTTTGTGGGTTCGAGCCCCGCGTCGGGCTCTGTGCTGACAGCTCGGAGCCTGGAGCCTGTTTCAGATTCCGTGTCTCCCTCTCTCCCTGCCCCTCCCCCACTCATGCTCTATCTCTCTCTCAAAAATAAATAAACATTAGAAATCCCAAGGTGATTAGTAACTAAGAAAGATAACCATCTTTGTCACGAATGATATATGGCAATAAACCTATTGGCCAGTGTTTTTTATTTATTTATTTTTCCAGGAAAACACAGTGAGCCAAGAACACAGAAACATAGCAACCCCAGGCCTGAGCAAGGATGTTCTTAAAAATCCCCATGATGTTTACAGAGTTTAGTGATCCTCCCCCCTCACGTGGACATGCCCGGAGTCAGGAGTCAGGACCCCTGCAAACCCAAACGTGGAGGGAGGCCCGGCAGGCAAGAACCCACAGTGCCGTGGCCTCACACATCAGTCACCCAGCGCTGAGCAGCCCACACCCCCGCCAAGATCCACAGGCGCCCATACCCGGCCAGGCCACTGAGTAATCCCAGCTCACCTACAACCATGTGACCTCAGGAATCAATGACTTCAGCCAAAAGGCCCAGCTTCCCCATCTGTAAGGGAGCGTCTCCTTCCAGGGAGGTCATCAGAGGATCCCACGAGCTAACGTGGACCAGCTAGGGGGACAAGGACTGATGTCATCACATTCCTGCAGGTCTCAGGAGGCTGTTCACATCGTCAGATGAGCTCGGGTCTGTGAAATAGTGTGAGGACATGAAAAGCGGAGGCTCCGAAACGCTCCCTCCACCTGCTCAGCTCCTGCCCTCCCCGCTGGCCTGCCTCCTCTCTGCCCCAAGAGCAGAGTCTCCCTAGTTCCCAACCTGAGAATCAGCTTTTGGCTCTCTCCAGGGAGACACTTTGAAGGCTTCAAGTGCCTCTCTCCAGGGAACATCAAAGACCATGGCACTTCCCACGGCATCCTTAAACCCAGTGACCTGCGAATGTCCGGCCTCACGGCACCTATAGGACATGACCTGACGGCCTCACTTCGATCAGTGAGTCACTGGCCCCCAGACCCCGTGCCCCAAATCCACTGCGAGGGCAGTGAGATGACTCCCCAAATGGAGGGGCTGAGATGCGTTATGCCTGGGATTTGCACCTTTACCCCAATCAGTAAAAAGCTGTGTCTCTGTAAGTCTCTCGTCTGCTTTTTTATGGGTTAATGGGTTAAACATTTTTAATTTTAGAAATAATTGCAAACAACTGAAGAGCCGCTGGCTCCCAGCTCCTGATCTCGCCATGCAAAGGGGACAATATTTTTAGGCCTATTCAAGTTACCTACCCTGGCCACGAATGAAATATTAATGAAAGGTTATGCTTGCAGCCTTCAGAAAATGATCACTCAAGACAGCAATTATATTTTCCCCCTTTCTGTGTAATAAAACTGCACCTCACTGCGCAGTAGGAATTAATAATTCCGAGCCCTGTTGTTACAGAGGCGGGCATCAAAGCGGAAGAGAAGGCATGCCCGAGAGGGAAAACACAAACACGTTTAGACCCACAAAGGAAGTGGGTGACTTCAAAAGAGCAGGATTCTATATTCAGGGCTGGGATCATTTCTCAAGGTCATTAACTGCTCTAGCCGACTGAAAGAGTGGCCCAATTACAAAGCACACAGAGAAACAGAAATTAGAACAGGACATAGCGACAGCCCCAACTCCGGGTCACTCGGCACGGCCCGCAGCCTGGCAGGTACCTGCAGCCAATCGGCCAACTCCCCAGAATCCTTCCAAGGGACTCGAAAACTCAGGACAGCCAACTGCCTTCAGAGCCAACAGCTTACTAGCTTCCCAGGCAATTTCCACATGAGCAGAAAGAGGACACCTTTCTCCTTCCAGCCTGGAAAAGAGCAATAAGGATAGCGGCCGTTTATTGAACACCTACTACTTGCCAGGCAAATACAGTGAGGCAGGAACTCCCATCTTCGTCTGATAGGAAAAAGCACTGAAGCGCAGAGAGATCCGATGACTTGCACAAGGTGACCCGGTAAATGGCGGAATTGGGATGTGAGCTGAATTCAAAGACGGGGAGGGCGGTCTGCGTCTGCCCTGCTCCCCGTTGTGTACCCACGGTCCACGCAGCATGCTGTCTGGCCCACAGCAGGGACTCAAGTAATTCTACTTATTTAACGAATGCGTTAAACTGAACGGAGCATCCACTTTCGGAAGGCAAACTCTGCAACTTGTCAACAGACTTGAAAAGAAAAATCAGTTGTGACTTTATTTTTTTCACACGGAACGCCTCGTGAATCTGGGTGTCATCCCAGCGCCCGGGCCACGCTAATCTTCTCTGTGTTGCTTCCATTTTAGTCTATGTGCTGTCGAAGCGAGCACGAGAAAAAACACTTGTGACTTTCCATACGTCCCAGGGTTCGGGGAACTGGGCTAGGCAGGGGAAAGGGCAGGCACGCAATTTTGCACACCCCGTGACAAAGGCACCCATCACTGCCCCCCCAGTGCAATCTCTGATTTTATCCCCGGTAGGGTGGTATAGGGTGTGAAGCAATTAGGGTTTTATTTTGTTCTGCGACAATGTGGAACTCAGAAATTTTTCATGACGCTCCCTTGAGAAACCTTGGGTGACCACATCAGATCATGCCCTGGCCCTCAGGGTGTGGGGGCTGCCTACCACCCTACAGCCCTTTAGGTAACTCTGGGGCAAATGAGAAAACCTTACGGCCTTGTCTTAGAGAACAAGGTCACAGGTTGCAACGGAACAGATATGTGGGTAGCTGTGACGTGGCCCAGATCATGTGGCCTGGAGCAGGGTGCCCAACAGGCAGGAGAGAATCTGCTGACCCTACCAGAGGTGGGAGAGCTGCTGAGGCAGGGGGAACAAAACTGTCCTGGGGTCACAGAGGTGGGGGTGAGGCCTTCCCCTTTGGCAGGGAAGAGCCGGGGTTCCCAAGAGCTGGGCTTGTACAGAGAAGGGCCTAGGGAGGCCAGGAAATGGCCAGCGGGGTGATGGGGCCGACTGCCTGCTGGGTGGGTTCTTTGGGCCCCAGGATTCTTCTGGAAACTGCAGCACCTCTGTGTACATGGGAGGACCTGGGGCAGCCCTTTGTGAACCGAAAGCCAGGAGAGGGGGAGAGGATGTGAGACGGGGCTTGGAGAGGCACTCAGAGAACTCACCCGCTCTTCAAGCAGAGGGAGTGCGCTGGGGTAGACTGAGTATTCCTTAAAGCAGACAGGCCGAATGACAGAGCCAGGCTGGTGAGAGGGCTAGCAGACAGCAGCCAGAGAAGGGACAGCCATTTGTTGAGTGTCCAGTAAGCGCTCGGGGCCGAATACAATGCCAGAAAGCACAAACACAGCCCCTGCGGATCAAGCGGTGAACAGACATGTCAGTGCCTCCCGGGTACAGCCAGATGCAGCAACAAAGCCCCAAGTCCCGCTGGGGAATCGTGAGAGAGCCACATGCCACAAAGGGCTCAGGTGAAGTGGACTGCGGCCCCGAGACACCGCCAACCCAAGGTCCCTGGAGGGAAGCAAGAATAACACCAAGGCCAGAGGCACCTGCTGGAGGGAAAGTTGGAGAAAGGATCCCAGCACCTCCAGAAAAGGGCCAGGGCGCCTGCTTTTTCTGACACCAAACGGATCCACTGACACTTATCCTCCTTGGTCACAACATGGTCCCAGAGCCCAGAGGTGGCAAGCCCTTCCACCCCCACCTTCCTCCTGCCCTTGCTTAACCTCTTAGTCCTTCCCTGCTCAGCAGGACTTGGTCAGAGAAGCCACACGCAGGAAAGGCACAGTGGCAGAAGAGAGAAAGATGGGTGGCAGGTGGCCAGTCAGCCCTGGGACAGAGCAGCCTGAGGACGCCATTTACAGCATAACAGAGTTCCCCTAGGAAGCCCCCAGGGCCGTCACTGGCCTGCTTGACCGGCTTCCGGTCAAGGAGGCTCAGGACAGGCATGAGAGAGCAGGCAGGTCCACGCAGAGCCGCTGGACGGATCGCCACCGCAGGAGCTGAGCCAGGGCTGGGCTCCCTGGGTGGGGACAGCCTGACTGCGGGCGGTGGCCAGTGCTGACCACAGATGCCCCAGCCTTCACGTGCAACTGAGTGAGTGGCATCTGTGTGAAGAAGTGGGAATGTTCCAAGAACCAGATCCTCCTTCCCTCTTCCAGAAAATTGAGGTCATTTTCCAGGAATGTTGAAGAAGTCGGAGCTGCCTTCCGCAGCCCTGAAATACAGGGCACTGTCCCAGTCACAGGTCCCCCAGCTCCTGTTCTGAGGGCCGGCAGTCCCGAGACGCGGGGGGCCCGGGCTGCCACCACCCCCACCAGCCCCAAATCGGTAGGAAAGAGCCTTTCCTCTGCGTGTTGGAGCTGCTTCCTCCTCCCCCGCCCCAGGCCTCACCCAGCTTGGGGACTCAATGCCTGAGGACAGGATAGGGGCACACCTGCGCTGTGGGATGTGGGCCTGAGGGGAGAGGCTCGGCTCGGGCCCTAGCGGGGAGGAGGCCCCACTCCTGCCCTGGAGATGCCCCCTGACGGTGTTTTCTCCACCTGCTCACGGCCATGGGGAAGGGGCGCTCTGCCCGAGGCACGCGGGCATCACACACTCACGCGTTCGTCCCGTAACACGCCCTGGATGCCTCACGACGCGCGGTCTTAAAACAGAAGCGGTCTCAGAGCTGGGGGGGGGGGGGGCGGGGAGACTGGTGCTTACCCGACCCAACGCAGGGTGATGGCCAACCCAGGTCGGGACGGGGACAAGCGCCGGCGCGGGCCCACAGGGCGCAGAGGGGCATCCGCCCAGGACGGAGCGCCGTCCCGGGGTGCAGAGCAGGGAAAGGGAGAGAGGGTCCGCGGCCCGCGGGACCCCGGGGCTCGGCTGAGGGCGCCTCTCTAGAGCCTGGATTGAGGAAGCTGGGGTCAGAGCACCAGACAGGAGTCCCTGTTGCTGAATTCCCCTCGCAGACATCAGAGGCCAAGAGGAACACGCACTCGAGGCCACCTGCGCCGGCCCTTCCAGCTGGGTCAGAAAAACCGGTCGCCGCGTCCGCAGCGCGGGCGCAGGCGCAGGTTCCGCGGCCGGACCCGCCCCCCACCTCTCACGGGAAGAGGCGGCGGGCCCCGGGGCGGGCCCGGGGCGGGGCTCGGAGAGGCCCCGCCCACCCCGCGCTCGCTGCGCCGCCCGCCCCGCCCGGGTTTCCACCTGGTGAACCTCCCCCCCTGGTCTAAACCACACCCTCGCGTGCCTGCCTCCTGGCATCTCCTGTAACTCAAAATCACCTCTTTTTAAATCCCGTTTCTTTGCTCAAGACTTTTTTAGAGGAAGCCTTTCGTTATTCCTGGACCCAGATATAATTTTTCTCTCTTTTAATCACCCCACCTCCACACCCCCCCTCAAAACCCTACCCCCACCCTCGCAACTTGTGCAAACCTCTAACTCGGCTGATCAGACTCTCTGTGCTTCAGGCAGATTCCCCGGGGCCGCCCTACCGCCGGACACTGGGGGCTCCTTGAGGACCGTCTGTGGAATGGAATGGAGAGGACTCGCATCCCTTCCCCCGCACGCAGTTCCAGCTTCACACTGAGCCTTCTTCCCCTGCCGACTCTCATGACCCAGAGTAGGAACCCCGGGCCCTGCCTTTGGGTTGAAGTTTCCTCCGCCCTGCCTTGCGTTGTCCTCTGGCTCCTGGAAACCGCCGGGCTTGCCTCCCAAGTGCAGTCTTGGAGGGCATTTCCGCTGGTCTTTGGGGCACCGGACGTGTGCTGGGTGTTAGAGGACCAGTAGAGCCGTAAGACCCCGTTGGTCCGGCGCCAGGGTGTGCTGCAAGGTGGGAAGACCGCAACCCTTCAGGGCAGGCAGGCCAACTCTGCCTGCCACACACCATGATTGTGCTTAGGCAACGTCCCTGAGCCTCAGTTTCTTCAACTGTAAAATAGGGACAATAAATAGCTATCTGTAGACTTCCTGTAAGGATTGAAGAAAAGCGGGGGCACTTACGGGCTGTCAGTACACATTGGCCATTATCGGATACCCAGTGCAGACTGGAGATTCGGAACACAAGCTCTGGACCCAGATTACCTGAGCCAAACCTTGCCTCCACCACGTGTTTACTGAGTAACCTTGGCTAAGTTTCCTCACCTTTCTGTGCCTCGGTTTTCTCATCCATGAAATGGGTATAATATGCTTAACAGTCACACAGTTTCTGTTTAGGGGAGATGAAAAGTTTAGGAAATAGTGGTGGGGGCTGCAGAGCACTGTAAATGTAATTAATGTCACTGACTTGTCACTTCAAGTGGTTTCAATGGACATTTTTATGTTACGTATGATTTATCACGATTTTACAAAGCTAATAATGTAATCTACCAAGAAGCAATGAATCATATGATGTGGATTATGTCTCAATAAAACTTTTTAAAAAATAAAAATACGTGGAGATAATATTTGGTGTTCAAGCCCTGAGTTAGGCTCTCTGCTGTCAGCATGGAGCTTGCTTTGTATCCCCTGGACCATTTGGATCTCTCTCTCTCTCTCTGTCTCTCTCTGCCCCTCCCCAGCTTACACAGGCCAGTTCTCTCTCTTTCTCTCTCTCTCTCAAAAATGAACATTAAAAAATTAATAATAATAATAATAATAATAATATATCTACCTGATAGGGTTGTGGGAAGGGGTTAAATGAGTCTGTACAGTACTTAGAACAGTGTCCAGGACTGTTGGGAAACACTCAACCAGTGTTGGCTAGCATATCAAATATACATCATCCATCATTTAATTTAATCTTTATAAGAACCCTACAAGTTAAAAAGTATTGTTACCTGTTTTATGGGTGAGAAAATTGTTGATGGAGGCACACATACCCTTCCTATCAGCCACTGGTCCTGTTTCTCCCGAGAACCCTCGTATTAGTCCAGAGACTAATACAAGCTGCAACCTTCCCGGTCCATTTGGAACCCGAGCGACCCGCTCGCCGTTGCCACAAGCCCCCACAGCACCAGAGCACCTGAAATGTGCCCTCGGTCACACACCTCAGCAGCAAGAGCTCAAAACTCCGTCGCTTTCCTGAGGAAGGAGAAGCACAGCTGGGTTTGGGGATCTGTGAACGTTTGGGTTTTCTGGGGCCTTTTGCATTTTGTTTTAGGATCCTTTTTCATTACTGTTATTCAAACCACACAGAAATGTCTGGAATTTCCACTTCTAAGTTGGCCGCAAGTCACCTGACATGGACGGTGCAAGGTGACAATTGAAGATACTGACATTTGAGAAGCCATCGTGCTCAGAAACAGAAGGAAAGGTGGCCGTGTTGAAGACGCCCCGGAAGTGATCAGGTTCCTGGCGACGGAGTGCGGAACTTGGTCCCCCAGAGATGGCACTGGGCACTTCTAGAAGAAGCTTTTCCTTCATGATACCAGCTCCCACATCCCTTCTTTTTTATTTTCCCCTATGTTTTTCGTGTGTGGGTGGAGTTAGACTTCTTTTTTACTCTTTTTGTAAGTGTAACTTTATTTTTATTTTTTTACAGTGTCGTATTAGTTTCAGGTCTACCGTCTAGACGATTCCCTACATCACCGGGTGCTCATTACGGCAAGCACACTCCTTAACCCCCATCACCTGTTTAACCCAAATCCCCACCAACCTCCCCTCTGGTGACCAGCAGATTGCTCTCTGTAATTAACAGTCTGTTTCTTGGTTTCTCTCTCCCTCTCTTTCTTTCCCTTTGCTTGTTCCTTAAATTCCACATATGAGTGAAATCATATGGTATTCCCACACCCCGTCCTCAACACAGCTCTGAGCTCACAAACAGGAGCCTGGCCCTCAGCTGCTGGCAACACAGGAGGAGACGCTGGGCTCCAAGAAAGGGGCTGGCAGGTCTCAGAGGCCGAGGGGCAGGAGGGAAGGCAGCGAGAAACGGTCCACCCCTCTGTGCATGTCCAGCTTTGCCTGCCTCTTCCTAAAGTCGAATTCACATTGGACCCCTGGGGACGCCGGGGTAGGTCTGGGCAAGCCACAGGGGTCACAGTGCCAAGGGTCCCGGAGGCAGGATTCGAGCCAAATTCAGAAGACAGAGCAATGGGTACAGAGCCAGGGGGACTTCTGGCTGGTTCGTTTACCACTCAGAACAAGCCTAGGAGTTGAGAGCCGCAGGGCAGAGTAGAGAGGGGCTGCAGCAAGGGGGTGGGGCAGAGCCTGGGCGAGGTGGTGGCGGGTGAGCAGCCGTCCACACCGACGTGGGTGGAGTCAGAGTCAGCCAGGGGCCAGGCCGGACCCCACAGGGGCCGCGAAGGCGGTCCTGGGTCAGATCACCCCCTCCAGAGCCAGAACAGCTCGTTTCCAAGACCGGGCATGGAAGAGCTCAAGAGAGCCAGCCACAAATCTTAAGGCCACCCCAAATTTGGGATGGGTGTGCCGCAAAACCCAAAGACGAGTTTGGAAGCTCAAAATCCTTGTCAACTCTACCCACTTTTGCCGTAAAGTGAGAAAACAAGGGGTGAGGGCAGACTCCGCACTTGGCGCTGCGGCAGGAATAGCAGGGTCTCCCTGGCTGCCCGGAGGCCTGCTCTGGGGCTGGGACCCCAGGTGTGGACACCAGGCCGCCCCAGGCAGACGCCCAGCCCAGCTGGAAGGGCACATCTGACCCTCCGAGGCTGCCGGCTTTACTCTGGGGTGAACCCGATCAAGACCCCAAGGAGTGCAGCGTGCTGAGTGCGCACCAGGGAGGGGAGGAAGTGAGCGGTCCACCACCTCCTCCCCCCCCCCCCCCCCGGCCTTCCGGGGGGGGGGGGGGCCTTCCCCAGGTTCCTGGGGAACCTGGCTTTCCCCTAAAGGCTCTGCCTGCTAGAAGGCTGCCAGGCAGGATAATACCAGCGGCACCTCCACGGCACAGACACCCTATACTCCCAGATCCACCCCGTCTCCCGGGTCCCAGCTCATTGTCTCACTCAAGGTGTCCTCCAGCAGTGACAAATGTCACCATAGCTGCCAGCCCGCCGTAGCAGGCCCCAACCATGAGTGCCAAGGAACAATGGCAGGGCTTTGCAGCAAGCCTGGGTGCTGCAGGGCCCAGGTACAACCAGGGGAAGCCCTCTGGTTCCCTCCCCGAAGCAGGGTTTTCGTCCTGAGTCCCGCCCGCCTCCCCCAGTTCCAGTCGCAGAGCCAACAGCTCCGTGATAAATACCAGTTTGGCACACTGCGCTAAATGCCTAATCTCTCCACTTCTTGAACCAACTTGGTGTAAGGCCATCTACGTTTTACAGATTTGGAAGCCAGAACCCGGAGAGCCAGCCAGTCAAAGGCAGAGCCTCGTTTGAAGCCAGGTCCACCTTTCAGAGCCTCGTACCCCTCCCCTTAGAGCTTCTGGCTTTGAGCAGCCCTCCTCACCCTCCTCTGCTCAGGGTCCACACTGACCCCCGTGGCTTTCCCAGAGCCTCACGGAGTCCCACAGGCCCTCAGGTCAAAAGCCTCCAAAAGAGATCAACCAGAACAGTCTTGCAAGCCAAAGCATGACTAGAAGGAGAGAAGAAAGGTGCCCGTGGCTCCGTGCTCCCTTTACCCTCTGTAACCAAAGTCCAGTCCCCTCTGCTCTTCCTGTCCTGGCTCACTGGGTGATCTCACTGTTGTTATCCCTCTTTCACAGACAGGAAACTAAGGCACAGAGAGGCTGCCTGGACCACCCAGGGTGTTAGTAGTGCTAAGCCCCAGAGCTGGGACTTGAGCCCAAGTCACATGGCTCCAGGCCTGTCTCCCCAGGAAGAGCATCGCCTGGTGAGACCGATCTCAGTAGCCATCCTGCCTGCAGGACAGCCTGTCTTCCCTCCTCCAAAGCACAAAGCAGCTGGGCCATGCACACTGACTGCTTCCTGCAAGGAAGGGGGAGGAAGGATGGCCGTGTGAAACCCCGAAGGGCAGTGTAGTATCTTTTGGACTCTAAGAAATTGTATCCTCTTCTACCTACTAGGAATAGTCCTGGAAGAGCCAGGATGGCCGGCTCATTGATCTGTGGACTCACGCTGGTCTGGGGGACGAGGTTGGAATACGCACCGGCCGCGGCCTCGTAGGACCATTAGGACACACGCTATAGCCCATTTCCTACAATCCAAGAAGAAACCCGCCCAGAGCTGGCAGGCCACCTGGCTACAGAAGAAATCTGAGCTAAAGAGACTTGCCTGATACCATCAGTGCCCTGGGAGCGTCCAGGGAGATGGAAATCAACCCCACCCCCCTGCCCAGCACTGCAGTCAGAGGTGGTGGGTGCTCAGACCAGATGTTATTTAATGGAATGACGAATATTTACAACACCTTTAAACCTCTACAAGCTGAGAAGTCACAGTAAGAATGAGTCAGAGAATGAAGGTGGTACAATGGCTCTCCTGAGAAAGGATGCCTGCCCTGTGACCCACAGATGGGTGCGACATAGCCTTCTCTGTCCCCTTGCCTCCCGCCCATCACAGGCCTTGTGACATGTACCGCCTTTCCAAGCTCCTAAAATTTCTTCACGCCACTTTCTGGCTTTCTGGACGGCTTTGGAGGGAGCTGTTAGGTATGTGCTTTTTTAAGGCTGTGATTCTGTATTGTTAAAATCCCGCACTTGATAAAATGGCTGCTTATTTGCAATGAATCTCGATGTTCTAGAAGGTTCCTTCTTATAAATGGAAACTGGTTCTTATAAATATTTGGTTAATTAGCCGTACTATTTAAAATAAATCGTTGCTCTCAGTTTTTATGGTGGTTAACAGTTTGTGAAGCAGTTTTTTTCTACATACATTACCCAGTGGCTGCAACATTATCCGTGTGTATAAAAGTTTATTGAATTGAGAATTGAATTATCCAATCTGATTTTCAGAATGGCTTATGATGGGTTAGATTTTTGGTGGCAGGAGGGGCTGCTTTGTCAAAACAAAAATTTCATGTGCCCATAGAGAACAAATTTGGTCACTCCAAAATGTTATATAATCTCAAGACAGTTTCCGGCTCATTTCATAGAGCCCCTCACTCTCTAGATGTAATCACTGTCTACAGTTTTCTATGCAACCATCCAGAAATTTTTCATCTACACAGACACGTACAAATATCTCTGTGCAAAGAATAGTTGTATATCATCATCACTAGTTTTTGTGTTTTTGTTTACGTCAAATAGCATATCTTGTCATATTTTCCACACAAAAAGTGTCTTACTCATTTCAGTGGCAGTATAATATTCCGTTCTATAGTGTATCAGAATTTACCTACCAAGCTCTTACCTTGCTCACCTACCTATGCTCACATTGTCAGAGTATAGTTGCAGCATAAATCCCTAGAATTAGAAATGGAAGCCTCGGGGTGCCTGGGTAGCTCAGTCCATTGAGTGTCCTACTCTTGATTTCGACTCAGGTCATGATCTCAGGGCTGTAGGATCAAGCCTAGTATCAGACTTGGAGTCTGCCTGGGATTCTCTCTCTTCCTCTGCCCCTCTTCCCTGCTCACTTGCTCTCCTTCCAAAATAAAAAATAAAATAAAAGGAAGACTCAAAATACATGCACTTGTGAAGTTGATATTTAATGTAAAATTGCCACCAAATAAAATGAAATCTAAATCAATTTACACAAATCTGGGGACTACCACCGAGAGCATTTGAGAACCCTATTTCACGACCTCATCAATACTGCAGACGACCAAACGCCCTCATCTTGGCCAATATAATTGGAAAAGAAATGGCATCTTGATCTGATTTGCAAGTATGAGTCAATAAAGATGAGCATCCTTTCGTGTATTCCCAAGTGACTGGTTTTTCATTTTGTCATGTAATGTAGGTGCAGAGAAGTTGAGAAGTAAGTTTTCAAATGTTTCTCTCCATAGCTGAGGAGCAAATACCTACACCTGATGTCAGCTCCAAGGTAATAACTCATAAGGAATTGAATGGAGGGGTTCACAGACATTTTCAGGCCAAACTGCATCCTACTAAATCCCTATGCATCCGAAATCCCTATGCACATGGGGCGTCCGAAAGGCAGAGAAATGGAGGTGACTGTTTGGTAACCGGACTGAACACTACCTCTCTAGTTTCCAGTTCTTCCCCCAAAGAGAGGGGGCCTAATCACCCAAGTGTCTGGTAACCTTCACGAAAAAGGACCCCGTTTTGGCAGCCAAAAGCAATTGGGTGGGGGATGGGCTAGGGAATCATTATGTCCTTCTCATCCCAACTGAGTGAGATTTGTCTCCTTTTGTTTGTCCTGATTTTCATTTTAACATTTTAATGTCCACTCCACCCAGGCGGTAATATTCATGTGGTCCAAAACTCAAAACAACATAACCAGGTGAACTCTGAGAAATCGGTTTCCACCTCATGACAGATCACCACCTCATTCCCCCCACCTTGTCCCTCCCCTTAGAATCTCTCATCCTTTTATTGCTAATAATTGTTATCATTAAAATAATAGGGTTTTTCTCCCATTTTCCAAATTTCAAAATACATAACAGCGTGTTAGTTTTCTCAAATGATCTTTGACTTCTCCACCCTACTGGGCCCCACCCAGAAGGCATTTTCTTTCTCCTTCTGAGAACCCCTGCATGAGGGACCTCCAAAGTCCTGCCCTGAGCTAAAAGCACAGCGTAGAAGAGAAGGAGCCAAAGTTCAACGGCTATAACAAATTGTTTTTAGTGCCCATGTTTCCCAGTAGGGAAATTGTTACTTGGTGAGTGGGTGCCCCATCCCTGACAACATTCAAGGTCATGCAGTCAAAGACATCGTAGAGATTTCTGCACCTGTCAGAAGAAAGAAGCGTTGGGTTTTTTTTACCATATCCAAAATTCCATGTTGAAATTCATTCATTCATTTATTCAACAAGCATACAGAGAGCTTCCTATATGCCCAGCAACATGCTGGGAATCACCCACAGAAAGCTGAACCCTAAATCTTTCCTGAATTCAGGGGGTTACAGTCTGATTGACACTATATATGAGACAAGGGCTGTCGCGCCCAGCTGGGCGGGTTTTGCAATGCACAAATTTCCCCACTGCACAGAGGCCCTGAGTCAGACAGATAACCAGTTAGCAGACAGACAGACACATACAAAGACTATCATTAGAAGCCAAGAGTCCATGGGAGGGGGCAGGTGGGGAGCAGAATGTAACAGGAACAGAGCTTCGAGAAGAGGGCTCTTGGCTGAATCCTGAGCGACAGCCTCCCCTCATTCACATGCCTGAGTGGCTTCCCTGCTTATCAGGTGTCAGCAAGGTGGGATTGATGGTTCTCAGAAGGGACGGGTATGCTGGACTCTGGGGCTGTGATAAGAGACCCGACTCTGTTCTGGGCTCTGCTGCTGACTAACTTCAGCCTTGGGGAGCCACTCGGCTTCCCGTCCACGGTCTTCTAAATCCCAAGATGGAACAGAAGGCAGAGAGAAGGTGGCCACCTACAAGGCAAGGAGAGAGGCCTCAGGAGAAACCAACCCCTTGATCTTGAACTTCCAGCCTCCAGAAATGGGAGACCGTAAATTCCTGTTGTTTAAGCTACCCAGTCTGGTATTCAGTTTTATGGCAGTTCCAGCAAACTAATAAATAATGATCTCTTGCCTCCATATTTTTCATCTCATTTTGGAGCATTCTGTGGCTGCCCTCATTAGAAGAGTGGATTCAAAGTCCTTATAAGGGCTGTCCCCCACACACGTCCATGCCTCAGTAAAAGAGAAGTTTGCTCCTCCTGATTCAAGCACTGGTTATAGCCCATGGTAAATCCCGATTTCGGCACCACCTTGAGAAAGGGGAGATCTCTGCAAGGCGACAAGAGGGGTTCAAGTGTCAGCTGACCTGTGTGATGAAACAGTCTCAATTTATTTCTCCTTCTCCTCGCTGCCTACCTCCACCTGCCCTCCTGCCCCACCCCAGGTAAAGCTTTGCCCCAGGTCACGGCACACTTGACCAAGAGCGTCCATGGTCATGTATTTGGAGGACATGACGTATTTCCCTTTCCTGTTCCATAAATAACAATGTGGCTATAACTTTAAGAGCGGGTCCGGGCCATCCACGGAATGTGTCCAGGCCTCTGTTTCCTGCCCGCTCTGAGGAGACACGTCTAGTAGCTTCACTTGCTGGGTGGCGCCCAGGTGGGCTGGATCCCTAGCCAGGAGCGTGGAGAAGGCCGAATGGAGTGGGGTTCTAAGTGGGCCAGCGCCTCCCCTGCAGCGGGGCAGAGAGCCCCCCAGCTCTCCCCGGAAACGCCTTTCACTTCATTTTCCTCGCGAGAGAACACCTCAGCTGCCAGGAGCCCAGAAGTGTCGTCTTGGCTGGGAAGCCACGTTCATTCACTGCTAAGGCTGCTCTTCCCCGCAGGAAGCCGCTGGCCTGGAACGAAGGGTTGTAGACGGGCCGAAAGTGCATCTACCCACCAAAACCAGGAGGACATTTGGCAATGGCTTTTGCCCCTTTTAAACTTTCAAAAGATGTCATTTAGCCCAAGCTACAATGTGGGCTTCTTCCTTTCTGCCTAGCTGGAAACAATGAAGCCTGTTTCTCCATCCGGTGAAAACCCTTGAAAAAATACACCATAAAAACAAATTTTTATTTTTCCTGCTGTTATTTTATTGAAAAAAAAAACCCACAAAATAAAGAATAAAATAAGAACCCAAGACTAAAGTTGCCCTCCAGCCCATGCCTTCATAAAAATTAACGTTTCTCTTTATTCAAATGACTCTCTTCTAGATGCACGTTGAGATTCCACATACCAAAAAAAATGTTAAATAGTAAATAACAGGGAGTTCGTTTTTTGTCTTCATAACAAATGTGTTTTCCTTGGAAAGACACGCGGGTACTAACATGCAAATGAGCAGAAAGCAGAAAGGACGTGAGTCATGGAGTCACCAGCTGTCACTAGACGGCCCCAGGGCCTGAGAAAGTATCCCTGCTGTGCCCGCTTGTCACACTCCAAATCCCGATCCAGAACCACGAGATCCAGAACCAGGGTCCCTTACAACGTGGTCTGCACTCTGCCTCCAGCGACTCTATGCCCAACGTCCTCCCACCTGATTACAAACTTAAGCTGCTGAGCACGGTCCTATGAGCGAAAAGCTCACCCCCCCCCCACGTCAGAAATTTTCCCCTTGCACGTGTCCCTTCTCTCCTCACCCATATCTGTTCCGATGAGTCATTCGGCCAGCAAGCCAATTCGAAAGTGCTAGAAGCTAATTCTCATCCTTCCCAGGACAAGTGGTTTCCAAATATTCTTTTCTCTAGCAAAGCGTAGTGAGCACATACCCGGGATTGGGAGCGCCCGGCTCTCACCTCCTGCAGCCTCTCTCTGCGCCTGCTTTCTGGGCTGGAATTTCCCTGCGAGGGGTTCCCCCCCCCCCCACCCCGCCCGCTGTGGTGCAGACGGCAATCTGGCCATGTGGATGCTGCTGACACCCGCTTCCCCACTCATGCTCCTCCCTGCTCCCCCCTCGGGCTGCACAGAGCCCACCCGTGTGCTCCCCGCTGCTCCAATGGTCCTGCGCAGGGGCCTGCAGCCCAGATGCCTGGCTCCGCGCCTCGCTTCCAGACACACTTTTCAGCCTCATCCCTGGGGACTGGCCCTTCGTCTCCTCTCTGGGCCCAGTCCTCAGCATGCCACACCCCCTAGCTCCACAGGAGCCCCCACTGCAGCCCCCAGACTCCTCCAAGCCAGGAGGGAGGGGACAGGAGAAGACAGTGGGCCCCCACCACATCCTAGGCCCCATGGCCCATTCCAGATCGTCACAGACCAAGTCAGAAGGGTGAAGCGCGAGCCTGGAGAAAGGGGTCAACCTTTCACACCACGACTCCACAGCTCCGAAGTATTCCCGAGTGTTCACACCGGAAACTTTTTCATCAGGCGCCCTAGAATCCTTTCCTTTTTTTCCCAAATAGTTCCGGCACAAGGCCAAACACACACACGGACACATGCACCTTGCACAGAGACACACGCCCTCGGGGACGCACACACACTGACACCTTCGCCAAACTACATGCGGTCGTGTGTCCAGAAGTTGCAATACTCGATAAGGAAAAGGAATTTAAACGCTCAGACTAACCGGAGGCGTCGGGAAGGGGCGGGGCAATGCCCAAATCGGAGACTTAGGTCGTAATTTTGCCCAAGGGAACCTCACGCACTGCCAGGAGCATTTCCCAAGTGTGGCGGGCAGTCCTGCTTCCTGTTTCAGCTCTCCTCCTTCTCCCGCTTCCCCCCCTCACCCGAAAGACAAGGATACCTTGAGCATGCATCCATCAGTCTACCGGGAAAACTACCTGATTATCTGGAGACAGCTGGCACTTGGGAGTTACGGGCCCTGGAGAAGAGGGCAGTGGGGCTTCCTCCGGAACCTGGATTACAGAGCATCCTTGGAGCATGCTGGGTGGGCGGGGGGCGCTTCCGGGACCAATTGGTGACCAAAAGGTAAGCGAGTGCGTGTCAAGGTGTGGACCACGGGCGCACCGGCACCGGTGCGTCATGCGGTACGTGGCTGTGCGTGAGCGTGTTTACCGTGACTGGCCCTTGGTGTGAGCGCCTGTGCGATGAGGGTGTGAGCACGTGCGTGGTGACTGTGAACAAGCACGTGAGCATGAAGGGTGCCATGTGTGCTCGTGAGTGAGTGAGGTTGCAGGCGCCACGCGTGTGGCGTGTTGGAGGGAGGCTGCAGGTGGAGGGGTGAGGTGTGGATCTCCAAGTGGGGGAACCGCTGCACAGGAGGACGGGCACGAGAGGAAGCTTTCCTTCTTGAGCCCTGAGCCCCAGCACGTTGGCAGGTTATCGAGGACCGGACAGGACCACGAGGGATCCCCCACGGGACCCCTTTAGCAGAGCTAAAGCTAAAATCGACTGAGATAAAGACCACATGGAGAATCAAGTTCAGAGGAATGTCCCCAGTGGCCCATAAAGACCAAGCACGATTAGCAGGTCAGTGAGGGTCATGGAGATAAATCTGGTCCCACAATCAGGGGCATTAACGCAGACCTTTCCGTGAATCCCAGGGGCCATGGAATCGCCTGGCTCTGGAGGCAGAAGAATGGGGCAGGCCCCAGCCCGCCTCACCGGAGCTGCGTGACCCTGCTCCAGCCAGCCAACCTCAGCCGCCTCAGTCTGGCCGCCTCAGACGCCAACCAGACTTCCCTGGGACAACGGTCAAGAGAATGGACTCAAGTCCACCGAGGCGCTGTGTGAGCCATCCCGTGCTGTGTAACTGCCTGCACGTTTCCAGAAAAGACCTGCGGCTGATCCTGGCAGAAAAGGCAGGTCTCTGCTGAGCCTGGGGGGCGAGACAGCGGACACGTCAAGGAACGTAAGAACCAGGAGGAGCGACAGGCAGGCAAGGAAGTTGCCAGGGAGGCCCAGGCCAGGGACCCTCAGGCCTAGCGGAGACAACGTAACCCGACCCGTGACCCAGGGCAGGTGAGTGCAACAGGCTTCGCTGGGTGGAAAACAGCCACTCAGCCCAACACGTGGGGCGCACAGGGTTGGCGAGCCCTGACACAGAGGCCACTCGCGAGCCCTGTCGCACGGCCATGAGTCAGCATCCGAGGAGCGAACGGTGCACAGTCGATACGCAGTATGCGAGATACCATGGCTACACGATATTCCATGAGGATACAATACATGGTAAACACACTACGCGTGACAAACGTGCAATATATAAAACACAACGGAAATACGGCTTTGCCCTGCTATCGAAAGTAAAGCCTTCCTGCGAAAACTTCCATAAGCTAAACTGGCGTGAAGCGAAGAGACAATTACCATTAATGTATATGCAGAAATTGTTGAGCTTTCCCAGAGTCCCCAAATCACCTCTCTCAGGCTTTTCTCATACCTTTGCACACATCTTGCTAACAGATGCTCAAAATAAGTCAAGATAAATCACAGGTGCTCACAGACACAGTTCAGAGCTCTGGAGGCCGGATGCTGAGTTGCGGAGTTTGGTTCCCGGGGAAGGCGCTTGGGGGGGCCACTCTCCCTGCTCTTCTGATTTCTTTCGGTTAACGAGAAAAGTGCTAATGTGCATCCTTCATTAAGAAGGGAGTCCCTATGCGATATATGATGAAGGCCTGAACCCGGAGGGTTCCCGGAGGGTGGGAGCAGAAATGGGAGGGGTGGGCAGAGGTGTCACAGGGCAGACGCCAGGACAGGGTCACCCACAGGGTGTGGGGTTTCAGTGGTCTCTAACTGGGGAGACAGCCAGGGCCATGGTGCCATCTGCAAGATATGAGGGTGTGCGTCTGAGACAAGTCAACTGTCCCGGCAGTGTTGTGTCTGCTTCCTCCTGGCAGCCTTCCCAGAAGCCCATCTCAGTCTCCTGGCCACTGCTGTCACCAGCGCGGGTAAGGAGGATCCACGGAGGCATCACGTGCCTACACGTGAGCTGGTTTGTAGGAAAACATATCCTGCTCTTTCCCACTCCGGAAGAAGAACCAGAAAAGCCCACGTTCCCGCCCCCTAGGTGGGGGAGGGCCGGGTTCAGAGAGTCCAGAACTGGGCCACGAGATCTCCCCGCGGCAGACCACGTGGGGGAAGCCAGAGTTCAAGTCCACCCAGGGCAACGGGGAGGGCCTAGACTCAAACAGACACAGGTGCACAAGTGAAAGACAGGCTGAGAGATTGGAGGCGCCCTTGGGTCACCTCAGCCCAGAAACTCGCTATCTCCCAGGGAGACGCCATGCTCATGGGGACCAATCCCGGGGGCAGGGCTCATTTCTGTTTCCAGGTGAAAAGTTTTCTTCCTCAATCAGGTCTGCAGGATCCCACCAAAGCCATTTTTCAGCATCAAAACTCCTAGGGCCAGGACCCTCCTCTCCACACGCCTCTAAACAGAGGCAAAGGATCCGGGCTGCCTCAACAACCAGAGGAAGCAGCATCGGTCACCAAACACACACCGGTTGTCCTCACAGGCTTCCACAGACAGGGAAGGCTGCCCTCGGCTGTCATTAACTTTCCAAGAAAGCCCCTTGCTTTCTCACCAACTTCCCCCTGGAGCAGCGCCCCTCCTCCACCCCCCACTTCTCCTCCAAACCCACCAGGCTGACGTGGCCAAACCACCCTGACTTGGTGGGAGGGTCCCACAGCGACCACAGAAGAGCAGCTTTTCTGCTTCTGAGAGACAGAGCACAAACACCCTCTTGGGCTAACCTGCCCCAAGGAAATGATATCGTTATAAACGACTGACAGAACAGTCGAGGCACCAAGTGCTCTCAAGACAACAGCGGATTCTCATTAAAGGGCTTGGGTGTTGAGTCCCAACCGGGAGGGCCGGTGGCCGAGGTGGGCACATCACACAGTGGGTGAAACCACCTCCCTCGGGTGATGAGGACCCAGGCAGCTGAGGGAATTTACAATAACTGCGAAATGATTTTCACACTCTTCACACTCAGAAGTCCCCAAAGATCCACGTTGGCAGTGATGGTGAGCCATCTATAGCCATCGTGGGGGATGGGAGGGCGTGGGCTGGTTACAAAACAATAAAATGGGGAGAATCTTCGTCTCTGGAAGAACACTGCATGAAAAAAAAATAGGCTTTTTTTTTTCACTTAGAAACTATGTCATATCTCTCTGTGCACTTTCAACATTTCACAGTTCAGAGACCGTGAACATCAATCCTACTAATATAGCCTAGCCTCATATATTCTGTTCTATTAAAGATAATTTTTGAAACTTCATTCTCTGCAAACAAGAAAGGGAGCCATGTGAAATATGCAGTCCACAAAGAATCATTCTTCAATTTAAATTTTAAAATTGAAAATAGCAATAAAATAGAAGGTAATTTTGCCCTCCCCTAGCTCAAGAATCATTCACCTGGACTCTTTGCTGAAACATTTTAAAACATTTGTCAGAGTGGAGGTGTGCTTGCCTGGTGACTGGATTCTCATAAACTCCTGAAGGCAGTAAAAATTGTTATAACCCTTTCCAGAAGCAACAGAACCATATGTAGACCCTCCAAATGTTCTAACCCTTTGACACTGAAATCAATCTGCTGGGAACCTGCCCTAAGGAAACGAATCAGAAGAACAAAAATTCTGTGCACACAGATATCAAATATGTTTCATTGTGGTGTTTTCTATTTATTAAAAGTTGAATGCGGGGCGCCTGGGTGGCTCAGTCGGTTGGGCGGCTGACTTCGGCTCAGGTCATGATCTCACAGTTCATGAGTTCGAGCCCCTCGTCAGGCTCTGTGCTGACAGCTCAGAGCCCAGAGCCTGCTTCAGATTCTGTGTCTCCCTCTCTCTCTACCCCTCCCACACTCACACTCTGTCTCTCTCTCTCTCTTTCAAAAATAAATAAACATTTAAAAAAAATTTTTTAAGTTGAATGCAACTTAGATATTCAACATCTGTACATCAATAAATTATGTCACATCAAATCAATAAAATATTACACAGTGATTAAAATGATAACTGTAGTAACAAAGAAAAGTTTCTTGGTATCATTGCATGGTAACCTACAGAAAATATGTGAATATTAGACAAGGTGAAGGAGGCACTTTCTCAAAAATGAACACAGTATTGAGTTCATTTTTTTTTTTTTTTTTTTTTTTTTTTTTACCTATCTAACTGTCCTTTATTTTGTTCCTGAATGTTCTCCGTCAGGGAACCGTTGTTATACTTGTTTTATTAGGATGCTGGAAATAGGAGTTTACTCTTCAAAAACTATTTCTGAGAATTTATTCTAAGGAAATTACCATACATTCATTGCTGTACTACTTCTATTTTTTTGATGAGAAGACTCTAGTAAAGGATAAAACAAAACATGTCTATCCAAACCACGGAACACTCAAATCAAAACTATGATGTAGGGAAATGTTTCAGATATACTAGATGAATAAAAAGTGAATTACAAAAATCGATCTTACAGTCTGATACCTCTTCTTTCAAATATATTTTTTTAGGGGCGCCTGGGTGGCTCAGTCGGTTAAGCGTCTGACTTCAGCTCAGGTCATGATCTCACAGTCCGTGAGTTCGAGCCCCATGTCAGGCTCTGTGCTGACAGCTCAGAGCCTGGAGCCTGCTTCGGATTCTGTGTCTCCCTCTCTCTCTGCCTCTCCCCTGCTCGTGCTCTGTCTCTCTCTGTCTCAAAAATAAATAAAAACATTAAAAAATTTTTTAAAAATATATATATTTTTTAAATTTTATTTTCTTAACTTTTTTCTTTTATACAATAAAAATTATCTGAAAATGGAAGACATGTTCCCAGAGCTGAACATAATAATTTAAGCATAAAAACACCTATGAGTTAAGAGCTAAGACTGTAAAACTCTTTAGAAAACAACATAGCTATAAATCTTCATAACCTTGGATTAGGCAATGGTTTCTCACAGGTGACACCAAAAGCACAAACAAGCAAAGAAAAAAATAGATCGATTGGACTTCAACAGAATTAAAACCTCGTGTGACAAAGGACATCCACAAGAAAATGAAAAAAAGAACCCACACAATGGGAGTGAATATTTGCACATCATGGGTCTGATAAGGGGATAGCACCAGAACACATCAAATAACTCTCACAACTCAAAAATAGAAGGAAAAGTAACTCAACTTAAAAATGGGCAAAAGATCTGAATAGGCGTTTCTCCAAAGAAGACATGCAAATGTTGAATAAACACATGAAAAGTTGCTCAACGGCATCAGTCATTGGGGAGATGTAAATCAACACCACAATGAGAAACTCCCTTTCACCAACTAGATCCTGGAACCCAAAGGATGGTTAATAGGAAGTGATGAGAAGGAGGAGGAGGAGAGATTGGAGCCCTCAGACATTGTCGGTGAAGATGTAAAATGGTGCGTCCACTTGGGAAACCAGTTTCACAGTTCCTCAAAAAGCTAAACTTCATTAGCCTGTGACCCAGAAATTCTACTGCAAGGTTTCTAGCTGAGAGAACTGAAAACATAGGTCCACCCAAAAACTTGTACAGGATTGTTTACAGCAGCAGATTCATGCTAGTCGAAAAGTGGAAGCAACTTAAATGTCCATCGACTGATGAATGGACAAATAAAATATGGTATGTCTACAAAATGGAATATTCTCTGCCAGTAAAATAATGAATAACTGACACGCTACATCACAGATGGACCATGAACACATTACGCTCAGTGAGAGAAACTAGACACAAAAGGCCATATATTATATGATTTTATTATAGGAAATATAACAAATCCACACAGACTGAAAGTAGATTAGTTGCCGGGTTGCCAGGGCCTGGAGGGCGTGGGGGGAGGAAGGGTGACTGCTTATAGGTAAGAGATTTTCTTAGGAGGATGTTGCAAATGTTCTGGAATTAGATAGTAATGAAGACTGCACAATTTTATGAATATATTAACCACTGTATCACATGCTTTAAAGGAGTGGATTTTAAGGTGTGTGAATTACATCTCAACTATCTATCTATATTGGTATCGATATATAGAGATAGAGAGAGAGAGAGAGATAAACCCAGGTAGTAGTTGCAAAGACTCTTACCCCTAGTACTGTTGAATTTCCCACCAACAGCCACTAGAAAAGCATTAAGATGAGTGTGGCTCTTTCTGCCCATGGGTCCTGTCCCTGTGCTATAATAAAAGCACCTTTTGCACTGGGGTGGGGGGGGGGGGGGGGGGGGGGGGGGATTAAGATGACCTCAGCAGAGAATGAGTGGAAAGCCCTTTCCTTGAGTTAATAACACAAGGCACTGTTCACACAGAGATTTCAGATCCGTTGGTGCTTTGGGGATAAAAAAAAAAAATCACATTGGCTTCAGGAAAATGGAGACCATGTCTACAAACACTAGGTTTACATACACTAAACTAATCCGCGATTAGGATATAGGGTCAAGCAGGAATTGCCCAACCTGAATTTACTATTATTATTATTATAAACCTACCCTCTGGACTTGAGTAACCTCGGGAGCCCAGTGTCTCAGATGCAAGTGCTGCTCTTGGCCTCCCAACAGGGACCCCGTCCACGCGCCGTCCTCTGTCTCCAGCGTTGAGCAAAGATCCCTTCCTATTGTCCAAGAAAAGTTTCAGGTCAGCTCTTCTCAGCAGACTACCCTGGGCTGTGAGCAGGTAACCAACCCTGTGACCCTCTGAAGCTCTGCCTCTGCTCTCGGGTCACTTCGTGCTCTGAAACCTCCACTCGAAGCCCGTCCTGGCCCAACGTCACCTTTAGGTGACAGCACCAGGTAGGCAGGCTGCCACAGACCAGAGGTGACAGATTTCCTGGTGAACAAGACACACTTTTCCCTGAAGGGCAAGGTCCCTTACTTTCTCTTCCATTTAACCCAGAACTGACTCCAGGAGTGAAGTCGGCTTCAATAACCTAACCACAGAGACAACAGCGGGAAAACCGGCAGGCCCACAGCTCTGGGACAGACTGGGTGTACACGACATTGGTCGGGTCCACCTTGCCACCCCCAACAGGAGCCCTGGCCCCGAAGTGCTCCGGGCAGATGGCCCTGCCGCCCCCGTGGCGACCCCCAGTGCGAAAGGAGCCCCCCTCACCACCCCACAAGGCGGCTCCCCCAGCTCCGGGGCGGTGCTAACGGATGTGATTCTGTGCTGGGCTCGAAGTCACCTCTCTGTGATTTCGCACAGATGGTCAAGCTTTCTGCTCCGAAGCAGCATATAGAACAAGTCTCCCCCAGTTCGCCTAAAAGTCGTTCACGTATGAACACATCCACCAGATGGGCCACCGGTTCAGGGACACTGAGAGCGGGGGAAACCAGGAGGAGAGGTTGGGAGATGCCCAGTTCTACCCTACACCTCCCTCGCTGAGCCCGTGTGACTCCAAGCCAGACGCCTAAGTTCTATATTGCCCACAAACGAAATTCTGAATGCCATTTCCTCTCCAGCGCCGTGATGAGTGATGCCATAAAGATGCCCCGTAAAGTTCAAAGCCACTCTTTCTTGGTTGCGTTTATTTGTTTGAGAGGGAAATGCCTGGTCGTATCCATCCAGGTTTGCGAGCCTGACTGTGGCAGAGGGAAGTGGACGTTGCTTCCCTCCCGGCACGTCCCCCACACTTGCAGATGCTACAGTGGGACCCTCTCCCCATGAGCCCTTCCACGTTTCCCAAGGAGGGGTCACCAGAGAGAGCATCTCGCATAAGAATCGTTCATAAGGGACATCAGTGAGGCGTCCCCCTTGGGCCGAGTCCTTCAGCAGGAGCTCTTGTCCAGCCCCAGGCACCATCAACGGGGAGCCCTTCTCCCAGGCCGAGGCCTCCCAGCACTCAGCCACAGAAGGAAAGGGCTGGGATCCGAGACCCCCAGGGTGATTTCTGCCCTCGTGTCCGCAACCCACCCTTCCGGCCGATGGTGAGCTCCTCTACCTAGCCGTCGACGCGCTGAATAATTTCAATGATAAATCGTCTTGATTGCAGAGGAAAATGGGTTTGGAAGAGCCAAAACCCATCACAAGTCAACGAGGAGTTGCCTGGCCAAATGCACAGCAATATAAGCAGCTTTGTTGATTTAGCAAGACAGCCTTTTCCTTTATTTCTTGTAAAGAAAAAATGCCGTCATTCTTAAACTCGTCTGACTGCCAGCCAACAACCACTCTTTCCACGCGGGGTCTGCTGCAGTGCCGTGCTGCTCTGGAGGAAAACTGAGGCACAGAGTGGGCCATGGAGAAGGCCCCGCTTCCTGTGGGTGTGCTTGCAGGCCTGGGGGCTTGGGCCTGGGGAGCAGGAGGAGAGTTGTGGCGGGAGGCGCTAGGGAGGGCCGGCAGCCCAGGACAGGGAGCATCCGGACAGCAAGGCCAGGAAGGCAGGGCTGCCATCCCAGGCCTCCAGCTACTGGCCCTGTAACTCCCAGTGCTGAGGCACGTGATGGGGGCGGGTGCTTCCCGGAGCCCTGGGGACACCAACCAGGAAGCTTGGCCACCCCTGGGGCCCTTTTCAAAAGAAACCTAAAGCCAGTGTCATGATTGACTGTGAGAAACCACACCCTCGAAGCCATCTTGGAGTAGCATGGCCTGAGAGTGGACAGCAGTGGAGGTGATCAGTGGAGGCTGTTGGGATGGCGAGGCCGCAGGAAAGTTCTCAGAAGAGGGAGCTACCAGGGCTAAGGCAGAGGGTCAGTTGGACCAACGCTTGGCGGCGGATGGGGGCGTTGGAACCCGAGGCGAGGCGAGAAAAGGAGGCAGGAACCCAAGAGAAGTCACCACGGGATCTGGAACACAGTGGGAAGGCAAGTGGGTGGCCTGGGCAGAGGTTAGGGACGTGCGCTGGAGTCCGGCAAGGGGTCAAGTGTCCTCACTTGGAGGAAGCGGAGAAGCTAAGCACAGGGCTGGACAGATGGACGGGAACCGTGAGCCCACCGTGGCATCCCCTACGTGGGGTTAAGCTGTCTGCATCGGCCCCCGACAAAGTCACTGGTTCTCAAACTGGAGCACAGGGCCCGGCGCAGAGGAGGCAGCCCTCATGTTTGCGGGAATGATGGCGCCGTGGCGTCATTGTCCCAATAACTAACTCTGCTACGCCCACCGCAGGCCTGTCAGCCTGAACTGGGTACTGCGAGGTCACGTGCATTCTGAGCTTCTGTTTACCTGCCCTTTGTCCTGGGAAGGGATCCACCTCTGTGGGGAAGATCGAGGACAAATCCCCCTGAATGCCTCTCCTTGTGACAACACCACACACAGAATTCCCTAACCGGTATGACAACTCCGGTAGGCAATCGAGAAAGAAAGAAGTCTGAGGAGACGGACGTTATGGGAGGTTCCTCCCCCATGAAGACCCATCCTGAGGCCAGTAGAGCCGCTTGCCTGCATTAGCATGAGAAAGTCCAGGCAGACCTCTTGGGCCCTGTGCCTGGTCAACCCCTCATAAGCCCTAATTTTGCACCCCGTGGCCACTCCACTCTTTCCTACAATAAAAGAAGGATGTTGGGCCATCGCAAATTTGAAAATACACCAGAGCGTCAAATAATTTGGCCTGATTTGGGTAACAATCAGCCTGAGTTTTTAGCAAGATGTTTTAGCAAGAAGTTTTTAGCAAGAATCTTTAGCAAGATTCTTTTAGGCAGATGATGCAGAAATGGTCTCCCACGTGTGGTAAAGAGAAGACACCTCAATAAGGCCAAGTCTTTGCTGTATCTTGAGACCCCTGCGCAGCGCGTCCGTTCGGATCTCGCGGTGGTGTGCTCAGATGAACTGAAACCCTCTAGGCCCCCGTGATGGCTGTGGCAAGGCTCCAACGTCTGACAAGCCGGTGCAGGGCCGGAGGCAGGGTTTCTGCAGGACCGTCGTGAGCACTGGGACCGTGAATGGAGCCTGGTCCCCGAGCTGCCGAAGGTCAGAGCAGCGCGAGGGGGCCCAGGCCAGGCTCTTCCCGCATCCTCCCCCCCACCCCACCCCCACCCGTGTGACCCCGGTAGGGCTGGCGTTAACCCCTGCTTCTCCAGTATCCCTCGTGTAAAGAGGAAGGGGCAGCACTGACCTCACAGCGTGACAAAGGGGGTCGGAGGGAGAATGCGCGTCACCCCCAAGTGGGGTGTCCGTGTGCGTCGTGGAGACCGCCACGCTGAGCTCAGCATTCCCCGTGGGAAGTCACACGCCTCGTACGGACTCACCCACTCTCCCCCAAATCAACAGAGGTCGGCACAAGAGAAATCAGCAGGCGGTTGCCAGGGAACCGGGCACCTGCTTATTTGCCCCTCACGACTACTCTCCTGGGCGTCCGTGTTGCCATGTCTCGGAGAAGGAAACAGAAATCCGGAAAGCTTGGTTGCCTGCATGAATACAGGGATCTAGGTTTGCAGACCAGCTTCTCAAAGTGGAGAGAAGGACGAAAATCCCACGTGAGGCGGAAGAACATGGTCCTGCTCAGAGCGCCCCTTCCTCCCACCCATACCTGCTTATCTCCCCGTCAGGGCCCCACTGGCTGAAGGAGGCCAGCGGGTCCCACACAGCTGCTGCCCTAGGACGCAGGACCGGGGCTGGCATACCCTACAGGAGCCCGCCACAGCGCCGCTCGGTGAAGAATGGGCTGCAAGCTTCGGGCTCGTCTGTGGAGCATCGCCTACCCTGGCCGACTCCAGGGACCTGGAAAGCTGCGGACGGGCTCCAAGCTAGCCAAAGCCGACTGTGACTGAGGGGGGTCTGCCCCGGCGCCCACGAGAAGGGTCCTGCTGCCTTTGCTGACTGCTTTTCCTTCACTGGTTGGTTTGCTTTGACTGTGATCTTTACCAGTGCGTGTATAGAGAATTACCCCGGATAGAAGGTGCCCTTGTTCTGCTCCGAAGGCCCCAGACGTCTTCCTTCCTTCTTTCGGTGGGTGATCAGGGGCTTCTGTCTCAGGACCGAACGGACCGGAAGAGCCTTGAACAATGTTTCCCTGAGGATGTTTCCAGCGGAGATGGTGTCGCTGTGGCTTTCAGAGCCCAGGAGAAATGCTTAGCTTGCCAACAGAGATAACAAAGTTTGTCGTCAGCTGTTGAGAAACCAGAGCACCCCAGGGGTTGGTGGCCTTGAATGCCGAAGCCCTGGTGGTGCCTGTGGCACCGAAGCTGTGTGTCATCCTAACACGATGCCAGTAGTGGTCATGGCAGAGCCTTGAGGCTGTAAAGACCCAGGGTGATCTCGTCTGACTCCCTACGCGGGTGATAAGGAGACTGAAACCCGGGGAGGCGGGACCTGGTCCAAGGTCGCAGGGGTGCTGGACGCGAGCTTTGGTCATTGCCTGCTGTGGGCCGAACTGTGTTGCCCCAAAACTCCAATGTTGAGTCCTCATCCCCAGTACCTCCAAATGTGACTGTATTTGGAGGCAAGGCTCTCGAAGAGTCAACTAAGGTAAAATGAGGTCATATGGGTGGGCCCTAATCCAATATGACTGGTATCCTTAAAAAGGAGATTAGGACACAGACACACACAGAGGGAAGACCAAGTAAAGACACAGCGAGAAGGTGGCCGTCCACAAGCCAAGGAAAGAGGGCTCAAGAGAACCGGCCCGGCCGACACCTGGATCTTGGACTTACGGCCTCCAGAACCATGCGAAACCAATCTCTGCTGCTCAAACCGGCCAGTCTGGGGTCTTGGTTATGGCAGCCCCGGGACAGGACTACAGTGCCCTTCTCGGCTGCTCCATGACACGGCAGCCGTTTAGGGAATGGGAACCGTAAAGCACGTCACTTTGGGCGCACCTACTGAAACTAACGACACGTTGGGTGAAGCACGTTTAATTAGTAACATCTATTCGGGAGAATCCCCAGGATGTCGCTCAGACTGTGCAGACGGCGATCCTCAAGTCATGGAAATGGCCCTTCTGTGTGACCGGTAAGCTACCTCTGCAACCAGACCCCAAAGAAGCCTTCCAGAACGTTCTGGGCGGCGATGACATCCCTGGGGCGACCGTCTAAGGGGAGGGGTGCCCGCTGTTAAGACAAGACCGTTCATCTATTTGAATAAAACATAGTGAAAGTCTCGTGGATTTATTTTCTTACTTCTCAAGTTACAGGATCGGAGCAAGAAGTGAAGACAGGGAGACTTCCGAGAGGCGCGAGGGTGGAGGCGGGCAGAGGGGGAGGTTGAAGACGACCCGAAAACGGAACTCGCCCACGTGTGCGTCTGACCGAACGTCAGCGACCGGCCTTCTGTGGGCAAAGAGCGCAGAGCGCAGTCGGTGACAGGGGCCGCGGCCACACCTGCGGACTAGGAGCCAACCTGCCTCCACCGCTTGCCGGCTGTGTGACCTGGGGCAAGTTCCCAAACCTCTCTGTGCCTCAGGTTCCCCACCATGATTTTCAATAGAAACCGCAGTCGTCCCTCTCTCACAGGGTGCTCGTGAGGACCCAGTGAGTCAAAACCTGTGACGCTGTTCCGAGCACGGGGATTGGCACACAGAAGCCCGGGTCACCTTCGGTCAGCGGGTAGGGTCAGATTCTCTGCGAAGCGATGACCCCCCCCCCCCAAAAAAATGCAACAAGCGTCCGCATACAGGGCTGGGAAGGGCTCTGGAAGCCCAGAGGAGAGAGCCTCTGTCTCGGCCGCAGCGGAGCACGCAAACCTGCGGGCTGTCTCTGGCATGGGGATCTGAGGCCACCTTCCAGAAGAGAGACCACTGGGAGGTGGTCTTGAGAAGGTGGGGCACTTGAGAAGACAGCGGGCCATCTGGGGAACCGCGAGGAGCCCGTGGCCTCTGGAGAGAAAGCTGCGTCGGGGACGGCGGTGGGACATGAGAGCGGAGCGGCTGAGAGCCGCCCGCCTGGGTCGATGCCGAAAGAGAGAATGGACGGAGGCCCCGGGGCACGGGAGTCGCACCTCCGCAAGAGCGTGAGCAGGAGGCGGGGGTGTCCGCGGAAGGGAAAGACGTTCCTGCTGCCGCGAGGGGTGCCCCCGGGTCCGGGTAGAGATGACACGGGCCGAGACGAGGGCCGTGGCCGTGAGGGTGGCGGCAGAGACAGAAGGAAGGGCGGCAGGCGGAGGAGACGCCGCGGGTACCGGCTCATCTCCTCCCCCGAGCACGCAAGGCACCGCATCGCCTGCTCCCCTGGCAGGGAGCGTGGGGGCCACGGGCTGAGTTCTGGTCAGTGGGATGGGGCAGAGGTGACGTGAGCCTTTCCCTGGCGTCTGGCAGGGTCCCCCGGCGTGCTCCTTCCCTTCCGCAGCAATCCTAGAGGCGTGGGCTCCAGCTGGCAGGGCTAGAGCTGGAACGATCTCCGAGAGGCTACCTGGAGGCGAGCCGCTTGGGGTCGTGCCGCACCCACGTCAGACTGCACGCGGGCCAGACACAAACGTTCGAGATGGTGAGCCACTGAGGCTTCCGGGCCACCTGTCACACAGCATAGCCCACCCGACCGCGCCGGGGCGATCGGAGCCCTGGTCACTGGACTGGACGGGGCCGAGGACAGAGGCGAGTCCAGGATGGGCAGCCAGGTGACGGGGTGGGCGCGGGGTTTGTTAACTGTGGCGGGAGATGACAGAAGGTAAGTCTTCACTTGCATCTCAGACACCAGGGTGTGGGGAGCTTCTGGCAATAAACAGAGGATGACCGGGAACGTGTATGTGAAATGACATCGGGGAAAAGGCTAGAACCGCAGCTGCAGGCTGGAGGGGTGTCCGCGTCCAGGTGGTGGCTGAAGTCCTGAAGAAGGAAAGAAAGCGTCTGGGCGTGTGAGGCGAGCGATGGGCAGAGAACACGAAGAGCTGAAGAAGAAGAACAGGAAAAGGACCCAGAGAAGGAGTAGGAAAGAGGCTGCCATCCGAGAAGAACAAGGAGAGTCTGATGAGGATGCCGAGGGAGCAGAGGCTTCCAGAAGAGAGTCATCAGTCATCAGTCATCAGCGGGGTGAAATACGCAGACACGCAAGTCAGACGAAGGCTAAAAACCACACAGCACGTCCAGCGAATAGCGGGCCACCGGACCCCGTGGGAGAAGCCTGGCCAAGAAGACGGGAGGTTGAGGGAGAGGAAGTTTCCAGCAAGGTGAGCACTGAACAGGGAGAGGTGGAAGAATGACCATCAGCTGGGAGAAGACACAGCAGAAGGAGGAGTACTCGATGGAAAGACACTGAACACGCAGCAGTGCGGAGCACGGCAGGAATGGTGAAGGGAGCCAATAAACCACCACAACCGTCCCAGGGCACTTCCTCCAGGGGGCTTTCAGTTTCCAAGATGGCAGCCCGTGCGGACGCTGCCTCATTTCCAGGGCGCCAGCCTGCTGGTGTGGAAATCGCCGGGCCCGAAATCCAGGGACAGAGTCGGAGGCAACAAGGACTGGATTCAGCTAACTGATAACCTCTTGTGCAAAGGCCCTCGGCAGGAAGATAGCAGGTGTTTACGACAGTCCCAACCCTTGAGACGCTAGCGGTCCAAGAGGCGAGATAAAGCAGGTTCAGAAATAACTCACTGGAGGCAGACAGTAATAAGTGCCCCAGAGACGAGCAGATAAAGTGCTGAGGGAGCTCCAAAGGGAGATTACTTCCAGCTGGAAGAGATCAGGAAAGCAACATTTGAGGCAGGGCCCTTGGGGTCCAGGCCTCATCTATGCATGCCAATGTCACTTCCAGGTTCTGGATTAATGCTGTCCCTCCTTCATCTCCCCTGGGCTTCCTTCTCGGTTTAATTAGCTGCCGCTGGGAAGTGTTCTTTTGCTGAATACCCTTTGTTCCCCGCATGAGCCACGGCATCGCGAAGCCAATGTGGTCAGAAGAGCTGACTCTTGGGTCTCCAGAGGCACCCCTGGGATTGCGGGAGCAACAGGTGTCCGAGCAGGCCCCAGGATGGAGTGAGCACCCGCGTCGCACGCAGTTGGCCAGACTGGCACAGACCACGCGGGATCAGCTTTGACAATTACAGGCCATGTTCTCCATCTCAGCCCAGGCTGCAGAGGAGGTGGCCTACCCAAACACCTTGTCTCATGGTTCCGGGGGCCGGAAGGGCTCAGGGCACCGGCCTCGCTGGGTTCTGGTGAAGGCCCTCTTCCTGGCTTCCAGATGCCGCTTTCTGGCCCCGTCCTCACGGGGTGCAGAGAGAGATCATCTCATCGTGTCTCTTTTGATAACAAGGCACTAACCCCATTTATGGGGGCGCCCTCCTCGCAGCTGAATCGGCTCCCAAAGGCCTTGCCTCCAAATACCATCCCTGGGGATTTGTGGGGGGACAACTGAATTGGGGGTGCGGGGGATACAAGCATTCAGCCCCTTGCATTTCTTTATAAAGTCCCTCCTGATGGATGATGAAAACTCCAAGAGGTATGCTTTGCTTCCTGAATCTTCCAAATAATACTTTCAGAGCACAAGGGACATCAATATTTTTTCTAAAAAAGAGAGAGGGTTCACATAGAGAATTGATTAGCTGTTTATTTATAAAACAAATAAATTTTTTTTTTAATTTTTTTTTTCAACTTTTTTTTATTTATTTTTGGGACAGAGAGAGACAGAGCATGAACGGGGGAGGGGCAGAGAGAGGGAGACACAGAATCGGAAACAGGCTCCAGGCTCTGAGCCATCAGCCCAGAGCCCGACGCGGGGCTCGAACTCACGGACCGCGAGATCGTGACCTGGCTGAAGTCGGACGCTTAACCGACTGCGCCACCCAGGCGCCCCTAAACAAATAAATTTTTTTAAATGAAACTGAAATCAGGGGTGCCTGGGTGGCTCAGCCAGTTCAGTGTCTGACTTTGGCCCAGAGTCATGATCTCATGGTTCGTGAGTTCAATCCCCCCATCGGGCTCTGTGCTGAGCCTGCCTGGGATTCCCTCTCACCCCCCACCTCTCTCTCTGCCCCTCCCCTGCTTGCACTTTCTCTCTCTCTCAAAATAAATAAATAAACTTAAAAAAAAAACTGAAATGGGCACAAAAATCAGTAACTTTTTAAAAGTACTTTTAGGGGTGCCTGGGTGGCTCAGTCAGTTGAGTATCTGACTTCAGCTCAGGTCATGATCCCACGGTTCAGTTTGTGAGTTCGAGCCCCACATCGGGCTCTGTGCTGGCAGCTCAGAGCCTGGAGCCTGCTTCAGATTCTGTGTTTCCCTCTGTCTCTGCCCCTCCCGGCTCATGCTCTGTCTCTCTTTCTCTCAAAAATAAATAAACCATTTAAAAAAAAAAAATTTTTTTTTAAGTACTTTTGTATCTCAACTTGATTTCTTTTCACACTACCTTTTGGAGTCCCAGGTGAAAAAAAAAATCAAAACACAACGTTTGGGATTGACCTGAGGCCACAAAACCAATTGTGGAGAGACAGGCTTGTTCCAGAACCGGCACTGTGGGAAAGATGATCATTAACTCCAGAATAGCTCTAAGTTGACTCTTGGGAAAGGGTCTCAGAGAAGAAAACTCCTTGGTGTTCTGCTTTTCTACCATGCGCACTAGCCTCCCTGGGACCACCGCCACCACTTTCAGGGTTGAATTCTGGAGCTACACCCCCAAGAAGGCTTGCGGGCCTGGAGTGGAGGCGGAGGGAGGCTTGTGGGCTGCTCGCCTCGCACCTGCCCTCAGAGTCGGGTGCCACAGTCCCCAGTAGGGACTGCAGGCCTCCCCAGTAAACCAAACCCCACTTTCTGCCGATGGAACCTTCTTGGTTTACATCTGGGTGCCGGGCGTCTCCCCATGCCCACCGCTGAACCTCTGAACCCAAACTCCTGTTGGTTGGTACTTCCCGACGACGCACGCGCGTCGTGAGCCTTGGGGGCCCCGCTTCCGGTCCCCACTCCACCCGTCTGCAGTGTGCATGGGGACTACTGTTTGGAAGCGGAAGCGCGTGTGGCTTGGATTCTTTTTATTTCGGGGCCGATCGGCTGGAGAAAAGGTGTTTTGCGTGGCGCGATGGAAGTAGACCATCTCCTCGGCGTCTCCTCTGCGAGCCGCTCTGCAGACATATGGCCTGCTTTCCCACCAGCTAGGAAGTGATTATTGGAGCAGCACAAACAGATTTTTTTGTCAAAGTGGAGGTGCGATTTTCTCAGATTTTGTGAGAACACACACACACACATATATTTTTACCGATCCAATCTGTTTTCCAGCAGCCCAGTGGCCGCACGGCCCAGGAGGCCAACTTGAATATTCTGGACTCACATAGGTGTGGGTCTCTGGAAGCTTCAAGCATACCTCAGCTGACAGGTATGGCCACTTGGCCAAGGAGCCGGGAGCACGGAAGGAAAGCTAGGCTTCAGCCAGAACAGGCCTGGGGGTGGGGGTCCCAAGTCCGTTCTGCGTCCACAGGTAGCACCGACCCTTCCCACCTCCCTACCCGCCCAGGCCCTCCCCTGTGACAGGAGGAACCACCACAAGGGCCGCCTCCTGCACGTAGAACCATACAACAGGGCTCACCTGCTACATGGGGCCAGAACTTTGTTTTATATTCACTATCACTGGTTTAGCTCTAAGGTCTTTGAAATGAAATTTAAGGCTTGCAAGAGACATTAGGGTAAAGACAGCAGATAGAAGACATTCCTGTACTTTCACTACCTCCCTCATTACCTTGAAAACGAAAACTTTCTTGTTTTTTTTTACAGCACAGATCTGTGCTATCCAATATGGCAGCCAATGGCCACGTGTGCTATGTTTACATTTTTATGAAATAAATTCTCACATTTAGTGTGTGCTGTGCCCTAGCCGCACCTCAAGTGCTCAACGGTTGCAGACAGCCAGTGGCTCTCATACTGAGCAGCACAGACAAAGAGCAATTCTGTCATCAGAGAAGATTCTATCGACTATGCTGGTAGAGACCCACAAAGAGCGAAGGTGGTAGGGAAAGCACTGTGGGAGAATGCTGGGAGCTGGAAAGCACGGGATGCATGGTAAGCGGCTAGACAAGTAGGATAATCAAGCTCAATCCTAAACCAGAATTGAGAGGGCCAAGAAGCCAGTTGCCCTTGACGTTTGTAAGGCCTGGGCAAGAGTACCGAAGCAAGCCACATGCCCTAACTCTGAAAAAAAGGCTGAATCAGGATAACAAACTTTGTTGAGAAGATTAAAAACTGCCATCTCTCTTCCACCTTGAAAAACATGCCTTCTTGATAATACAAAAGGACGACGTGTTAGCTTGCTAGGACTCGCTAACAAGGTACTACACATTGCAGAGCATAAAACGATACAGTTCTGGAGGCTGGAAGTCTGAAATCAGAGTATGGGTAAGGCTGGTTCCCTTTGAGGGCTTTGAGGGATAAACTGCCCCATGCTTGTGTCCTGGTGACAGCCGCAATCCTAGCATCCCATAGCTTATAGGTCCATCACTGTCTCTGTCCTCATGTGGCTTTCTCCCTGCCCATCTGTCTTTACATGGCCTTCTTATAAACACACCACTTCTGTTGGCTTAGGGACTCTCTCTACTCCAATACGACTTTATCTTAACTAATGACATTTGACAAGGACCCTATTTCTAAAGGTCACAATCTAAGGTGCTGGGGGTTCAGACTTCAACACACCTTCTTTGGAGGACGTAATGTAAGCCCTAACAGCCAGATTCACATTGGAATTCTCAGACATCTCTGACTTCTGTGTCAGAACATTGCATCACGAGGAGAGTCCCTGCTGCTGACCCTTCTCTTCTTTCCTACCCCCAATTCATCCATGTCAGAGGGGCCTGGTCATTTCTCCATCCATACCTCCCACAGACTGTTGCCTCTCATTAGAAAGATTGGAAGATAGGGGTGCCTGGGTGGCTCAGTTGCTTAAACATCAATTCTTGGTTTCAGTTCAGGTCATGATCTCACAGTTCATGAGTTTGAGCCCCAGGTCGGGCTCTGCACTAACAGAGTGGAGGCTGCTTGGGATTCTCTCCCTCTCTCTGTCCCTCCCCTGCTCTCTCTCTCTCTCTCTCTCTCTCAAATAAATAAACTTAAAAAAAAAAGAATATTGAGGACAAAAGAAAACCTTACAAGCTGTCAGGGAGATAAAAATAGGTCTCATACAAAGGATCAGGAATCAGAATGATTATGATTCTCAAGAGCAACCCTGGATACTAGATTACAATTCAGGGTCTTCAAAATCTGGGAAGGGGGAAATCATTCCTAAACCAGAATTCTGTACCAAACCAAACTATCAATTCAGTGTGAGGGTACAATGAAGATAGTGTTAGTCATTCAAAGGGTCAAAATATTTACCTCCCACATACCTTCAGGAAGCTATTGGAAGATTCTGGGGCACCTGAGTGGCTCAGTCAGTTAAGCATCCAACTCTTGACTTTGGCTCAGCCCAGGATCTGATGGTTCATGGGATGGACTCCAGGTCAGGCTTCATGCTGACAGTGAAGAGCCTGCTTGGGAGTCTCTTTCTTCCTCTCTCTCTGCCCTTCCTCCCCACCCAACCCCACTCGCACTTGCTCTCTCTCTCTTTCTCAAAATAAACTTTATAAAAGAAGCTATTGGAAGATTTGTTCCACCAAAAGAAGAGCAAAGACTATAAAAATATGCATGAAACCCAACACAAGACATGATCAAAGAGTAAGCTTCAGACTTCCAGTTTTAGCTCCAACATGTAAATACTTTGGAAGTTGTCACCCACCATTCTTACGAGATGGAAAACTGAAAATAATGACTTTTTTTGGACTCATCAGAGACCTGGTGTTGCAGGACAAACCACCACCCCTAAGTCGGGAGAGACAAGGTACATCCCAAATCATAACCAAGATCTTACCTAGAGCAAAAGTCATAAACTAGAGTCATAAACTGGTAGAGACACTTAAGTGATAATTTTAACAAATTGCTGGAGGCTGAGTGTGGACTAGTCTAAAAGACAGAAACTCTTGAGGCTGCAGGATTGATTGGCTCTCACATTTTGGGAGGGGGGTTTACTTCCAGGAACCCCACCAAGTTCTCACAATGAAGAATCAAGAAATATCCCTGCCATGGTTCTGTCAGGAGGAGGGAAGGTAATCATGTGTAACATGCCCCAGGTATTCTCCATAACAGATGCCAATTTTCCAAGGAAGAAGACTGCCGGGGCTATCACAGCTTGGGGGAGGGCATTTCCCCCAATATAGTACCCTCTAGCTTTCCTATATTGCCTACCCAGGAAATGGCAGGGGAACATAGTTAACAGGGATCATCGTTTCATGGAAATAGGTTGGGAACACATATTATAACATGCTAACACTAATCAAAAGAAAGCTGGAGAAGCCACATTAATTTCAAACAAAGCAGGCTTCAAAATAAGGGAGATTACCAGGGATAATGAAGGGCATTACATAAAAGGGTCAATTCTCCAAAAAGTCATAAAAATCCCTAACATGAATGCACCTAATAACAGAGCATCAAAATACATAAAGCAAAAACTTATAGAAATGCAAAGAGAAGTAAACACATCAACCATTATAGCTGTAGACTTCAACACCCTCAATCAGTAAATGATAGATACAGCAGGCAGAAAATCAGTAAGAGTATAGATGACCTAAACAGCCAGTGTGATCTCACTGTGATTTATAGAATATTCCATCCAACAACAGCAAACTACATTTTCTTCCTCAAAGAGTATAATTCAATTTATATGAAAGTGAAAAACAGCAAAACTAATCTGTGTTATTAGAAGTCAGGATATGGGTGCCTAGGTGGCTCAGTTGTTTAAGTGTCTGAGTATTGATCTCAGCTCAGGTCTTGATCTCAGGGTTTGAAATCAAGCCCTACATTGGGCTCCACTCCATGCTGGGTGTGATGACTATGAAGAAGAAGAAGAAGAAGAAGAAGAAGAAGAAGAAGAAGAAAAGAAAGGAGAAGAGGAAGAAGAAGAGGAAGGAGAAGGAGAAGAAGGAGGAGGAGGAGAAGAAGAAGGAGGAGGAGGAGAAGAAGAGGAAGAAGAGCAAGAAGAAGAACGAGGAGAAGAAGAAGAAGAGGAAGAAGGAGGAGGAGGAAGAGGAGGGATGGGGGAAGGGGAGGAGAAGAAGGAGAAGAAGAAGAAATCAGGATAGTGTTTGCCTTTGGAGAGCAGGATAGGGATGGTTACTAGGAGAGATATAAGGTATGCTTCTAGGGTACTAATAAAGTTCTATTTCTTGACAACTGCATATGCCCTTTGTGATAATTCATCATGATACGTACTTATCCTCTGTGTGCTTTTTTGTTTGCATACAACACTTCAGTTAATTTTTAAAAACAGAAACAAAGGAATCCCCTGGGATCATGGAATTGCATGGAGGACACTCAGTTCAGATGCCCAGAGAGCTGCCAGTGCACTTGGAGCAGCTTAGGAGACTCCAGAGTAAGTTACCCCAGGAAGATGAAATTGAATTGCTTCAACAAACATCTGGAATCAGAAGGAAAAAAGGCAAGTGTCCCAAGGACAGTGAGAGATGGAGGTGGAGCTGTGTCTCCACAGCCTGCACAAGAGTACAGATGCTCTTAAAGAACTTTCTTCTCTCATAGAGGAAAAGAGGGTGGGGCTAGGAGATGGTTGATGACTTGGGTCAAGACTCATGGGATTTGGATAAGAGGAGCTTCCAAGTTCCCTGGTGTTCTCTCAACCTGTAAATGGAGTCTGAAGGAATAGAAATATTATTTTCTCTTTAACATGCTTCCTTTCGTTAGGATGCATTACATATTGCCATATGACTTCGAGGTGCTTGTTTTATGAGAGAAAACAATGTCCCTATTCACATTTCTCAGATCCCTTGAGACCAGTGTCAACTCCAAACTTAGTTTCAGTACATAGCTAAATGCACTCATAATCCACTTGCTTTCTCTTTGCTTGCCTTCCCCTCGTGAATGTTATAAATGGCCTATTTTCAATTTCCATAATTTTTCATTATAACAGGCAGAGGTCAAAAGAGCAGAGATAAATGAAATTATTAAATGGTCTCTCCACACTCTTTCTCAATCCCCACACGTATTCATTCATCCATCTTTTCACTAAGGGTTTGTTGATGAATGTAAGAACAAACCAGTGAAGAAATAGATGATTTCATCAGAGCTTGCCAACATGTAACAAAAACAAAGCCTTCACCCTCTTGCCTCACTATTCCCCTGTCAGCTGTTGAAGCCAAAGAGCCTTGAAATAATCTAGATGCCAACATCAAACGGACAGAAGAGAAACAGACAAGGGCATTCAACAACCACATAAATCAACCATGAAAAATCAGGAGGGTTTTTCCCCCCCGGTAACGTTTTTGTAATTAACCTACAAACCTAAATTCTCTGGAAAAGAACCCAATGCAAAATCCCAAAGTAGTAATGAAATTCCCACTTCTTAGGTTCGTGTTTCAGGCATGCCTCAATATTAACTTCTCATTTCCGCCTCTCCTATGCTAATCAGGAGTGAAATAAATACAATCTTCAAACTGTGGCCTTAAATTTAATCCCAGGTCTCTAGGGGGCCTTATTGCTTTTCTAGTCTGGCCTCCTCATTACAGAGATAAGAAAGCCAAGGCCCAGGGAGACAGCAAGCTGCCCAAGGTCACGCAAGGTCGGAGGTGCACTGGGACCGGAACTCGACCCTGCCCCTACATTACCTCCCCAAGAGGAAACCCAAGTCTCAAAAGATGCCCATGTCCCTGCAGCAGCCTGAGAGCCTGAGCTGGAACCGGAGATTCTCGGTGCTCACCCAGCCTGGCCGCCAGCCCCAGAGAGCTGCGGCCACCTTCCTTCACCCTCCTCCAAGTTCAGAGCTGCCTCCTCCCTCGGCTGCCAGCATTTGACTTCACCTCCCGAGGATCCAGAAGCCGGCAGAGAGGAACCTCCACCTTCGCCCCCACCCTGTGCCACGACAGGCCCACCTCCATCCTGTCTTGTCCCTCCTTCTCCCCAAGGCCAATCCCTGGAGCCCTCAGTTCGTGACCTCTCCCTTTCCCCTCTCCTCATGGCCCTTGTCACATGCAGGAGTCATCTCTGCTTCCACCAGCCTCTTGCAGTCGACTTTGAAACATGGCGGCTTCTTGCCTCGGAGAACACCACTCACGTGCCGATTTGGGCTCTCTACCCTTCTGGATCAGCCTCCTTTGAGGGCCGCCCGCCTCGCTGCTTCCCTTCCCCATCTCCTACTCCACCTCCTCCCGCTGCCCCTCCCCACGGCCTCCTTCAGTCCAAGAGACTCTTCCCAGTTCTTTGCCCCTGACTTACCTGGTGATTTCAACCCTGAGGACCATCCCCTCCACAGAGCACTCTCCCCCACCGCCGAAGGAAGAGCTCCTCTCTGGGTTTGCTTGTCTCTGGGTCGACCCTCTCCCGCCTGCACTGGGTCCTGGCCCTCCTCCCTCATTTCACCCTCTCCCTGGAGGTGAGCACCCCCTCCAGGCCTTCAATTACTGTCTAGTCCCCCCTGACTCCCAACATCCAGCCTGAGTACACCTGCCAGAGGCCGCATGAACCACTCCCCAGAAACTTCACAGTCACCTCTTCACAGACACTGCTACCCTTCTCCCTTCCCTGCAACCTGTCCCTGGATTACCTCCCCTGAATCACTTGCCCCTCCCTACCTTGGCCACTAATCTCCAGTGACACTGAACTGTCTGGCCTTGGGGCTTCACCCTCCGTGGGAAACACTAGCCCTCTCCTGCCTTCCCCTTCCCGACCCCCGACTGTTAAATGGCTAGGTCCTAACTCCCAGGCCTCAGCTTAGAGGCCACTTCTTCCACGGACCTCCTCCAACTCCCCAGGTGAGCACTAGGAGACCCTCCCCTGTGTCCCCATCTCTCCCTGGCCCCATCCCCCAGAGCTGACATTGTGTGTTATTCACCAGGCCTGTGTCTGTCTTGTTTGCAGCTAAACGCGCAGCTACAAGCACGCGTCTGGCTCAACAACGTTCCAGGGGGCGCCTGGGTGGCTCCGTCGGTTAAGTGACCAACTCTTGATTTCAGCTCAGGTCATGATATCACAGTTGTCAGATCAAGCCCCTTGGGGTTCTCTCTCTCCTTCTCTCTCTCTCTGCCCCCCTCCCCTGCTTGCTCACGGACTCTCAAAAAAAAAAAAAAAAAAAAGTTCCAGTTTGTCAAATTCTAAGTTGCATGAAATAGGTGTTTACCTAGCTAGGTCGTCCTCTAGACCAGGCGCACCTGGAGGGCAGCGACTCTGTTCTAGCCACGTGTCCCAGTGCCCGGCACACAGCAGGCCTTAGTAAATGCTGCTTCTCTGCCCGAAGGAGACACTGCCCGCTGGGTAAGCCAGGACACCCTGATCCTCCTGGGCTCAGCGGGAGAAGAGCAGCTGGTCTAGGTGACAGTGACTTAGGCCGATCGTGCATAGTCATTTCACATGGGTCCCCACGCCCCAGAGAGAGGAGTTCAAACTGATGACGTCACCTCCATTCAGCAGAAGCACTGCATCCTGGCTTCAGCGGGCATCTAAATGACACGGGGAGGACGTGTTGGCACTGGGCCTCCCGTCGTCAGAACTCCCTGTGCTGCCTGAGACCGGCCACTGGAGAATGCCTGATGCCTTCCCGGGAACAGAGGAGCAGGGGCCCGACCAGCTACACGGCTGAACTTCAGGGCACCTGGCCAGCCCTGGCACCGGGACAGCACCCCGGCCTTGAGCCCCAGCCACACACACGATGCTGCACACTGTGAAGAGCCAGGTAATGACCTTTGGACCCGGGGCTTTGCCGGAAAATTCAGCCACTGTGTCCTGACCGCCAGGGGCTGCTCAGTGGCGACCCGATGTCAGCCAGCCGTCCTGAGATCTAATCAGCCCCTGAGAACACAGCAAGCAGCCCCCTTCTGCAGAATCCGGACACAGGGAAACCCTAAAAAGTGAAGGTATGACCCCAAGCCGCTCAACTCGGATGCGTGCATCTGCTCCAGGGGCTGAGCGCACCAGCCCTCTCAGGGCTCCCAGCCTCGGCCGCTCATGGTCCTTGCTTCATCCCTCACAGACAGCATTCAAGCATGGGGGCAGAGCCATATGTACCCCACGAAACATCACGTCACTCTCCCGGGAGCACAGCTCCCTGAACATTCTGGAGGGGGAAGCCAGGTTGGACGGGGGGGCAGTAGAGCAGGGGGTAATAATCAGAAACTTCTGGAGTTCGAAGAGCCTCAGCAGCCATCGCCGCTTGCAAGCTACGGGTCCCTGGGTGAGTTACGTAACATCTCAGATCATCAGCGTTCTCATCTTTAAAATGGGGTAAGAACGGCGCATAACGAGGGGGGCACGTCGCTCACGCATGGCAGTGCTGACTTCTCCTCTTCTCTTGATAAACTGGCCATATTTTTACTGTCCCAGACAAATAGAATGGATTGGTTCCGTGTCCTTTTGAGAGACCTATTATGTGTCCCACAGTTGCACCTTATTTCCGGCCCTGTGAGAGGTCACGGGGGAGAGGACGGCCCCCACCTGCCACAGCCAAGCTTTGGCCGAGATTCCCTCCTACTCACTGAACAGATACTGGTTGAGGACCTGCATTCTAGAAGGGAGAGGTAGATAATAAACGATAAGCTTAATACATAAATAAGTTATGTAGTAGGTTAAAGGTCACAAGTGTTCTGGAGGGGAAAAGGAGCAGGGAAGGGGAAGAGGGGGTGGGGCAGGTTGTACATTAAATGGATCGGTCAACATGGACCTCGCGGAGAGACGACATGAGAGCAAAGGCTGGAGTCAAACGGGGAGAAATCTGTGGAAAGACCATTCCAGACGGAGAGAATTGCTAGAACAAGGCTTTGAGATGAGGGCGGGCCCAGCGTGTTTGCAGATGCCTCCTCAACACAGACATCTGGTCTACCCTTTGACCCCCGGTTCTCGTTCTAGGCATCTGCGGGCAGCCAGCCAGCACAGGGCCCGAGCCTCGCTCGTGGTAGTCCAAGTCTGTCCACGGCTGGTCACCGAGGCCCCGCCTCCCTGAGCTGCCCAGACGTCTCTGTATCACCTCCGCCTGCCAGGAGACCCCTCAGAGGGAACCGCGCCCCAAGACGTCCACCTTTGCTGTTCTCCGCCCTGCGCTTCCAGCCTGGGCGGCCAACAGGGTTGAACTTCGTCCTCGACCCTGCGACAGGGTCTCGTCCCACTCGCCTCGTCGGGTCCGGCACTCTGTGCTACTGTCTCGATCCGCGCGCCAACCTCTCCTCGGTTGCCGCGGTTAACCAGGTCACGCAGCCAGCTCTCCCCAGACACAGCCCTCGGCCACCAAGAGTGGCGGGTGGACTGGACGTAGCCTTACAAACAGAGGGCTGCCCGGACAGACGGTGGGTGGATGGGTGGAGAAGCGCACGGACAGATGGATGGGTCACAGGTGAGCGGGCTCCGGGGGAGAAAAGAGCCCTATTCTTCCGAGAGGAATGTTCTTTCACTCCCAAAGCACTGTTGCCAGGACGCCCATTCCCACAAAGACGGGCCCCCTCAGTTTCCACCCCTCAATCCCGGACTCACACCCGAAGCGACTTCACCCACCTCCTGGCATCGTTGGCTGTGGAGATACAGATGCTTCATGCGTAGTCCCCAAGTGTCTCAGCGGCCTATGAGGCGGGCCAGTCGTTCTCAAATCTTTTTTTAGCAATGGGATTCTTTCTTCAAAAGAAAAGTCATGAAGAGCCCTAGTAGACAAAACAGAAATGTGAAGCTGGGCTAATTGAAGTGAAAATAAGAACCATGGCTGGAGCGCCAACGCTCACGCCAACCGGCCTACCCCTTTGCCCTGGATTCCACAGAGCGCCATTTACAAACCTGCCAACAGACCCAAGGGGCTCCAGGAGCAGGGGGAGCCACGCAGCTCTTGGCCTGTGGCTCACAGCTTGGAGCAGAGTTCCAGGAGGCCGCTGGGGACTGTGGAGAGTGGAGCGGGTGAGGCGTGGGTGTGCACGTGGGTGTGTGTGTGTAGATTGTGTGAGAGTGTGTGGAACAGAAAATGTGTGTGACGGGGCGCCTGGGTGGCGCAGTCAGTTAAGCGTCCGACTTCAGCCAGGTCACGATCTCGCGGTCCGTGAGTTCGAGCCCCGCGTCGGGCTCTGGGCTGATGGCTCAGAGCCTGGAGCCTGTTTCCGATTCTGTGTCTCCCTCTCTCTCTGCCCCTCCCCCGTTCATGCTCTGTCTCTCTCTGTCCCAAAAATAAATAAACGTTGGAAAAAAAAAATTTAAAAAAGAAAATGTGTGTGAGGATGTGCATGAGAGGGCGTGTGAGTGCGTGAGAGTAAAATGTGTGTGTGTGAATGTGTATGAGAGAGTGTCTAAGTGTGTGTGAGTGAAGATGCGTGTGTGTGGCTGTGAAAGGGTATGTATAAGAGTATATATGAGAATGTGTCTGAGAGTGTGTATGTGTATGAGTGTGAAAGGGTGTGTATGTGAGTGTGTGTGAGAGAGAGGCTTGATGAGAGATATCAATATATAATTTAACTACACAGGTTAAACACACACAGGCCATAGTCATAGCCATTTCACCAAATGGCCATAAAACTAAAAGATAAATAGGAAATCCCTAAATTACAGGGATTTTTCTGAGGAGGGAGCGGTGCAATAAAGTGCTATCTGAACTAAGTCAAACTTGCAGTGACCCCGGGGGAGCAGGCAAACAGAGAAAGGACCTGTTTCTCCCCGTCAGTTGTCCCATAAAACCTTCTCCAAGGCTGAGAGTCTGGCTCTGGAGGCCCAGGTCAAGGACGGGTCTCCATGACTGGAAACGGGTCCCCTCGGTGTGGGGAGCCGTCCTCAGCCGGATCATCTGTGAGCCCCGGCTCAGCAGCCCCTTAGAAGCAGCGGCCCTCCCCTTGGTCACTCAGCATCCAGCAGGGAGTTGAACCCAGGCCTCGGGCTCCAGGACGCCCACAGCCTACTCCCCACCCAGGGGCCGCTAGCCAGGAGCCCAGCCCTTCCTGTGCCACTCCTCCTATAGCACCTCCTTCTCCCTCACGGCCACCGTGACGTCACAGATGGCAAGAGCGAGTCTAAGCAACTTTCTGGAGACCACCAGCCAGCAAGCGGTCAGACAGGCGTGTGCCCCGGCCCATGCTAGAGCCACACTCCCCGCCAGTGGGTGGAACCTTGATCGCTGGGTGATTATCCAGGAAAGGCACCTCACGAAACCAGAACCACTGAAGGAGATTCCAATTATAATTCCACTGGGGGGGTGCGGCGGGGGGGTCAGAAAAGGCTGAAGTCAACCCTCCATTAACACGTCCATTCAGAGAAGGCCGACCACACAACCCTACAGACAGCTCCCATCACCTGGGCCCCGGTGACAGAGTAGCCAGGGGCAGGGGCAAATTCTGTAAAGCTGGGGCTGCAGACAGGGCACTTCCTGTCTCTGTCTCCCTCTGTCTGTCTCTCCCCTTCCCTTCTCTTCCTCTTTCTCTCCCTCTCTCCCTCTCTCTCTGTCTCTCTCCCCTTCTCTGTCTCTTTCTCTCACTCCTCTCTCTTCCCCCCTTCCCATCTTCCTGCTCCTGGGACCATCCCCTCCAGCTTCACTCACTTCCCAGCTTCCTCGAAGCAGCGTCTGCCACTGAACAGGCACATAAGATACTCTTCTCTTCACTCTTTCACAAAAGAAAAGGCCTCGGATCTCAGAGCCCGTCGGCCTCGGCCAGCGTGTGCTCCGGGCAGATCCAGGACCCAGGGACTTCTCTGCCCACCCAGCCTGGAGGCCGTCACTCAGGGGGAGTCCCTGAGGACTGAGCCCCGTGCAAGGGGCCAGGACCGAAGAGGGGCTGTCAGCGGGTGGGGGTGCCCGCAGAGGTGCCCCACAGAGAGCAAGCACAGGAGAACGGCCCAAGACAGGAGGTCCATAGAAGCAGGAAGGGGGGCGGGAGATAACAGATTTTAGAGACAGGCGGAGAGTGATGAAGAAGGGACACTCTTTTCAGCACCCACAAACGCCAGGCCCTCGGTCCGACACCCAGCCGCTTCACGAGGGCCTTCTGAAGCCAGGTCATTGCATCCATTTGACAGACGGGGGCACTGAGACTCAGACAGGGTAAGACGCTCGCCCACAGCTACACAGCTAATAAGTTCCCAAACTGGGATTGAAACCAGGGAGAGAGTCAGCAGACCAGCCGGGGGTACAGAAGACAGGGGCAGAGGCCCCCTCGGCCCTGGTGTTCCGCTGAGTAGGGGAGGACCTTGTCCCCGTGGGGGAGCCCCACCGGCAGAGCAGCGGGGGAAAAGTGCAGACCTCCCTGGAAGGACATCTGGGATCAGGCAGCCGGCCAGGCCCCAAGGGCCAAGGTCCAAGAGTCCCAGGCCTGAGTTTCCAGCGTGGTGCTCAGCGTCCAGGACAGGGAGGGCCTCCGCTTTGATACCACACTGTGTCCAGCGAAGGATTGAATCTGCCCACAGCTTTCCTGTTTTCGTTTTGTGACAATGAGCTCCCTGAGCTCTCATTCAGTCGTGCTTGGAGAGCCGGACTTCTCGCAACCCCGCTACCTCACCCACGTCACGCAGAATGTGCAGCCGCTGTCAGCCGCAGAGGGAGCAGGGAGCCGGCTGGCCAGGGCCACTGCAAGCCTGGGGGCCCCAAAGATGCTGGGCCAGTAGGAGCTGGGGAGGGGGTGAGCACCAAGCAAACAGCCCGAGTCTAAAATCTTTAAGCTCATGGGGCACCTGGGCACTCGGGCAGTTACCCGTCTGACTCTTGACTTTGGCTCAGGTCATGATCTCACAGTTCGTGGGTTCAAGCCCCGAGTCGGGCTTTGCATTGGCAGTTCAGAGACTGCTTGGGATTCTCTCTCCCTCTCTCTTTTGCTCTCTGCCTCTCTCTCTCTCTCTCTCTCTCTCTCTCTCTCTCTCTCTCTCAAACTAAAAAAACTTAAAAAAAAAAAAAATAGGAGCACTTCGGTGGCTCAGTCAGTTGAGCGTCTGACTTTGGCTCAGGTCATGATCTCACTGTTTGTGGGCTCAAGGCCTGCATCGGGCTCACTGCTGTTAGCACAGAGCCTGCTTCCGGTTTTCTGTCCCCTTCTCTCTCTGCCCCTCCCCTGCGTGTTCTCTCTCTCTCTCTCTCTCTCTCTCTCTCTCAAAAATAAATAAATATTTGAAAAAATAAAATAAAATAAAATCTTTAAGACTGACTCAAAATCAACCCCCTCACCAGGATCTCGGAGTGTGAGCTCTTAAGGCAGAGGGGAGAAGGTCAGAGGACTTTAAATCTGGCCATCCGTTTCTCTGGAGGTAAAGGGGGGCAGGGACTGACTGGGTGAGCCACTCTCTGAATCAATGGGCTTCTCTCCATCAGGAGCAGCCCAAGCCTGGCCTGTGCTGTGCAAGCCTCGGTTCCGTGTCCCAGACGTGTCAATGGATCGGCCACCTATCCTATGGGAGTTCCGGGGGACCAGAGTGAACCGGGCACTTGGTACTTACAAGAGCACTTGTTTCTGGGAGCAGAATGAGGCCACAGTGACTCAGGCACACACCGGCCTCCAAGAGCTCACCAAGGACAGGGGAGACTAAAGTGGGGGCTGGGCACTCGTCCCATGGACAAGCTGGCTGTTCAGGCAAGATGAGTAAACCCTCCACAAAACAGTTACCTCTCGTGGGGACTGACATTTGGGGTACCACGGTCATGCCCTCTTTTAAAAGTCCTGGGGCTGATGCTTCTCACCTGAATTGAGAGAAAGAAATATTCCCCGGAATGTTTCATAAATAAAGACGAGATAAACACCTTCACTCTGTCTCAGCGACGCTCTCTGTGGTTCCGATGTGCCCGATTAAGGAAAATGCACCTTAGGAGGTTAAGAAGTGTTGCCTATCACCTCTAGAATTTTTTAAGTGGGAGAACATCCAGAAACGAGCGTGGTTCTAATTTCTACTTGACAAGTCAGGGTAGCAAGTTCTAAAATGAAAAATGTGTCAAATCCAAAATGCCTTTCCCTCCCTCCACGCTAACTGCTGATAGCCGCACTCCCTCTGGGCACAAATTGGGAGCTGCTGGGACAGCCCGCCCATCAGACCATGTGCTGCTCTGGCCTGGGGGAACCTGTGACTCTTGGCCAGCTACCCAACCCTTCTGTGCCTCAGTTTCCTCATCTCTGAATTGGGGATCATTATGGAAGCCACCAAATAAATCTTTGAGGATTAAGTGGAACAACGCACGGGAATCGCGGCATGTCGCTGAGCACAGTAAGCCCTCTGCAAGTGTTGGCTGTGATTATAACACAAATGCACGGTATTCAACAAATTGGTATTGAGGGGTCAAACACATTAATAGGAATTTTAACGGGAAAGAATAAAGCCACCTATCATAAAATTCTGATTTTATCCATTTTACCTCAATGGTCACTATAATATAGGACTACGACGGCGGTGGGCAAAGAGCAAGTGTCTCTGCACATTATACTTTGATTTAAAATGTATGTTAAAGGGCACTGAACTATCCTTGTCATGTTTTAATAGCCTGACAGGAGGGATACGCTTACCTTTAAGGATCCGGGTAGTAAAAGGTGTCCTCATAAAATAATAGAGTGAGTGCCAATGAATGTGCTTTATAAGGGATGCTGGAGTGGATTTCACAGATTTCTCCCCTAAAAAGTCTCAAAAGCCTATTTTCAAAAAAACATTTACTTTTAGGGGCGCCTGGGTGGCGCAGTCGGTTAAGCGTCCGACTTCAGCCAGGTCATGATCTCGCGGTCCGTGAGTTCGAGCCCCGCGTCAGGCTCTGGGCTGATGGCTCAGAGCCTGGAGCCTGTTTCCGATTCTGTGTCTCCCTCTCTCTCTGCTCCTCCCCCGTTCATGCTCTGTCTCTCTCTGTCCCAAAAATAAATAAACGTTGAAAAAAAAATTAAAAAAAAAAAAAAAAACATTTACTTTTAGAAGTCCTTATCCTGGCTGTGCCTAACATGATCAACTTCATCCAAAATGATGTATTCGTTGTTCTAGAACCTACAGGTGCCCAAGGACACGTGGAATGAGGTGCCCCAAGAAAACAGGGAGAGACACAACACAGGATCAGGGGAGACTTGGGAGAAGCTTTCCAGGGTGAAAGATTTGCTCCCAAGGCGGCCTTGCTCCTCAGTGGAGGTGGCAGTGGTGGTGACAGCTGTCCCACCTTGCTGGTCCCCCCTGGGCCTGCCAGCCCCTCCTGCCTCCTGTAACATGAACCCCTCATACTCGTGTTCTCCAGCCGCACACAAGGTGCCTTCTGAAGACCACAGGGCTATTCCTTTCTTTCTCTTTCTTTGTTTCTTTTTAACATTTTATTCATTTTTGAGAGACAGAGACAGAGCACAAATGGGGGAGGGGCAGAGAGAGAGGGAGACCCAGAATCCGAAGCAGGCTCCAGGCTCCGAGCCGTCAGCACAGAGCCCGACACGGGGCTCGAACCCACGAACCGTGAGATCGTGACCTGAGCCCAAGTAAGTCGGATGTTTAACCGACTGAGCCACCCAGGTGCACGGGGCTCTTTCTAAACCCGGTGAATCCTCTGAGATAGGCAGACGGGCCCAGATGAGAAGTGAACCCAGAAATGTCTGAGGCTTCACGCGCTGAGGCCTCGCCTCACTCACCCCACGAGTCTGCAGGGCAAGGGGCCAGGCCCACACGGGCTCCCCGTCTTGGGATCCAGCCTCATCCACGTATGGCTTCCGGGCCTGCCGGACGGGGAGAAGAGAGTGGAGACCACACTTCAGCCCTGCTCACAGCCTCCTGGCTGCCACTGCCCCATGTCCCACCCAGGGCAGAAGTGGCCCTGAGCGCCCAAGAAGAGGAGACAGCAGGGAAGCTGGCTCAAACCACTCTGGTCCCGCCTGTGGATTCTCAGCTTCTGAGCTTGCCCTTCGAGGCCCTTCCATCAGGCTGCCCAGCATAGCAGCCTCTGTGCAGGCCTGCCTCCTGCTCCTACGTGCTCCTCACCCTCGGCGGGGGTCCTCCCACTCCCACATGCTCTTGTGCCCACAGGCTGCTGTCCGCGCCCCATGCCCCCAGCACGTCCTGATGTGGGATCTTCTCTGCACCTGCCTATCCCTGGCTGAACTGAAAACACCTGGGATAGACGTGGGACCTCCCACCTCCCTCCTCCAGGCCCGATGCTGTCCTCCTAGGGGCTGTAGGCCCATTTGTCCAGCTTCAAGAGCCCAGAGAATACACACTGGCTGCACCTGCTCCCCAGAGCCTGTAAGGAATTGTTCTAAGCCACCGGATCACGGGGTAACTAGACGGGCAGATGTGAGAGAGCTCATTTCTCTGGGTGTGGTGCTGATGGGGCACTGCCACACTGGCACAGAAGCATGAAGGCTCCAGGACCTGCCAGCTCAGGTCCCGCGGCCCGGTTTCCATCCTCGCACATGCACACGTGGAAAACCATTCCCTGAGATCTGTCATGGGAAAAGATGGCACCCAGTATGTTCGTTTTCTGTTCCCGCTCTAACAAATTCTCACAAATGTGATGGCTTAAATCCATACAAACTTATCATCTTACAGTTCCAGAGGCCAGAAGTCTAAAATGGGTCTCACTGGACTAATCAAAGGGTTCGTGGGGCCGTGGTCTTTCTGGAGCTTCCTTTGTCTTTTCCAGCTTCTGGAGGCCGCCCGGGGCCTGTTCCACCGTCAAAGCCAGCGATAGCTGGCTGCGTCTCACACATCGTGACTCCACTGACTCTTCCACACTTAGGGACCCTAGTGATTGCACGGGGTGACCCAGGATATGATGTCCTCATCCCAGTGTCCTTGACTGAATCCTACCACACTCACAGGTTCTTAGGGTGTGCTTGTCTCTTTATTGTGCCCCCCCCACAAAGGAAGGGGTTCCCCTGGGTCGTGAATCAGGAGACTTGGACTGCTCCAGGCCAGCTGGGTGGCCTCTGGGGCCTCACCGTGGGTCATCTTGGTAATCAGTAAGCCACACCCACCTGGCAGCCACGGGCTTAAGGACCCCGGGAAGGACCTTTGCAGGAACTGGGGGTCCCATTGTGAGCAGACAGACAGACAGACGGGGACTGGTCTTCCGTAGGAATTTTTTTCCAGAAACAGCATTTCTGCTGCCCTGTGCATTACACCAGGGAAATAACTAGAAGGGGAGGGTGTGAGGAGCAGCCCCGGCCCGCCACGAGGGAGAGGAGGCTGGCACCCCTGCAAGGAGGCTCTGGCAGAGGGGATCCTCGGGCAGTGAGGACATCAAGGGGGTCTCTTTGTTGGGTTGATGGCCGAGCGGGCTCTCGTCGCATGCCCTGGAGAGAGGTGTGGCAGGGATAGGACCTCGTGGGGTGAGAAGAGAGCTGCCCCCTGCAAGGTGCGTGGGAAAGGAGTGGGGCCAGAGGTGCTGTAGCCGAAAGCAAGGCGAGGTCTCGGGGCCCTGGGGGCCCTGATGCTCAGAGACCGCAGGAGTGGCCTCCTGCCCCGCAGCCCAGCTCCTCACCTCTTCTTCTGGGCCCCGCGGCCCAGCTCCTCACAGACCCCTTCTTTCTCACTTCAAGACTCCCGAAATCACGAACCATGCGATGCGAGGAGGGGACAGCATCTAGTCTGCCCCACCTGCCAGAGGAAGGCACCAGCAACCCCTTTCCAGAAGCCACAGGCGGTCCAGGGCCCCAGGGCAGGTAATGGGGGTATGGGGCTGACAACCCTCTTCCCGCTTCTTCCCTGATAACCACCCGAGAGAGCCGGAGCCGGAGGCGGGATCTGGGCCCCCTATTTCTTGTCAGGGCCTGCAAGCCTGGGGTCTGGGAGAGGCAGTCCAGCAGGGCAGGGGCAGGGGGTGACCGTGGGCTCAGGCTGGAGGCATTGAGGGCCTACAGGCCCGCATCCTCTCTCCTGGCCGGCCGCAAAGCCTCTGCCAACTGCTTAACCTCTCTGAGCCTTGGCTTCCCCACCGGAGGAGGGAGGTGAATAACTCACGCCTCACAGGGGAGTCCAGGGTCTCCCTGCACACCCCCTTCCCCTCGCCTCTCTCCTCCTCCTCCTCCTCCTCCTCACCCAATTCAAGTCAAGCCAAATTGGTTTTCCTAATCGGCCTCACTAATTTCCTGTCCTGGCAGTTTCCAGAAGCAAAATGCCTTGTTGTTCAGGGCCCGAGGTCCGAGCTTCCTGTGGTCTTCCCATGTGGGCCACATACCAACGGGGCGGGTGAGGAGTGGGGTCAGCCCGGGGACCCTGGCCAGCCCCGGCCCATTGTGGTGGCGCAAACGGTTTAATTATTAACTCTTTCTCCAATGCAGTCAGCCTCCCACGCACATTCATGAGATACTAACCCCTTCATCTCGTTCGACATAACTTGGCCGCCCACATTACAAGAGGAGCAACATACTTGGGTTCTGAGTCACTCACGAACACGATATTTAATGCCTTTCCAGGGTGATTTATCATCAGAAATCACGTATGCTCTGTATGTCAACAGCTCCCGAGCCAGCTTGACTTCCCTGGGCCTCCTGTGGGCTGATCCTGCCCCGGGGCCCGCTCCTGCCTTCTCTGGTCCCTGCCTCTCACCCAGACTCGGTGGTTCTCCTCCTCGGGCACCGAGCCCTCACCTGGACAACAGCCTGCAGCCACAGCCCCTGACACCAATCTAGTCCTTCCCTCCACCCCCCCCTCCTGCACTCTTTAAGGACCCCTAAATCGCAAGGGAACTCCCGAGTTTCTCCCTTCTTCTGGGAGTACAGCTGATATAACCGGGCAAGGCCGTTCCTTTACCCTCACCGATCCCTCGATGAAGCGCAAATATTCTAAACACTCAGCAGGTTCTTACCCTCTTGCCCGCACTCATGCTCTCAAAGCTCCCCAGGATGTGTGAACCAAACTTCTGCTCCTCCTCCGGTTTTTGAGACCTTGCAGCAGGGATTCTCCTCTCTCTCCCTCTCTCTCTCTCAAAATAAATGTTAAAAAAAGAACAGGGATGTATTTATTTTCTCACGTTCTGGGGGCTAGAAGTCCAAACTCAAGGTATCAGCAGGGCCATGCTCCCTCGGAAGGATCTACTGCAGTCTTCCTTTCTTGCCTCTTGACTTCTCTGGTTGCAAACAGTCTTTGGCTTGTAGGCGCATCCCTCCAGCCTCTGCCTGGTCATCATCCGGGATTCTCTCTGTCTTCTCTGTGGGCGCGTTGTCCAATTTCCCCTCTGCTTATAAAGACACCCATTGAGGGCGCCTGGGTGGCTCAGTCGGTTAAGCGGCCGACTTCGGCTCAGGTCATGATCTCGCGGCCCATGAGTTTGAGCCCCGCGTCGGGCTCTGTGCTGACAGCTCAGAGCCCGGAGTCTGTTTAGGATTCCGTGTCTCCCTCTCTCTGACCCTCCCCCGTTCATGCTCTGTCTCTCGCTGTCTCAAAAATAAATAAATGTCAAAAAAAAATTTTTTTTAATAAAAAAAATGAAGACACCCATCACTGCGTTAGGCCCACCCACATGACCTCATCTTAAGCTGATTATATTTGCAAAAACCCTAGGCCCAAGAGAAGTCACATTCATAGGTCCCAGGGGTTACAACTTGAGCATATCTTTCTGGAGCACAAAGTTGTACCCACAACACTAGTCCTGTATCTGCCTGAGCCTCATTTTCTTATCATCACCAGATAATGCCACCCCCCAACCCCCACCCTGGGGTTACCACGAAATAAGGAAGGTGGAACCCGGCCACTTCCTGACACAGATTTCTCAACCTTTTTCTGTCAAGACCCACAAGACATTCTTGCAGGTATAACTTTGGGCCCACCTGCTGCTTCCCCCCACTGGTTCCCTCCTTCTTTCTCCAGAACATGTATCCCAGTGAGGGTGGCGATATTATATAGACAAAACCTGGAATCAGTGCTAATTTTATATTTTTTTAAATGAAGGCATCATTGGGGCCCCTGGGTGGCTCAGTCGGTTAAGCATCTGATTCTTGATTTCAGCTCTGGTCGTGATCTCACGGTTTGTGGGATTAAGCCCCGCGTCGGGCTCTGTGCTGGAGGCTGCTTAGGATTATCTCTCCCTCTCTCTTTCCTCCTCCCTCTCTCTCTTTGCTCCTACCTCTCTCTCTCTTTCGCCTTCTCACTCAGAATAAATAAATAAACAAAAGGGGCGCCTGGGTGGCTCAGTCAGTTGGGCGTCCGACTTTGGCTCAGGTCATGATCTCACAGTTCGTGAGTTCGAACCCTGTGTCAGGCTCTGTGCTGACAGTTCAGAGCCTGGAGCCTGCTTTGAATTCTGTGTTCCCCTCTCTCTCTGCCCCTGCCCCACTCATATTGTCTTTCTCTGTCTCTTAAAAAGTGAATAAATGTTTAAAAAAAAAGTATAAATAAATAAACATGAAAGAAAGGAAGAAGAAAGAAAGAAAGAAAGAAAGAAAGAAAGAAAGAAAGAAAGAAAG
>NW_024412419.1:6314365-6409868 GCF_014898765.1 Herpailurus yagouaroundi
AAGAAAGAAAGAAAGAAAGAAAGAAAGAAAGAAAGAAAGAAAGAAAGAAAGAAAATTAAGGGATCATTGGCAAACTTTGCCACTTTGGCAAACAATTTGTTTGAAAGATGAGTTGTTCTTAATCAATCAAAAACTAGGAGTGTCTGGGTGGCTCAGTCAATTAAGCGTCTGACTTCGGCTCAGGTCATGATCTTGTGGATTGTGAGTTCAAGCCCTTCATCGGGCTCTGTGCTGACAGCTCAGGGCCGGCACCCTGCTTCAGATTCTGTGTTCCCCTCTCTCTCTGCCCCTCCCCTGCTCGTACTCTGTCTCTTTGTCTCTCTGTCTCTCTCTCTCAAAGATAAATAAACATTAAAAAAAAATTTTTTTTAATCAAGAACCATCAGTTAGGCAAAGCACAGTTACTCAATAGGCACCTGAACCCCCTTCCTTCCATACAGCCCAGGGCAGCAGAGCCGTTTCTTGGGGGCTCAGGTCTGGGGTCTGACGGTCCAGCCGAATCCCAACTCCCTATTCATCAGCTGCACAGCCACAGGCAAGTCGGGCCCGCAATCTGAGCCTCGCTTTCTCACCCGTGAAACACGAGCACCCACCTCCCGGCGCTCAGAGGATGGAGTGGATGGCGCTGGGGACACAGATTGCACCTGGCGGACCCTGTGGACTGGCACCCGTCAGCTGCTACAGTTATGCAATCCTTTCCCTGCCTAGTAGAGACTCCCACGCAAAGCCCAATGTCAAGGCCAGAGGTCTTCTCTTCAGTACCTGAAGGCCTTGCTGAATTCACCAAGATGCTATTTGCTGAGTGTTTTCAGGGCCCTCTGAGGCTCCATAAAGCCACCTGGGTCCAACTCTCTGCACTTAGAGGCTGGAGCTCCGGGACCCGGCTCTCAGAAGACGGAGAGCAATGCACCGAGCGGGCACACAGCTAATACAGAAAATGACCCCCCGCCAGCCCCTCCTCCCCAGACATCCCCCTGCTCGGAGGCTGTTGAGATTCCGGGGAGCTCTGCAGTAGTAACCCCAGCTCCGGATTCCTAGTCAGGCCACGGCAGCAGACATGTTTCTGACTCAAGTGAATTCAAACTGATTTGTTCTGGAAATGCCATGGGAGGTTTTGAGAATTCGAAGACTCAGGTGGCTGAGAATTCTGTACTCAGGGACTCAGACAACACCCTGCGCCCCCCGAGGACCCTCCCACCTCTCCCTCCAGCGTCTCTCTGGGCCTCCAACTGTCCCCCGTCCCCCTGCATTCCTCTGCCCAGAATCTCTGTTTTTCAATCATGGAAGAGATAACGCTGTTCACGTCTTTTCTTCCTTCCCTGCATTTTCCTCCTTCGCGTGCCTAGAATGCTCTCTGCATCTCCGTGGCCCGCGTTACTTCTGTCAACGTTGCATGAAATTGGAGACTTTTGGAAGAATCGATATGAACGAACACAGGGAGGAGAGAGGAGCTAACATCTTAATTAGAAGTTAATGTCTGGCCAATGGGAAGCGGTCCTGGAGTGCTAGCCATATTTCCCAGAAATGCTGCTGCACAATTATTCACCACTTTCTTTCATTATCATACACTCAACATCATTCATGCTATAATTTTTCGTGCTCCTTCCTAGTCCACTTGATTACCAGTATGTAATTTCCTCCCGGTGGGCGTGGCTGGGTTCTGTTTTGCGGGTGAGGGAATTTGTTCCCGTTTGGGACAAAAAAGACCGTTGTTTCTCTCATTCTGTCGATGGGAAAGTGAACAGACACACAGAAAAGCAGGTTTCCGAACACGAGTGACTCTGGAGCACTTCTGGAGTCGACTTCCCTACAGGGGCACCTGCCCGGGATGAGCAAGACTATACCAAGGGCCCCAGGGCCAGCTCAGCCTGCTTTCACGCTTGGGAACATGACCGAAGCCCTCTGCCTGGCAGGGTCCTGCCAGCGGAGCCCCGGTCAGTGACCAGGGCGCTGACACAGGAGTCCCCAAAACGCACAAGGAAGGGCCTTTCCTCCGTGTCCAAGCGCTCCCTCTGAGGGGGGCGTCCCTCCTGGCCCCGGATTCCTAGAAGTAATGGGCACTTTCTAGAGGCCAAGGCAGGTTCTAGAGACTGATGGCCTTCTGCTACTCACTGACCAGTGTTACATCAGAGCAGCTGATTTTGGGTCCCAGATTCCTGAATTTAGAATCAAAGAACTGACAGGCTAGAGCCCCGAGGTCTCTCAGAACAGGCATCCTCAGCTCTGGGTTTCTCCACGGGTTTAGCTTTGCTGAAGCCCATCCCCACCCGCTAACAACTTCTCTGCCCCCCCAAACCGTGAGGGCTCCTCAGGAACACTGACTTTCCAGGACTCAAGCAATCGTGGGGCAACTTTCCCCAAACCCTCTTCCTCCCGACCCCCATCTCTGTTAGTGCCTTTGCTGTGGGTACAGAGCAGGCATCCCTGTGACCCCAGGAGCCACTCCCTGAAGGGGTCCCCTAGAAAACGTGCCTAGGAAACAGACTCCGCTGGAGCCTCAGGGGCCCCGAAGGCAGCCTTTCAAAAACCTCCAGAAACTGGAGGCGGGTAATCTAACCCTCCTTTCTGATAAGCGCTCCCCGCACTGTCCTTTGCCCAAATACAATGGTCCTCATTAGCTTTCACTCGGGGCTTTGAACTCCACACAAAACCCTGCCCTCCCCCGCAGGCCCGCTGGAGCCGGGATGGGGCGGCCACAGAGTCAGCGTTTCCTTTGTTGGCTCTTGTTAAGGTGTTTATAATGGAGCCTTTTTTCTGCTCTGTACTCTCACCCTCGTGAGTGAAATCTCAGTCGAGGAGGATGTCCTGCTTCCCGAACACCTAGGCCTGAGAGGAGGTGAGTTGCTCGTGAGCAGGACCAGGTCTGGGTGCGCTGGCGGGGATAGGTGATCGAGAAGGTTGTGCACCGGCTGACAATCTGAAAAGCCAGTGGGAACGAGGCTGGGAAAGGGGCCCCTGGCACCATTTCTCCCTCTGGCCCCAACCCACTGACAAGCTGTGTTCCAAAAAACATCACTGGGAAGCTGAATGACTCACATGCAAAAGGCCTTTGTCCCTCAGAAGTCACTATTAGCTGTCCTGCGGCCCCGCTCACCCACAGAACTTGATTGCATCCTTGGACTTGCTGCCCTCTCTCTCTAATGATGTCATCTTGGGTGTTGAGTCCCAGAGAGGGGGTGGGCGGCTCCGGGGGGAAGAGAGGTCAGACAGAGAGTCCCCCCTCCACTCCAGACCAGGTGAGCATAGGGAGCGGTGCCGGGGGCACCGGCCTCACCCCTCCGTCCCTGTGCCCCTCCATCCACTGGTCTCCACTGTCCCTTGTGCTAACCTCTGCTCCCTGTGGCCTGGCCCGCGCTCAGTCTAGTCGGTACGGAAGAGAAGCGACAGGTGCCGAGTCAATGGCCCTGACCCACCCGGCCGCAGGCCAGTAGGTGCCACGTCCCGTGCTTCTGTGGAGATTTCTGCCTCTGTCAGAGGCGGGCATCGAGGCCCTAGACCGGCTCAAAGGGTCACCCGTGTGGGCATGTGCATTCATTAAAAGAAATTATCTGTGAACCCAAATGAACGCATACCTGATAGACTTTCAAGCGGTGCCAGGGCGCATGATGACGTCACAGGGACGGTTTAGAAGAAGCTACTTTGAAGCCCGTTGCCCCTCGGCCCTCTCTCCTCAGCTGTCCTGATTTTCACAGTGGCTTCCCCTTCCCACCCGGCACATTCCGAAAGCCCCACGCTTCTCCAATGGTTCTTAGGTCAATGCTGCCAGATAAATTTATCTGTCGATAAATTGTGCAGCCGAGGCCGCCTGGGTCCTGGGAGCCCCCGAGTCACGGAGCCCCGTGTCTGCACACGGCTGAGGAAGCACACCTCCCGTGGCCCGTCTGTGACACAGACTACCGATGTAATCGATACAACCAGCGCAGCTAAGAATTCTTAAGTGCAGCCCAGATTGGCCACTGTCTGTGAATGCCCTGGGGTCCCCCTGTATCCTATGATCTTAGTTCTCTCACTGAGCTCTTGTCCAAGCGAGTAAGCCATGGGAAATGGGATCACAGCACCTCCAGGTACCGGCAGGAGGCCTCTGGGAACTGCCAGTGTTTTCTCTAGAGCCACACCTACTGTAAGCAGATCCAGGATGGGGAGGAGGAGGAAGGCCCGAGATACGATTCAGTTCTTTATAACAGACTTTCTCCAGGTTTGTTTTTAGTAGAAAAGTGTATACAATGTGTGCTTAACACTGATTTCGTAAGTGAATGCTTATCATCCTATATTCGGGCAACTTTTCAACAAGTCGTATTCCAAAAAGCAAGGTGTCCCTGCAAGGATAATGGAGCATAATTTAAAGAGCAGCAAGACCTCACTCAAAATTCTTACCAGAGGTTAGGGGCACCTGGGTGGCTCAGTCGGTTAAGCATCTGAGTCTTTTCTTCTCGGCTCAGGTCATGATCTCACAGTTAGTGGGACGGAGCCCCGCGTCAGGCTCCGAGCTGGCTGTGAACAACCTGCTTGGGATTCTGCGTCTCCCTCTCTCTGCCCCTCCCCCACTCATGTTCCCTCTCGCTGTCTCTCTCTCTCTCTCTCTCTCTCAAAATACATAAGTAAACTTTTAAAAAATATATATTACCAGAGGTAATTACCATCTGCCCATGGGCTAAACGTATACAAGCCTTACAATATGGCGTCACACCATCAGCATCCAACGCTGAGCTGATTCTCCAGGCTGTGGATTGTTCTGGCTTCCTGCTTCTTTCTCCTGCTTTCCCTGCCCCCAGCCCGCTAGCTGGAAGATGAGGGAAAATGCAAAACCATTGGTGTCCCAGGGAAAGACCCTGAAAGAAGGCACCAGTCTGCTGTTTGGAACGGACTTGTCCGTTCCTTTACCAAACTCCCAGTACAATCAATCACTGCACCAGCATGGAGGCCCCACACCCAGCACCAGCCTGGACCCTGGGCCGTCACGAGGTACGTTTCCAGTGCAGCTCCTATCACCCTAAGGCAGGTGATCTATCTAGTTCAGTGGTTCTCAACCAGGGGTGAGTTGGGTAATGTCTGGAGACGTTTTTGGTGGTCACAATGGGGGAAGGGTGCTACCGGCATTTGAGTAGAGGCCAGGGACACTGCTAAATATCCTAAAAGGCAGAGGCTAGCCCCCGACCACAAAGGATTCCCTGTTCTAGTTGAGGAGACAAGGTGAGGCGAACACGCCCCATCCCAAAGGGAACGACGCCAGACGTGTGAGCGGATGCCAGATTCTGAGAGCCACAGCGGCTCAGGGGAGAGGGAGGTGACCACGAGGGCTTCGCAGCACCCGGGCCACTCTCTCCGGCCATGGCGTGAAGGTTGTGCCCTGACTACGGTTGGCAGGGCTTCTTCCGCCCCCTCCCCTCTTAGACATGAAATCTCCCCCTCTCACAGCTTTAAATTAGGAGTATTTGGCGGTATGATCATGTATGTTTAAAACCAAACAGAAATTTCCTGTTCCCCGGCACAAAATAAAATTCGAGTTTATAAAAGGGCCTGTAAAATCTCATAATCAAGCCCATTAGCTGAGCAAAATGCTCCGCTTTGCTTCTGTGGTGTTTAGCTGGCTTTTCTCAGCCCCGCTTCATTAGCGCGCTTTTAATGGATGTTCTTCCAGCCTGCTTCTCAAAATTGCTTAAAAAGAAAACACACGACTTTAAAGTACAAGATACGAGGGAAATACCCCTCCCCCTTTAAAGACGGAGGCTCTGGGAGAGCGGAGAAGTGGGGGGCCGGTGGGGGGGCATGGAAATACGGCATGGCCCCAGATACCAAGTCTTACTGGAGCGCTGGGATCTTCCACTGCATTTTTGCTCCCTGGGCTCATTGCTGGCCTCGCTAATTTCCAGCTCTTTGCTGCTTCAGAAGACCAGATTTTCTTGATTAATAACAAAAGGTTTTGTTGGGCTCAGAGCTGTTTCCCACCATCTCTATGCAAACCCCATCGACACAAACTGTGTACATTAGCATTTCAAGGCACTTCCTATTACAGACGGTAAGAAAAGCCCCTCTTGGTGGGTAAAATCCATTTTGTCCTCTCTTGTGACATCTGTTCTAACTTTTAAAGCCAGAAAGGAAACTAGATAATGCCAGAGCCCTTTGATTTACAGCACTGGCCCCTTCGGACGCGGCCGCGCTCTGAAAGCCCAAACCCTCTCTGGACGAACCCAGATTCCCTTCACGCAGGAGGACTCCAGAAGTAGTTCCGAACTTGTTCAGACTTGGAATTGTCTTTTTCGTGATTTCTGGGCTACACGTTCAAATTACTTCTAAAACTCACAAAGCCGAGGATCTTCAAACTTCACGGTTCTGAAAGAGAAATGCAAACGTTGATTGCCGCATCTGCTATTGTGTTTCATGTCTATTTCTCCCCCCCCCCCCCCAAAGCTGCGTTGGCTTCAGGGGAGCGAGGGAGATGGAAGCAAATTTCGTTGAGGCAACTGCAAGATGTCTACGAATATGGAGGAAAAGCCCCGCGAGTGAGTGATAGGATGAAAAGGGAGAGACAGAAGCCTGTCACATGGCTGCCTCCTCCTCCCATCTGCGCTGGGAGCTCTGGGGTCCCTCACACTGGTCATCCCCGAAAACAAAGCTGAAGGCAGATTCCAGCCGGTTTTCCATTCACTATTCATTCAGGGGTCCATCCGCTCCGTATGCATTCAGCCAACTGCTGTGTTCAATCAGGGCCTTCTCCCAGGATTGACATGGTAATGAAGTCGTGGTGCTGCTCGCTGAAAAGACCGCCCGAGATATGCCCCTCTCTGACAAATCCACCCTTTTCGCCCCATTGAGGCCCTAAAATTATCTCATAACATCGCAACATCTGTGCACAGGGCCCCTGCCTTTTGGAGCGGGGCATGTTTATCACGCGGCCGTGCCTCCCACGCAGGCTCCCTCCTCCGGCTCCTTCCCACAGCCTGGGGGCTCCAAAAGGCCTCCCCAGAAGAGCCAAGGCCTGGATGCTGAGCCCCAGGAATTGCCCTTTGATCACTTTCAGGGCGATTTAAAGGTGGGCTGCAGAGGTAAGACTATGTCAGGTGAAGTTGCTGTCAGAGAACCTTAACATTAGTCCAGCAAGGAAGCCAGACCAACAGTGGGGCGGGTGGTGGGAGGACTGGGGGGGGGGGGGGGAGAAGTTAGCGGATGCCTTTTGCTCAGGCTCTAGCAAATGACATTTGCTCAACTAATAAGTATATCTGAACTTTATTTAAACTGGCCCAGGTCAATAAAATCTAAGGGGAAGCAGTGAGGTTGGGGAAATTTATAGAGAGACTACACCATCTGCAACTTATATGTGTTCTGCCTGATACAATGATTTCATTTAATTTGATTTGACATTTAAGAGCCTTTTTTGGAAGAGAGAATGAATATTTCTATATTCTATCTGCAATAATCTCACCTGACTTTGCACAGAGCCAAGAAGAATAAATGTCACATTCATTGCAAACAGTTGTGGGCCCTCCGGGGGAAGGGGGCAGGAAGGGGCAGGGCAGGGGTCTACAGGGAACGTTCCCAGGGCATACCTGAGGGCCCATGCAGGCTCTGAGCACCCAGGTTTGTTTTGTTCTGTTCTCTGTGTCCAAATTCAAGCGATGGTTTGGATAAAGAGTTTCTTGATCACGTATGAGACGGAGTCATGCCCGCCAACGGGGACTGGAGAGTGGCTTGCTCGGACAGGCGGCCAGGAAGCCAGGCTTCCACGGCGGGGCAGCAGAGGGATGAGGCCAACATGGCCCCGGCCCTTCACCAACACCCCGTTCCCTCTTCAACCCCTGTCAAAAGCCTTTAGGTCAAGATTTAACGGTTCTGCCATCACAAGACCTGGAAATGCAACCATGGCAGACATGTGTTACTTCAGTCGTCCTTGAAAAAGAAGCTCTCTGCTGGCTGACCTCCAGGGGTCGGGCTCAGGGGACAAAACGGCAAGAGGTTGAGGACTTTGGTGGTTACCTCACTTCCCTGGGCCTCCACCCAGAACCTGGGGATGACCCGCGCAGGATGCACCTCAGAAGTGTCTCCTAGCGGGACCTCCCCCCGCCCCCCAGGCATGAGCTGGGCTCACCTGGGAAACTACAGTGGCCTCCTAAAACCACGTTCTCTGAACCATTCAGCCTCCAGGTCAGCCTCCAGGCTTCCAAAGCCGTGCCTGGCAGACTCAGAGCCAGACAGGAGGCTCGATCTCGTGCTCCTTGCCCCCACAACTGTCAGAGGACGCATCCCTGTCGTTCAAGCCACCCAGTGAGCACTACTTGGTTCCAGCGGACCTAGCAACCCAGTACAGGGTCCGCAGGGCCAAGGGGACCTGCTTCCGGGGGGCCCATGCCCTCACTTCAGAACCAGACCCTGAGTACTTGTAACCCCAGAAATCCCAGCCCAGAGGCTCCAGCCCTGCTTTCCAGGGCCTGAACAGCCCTCCTCACTGGGTGCGTCTTAGGCTAGAAGAACCCCAAGGCCAGAGGGTCTGTTTTTAGTGGGGTGTGAGTCAGGAGTTTGGTTCGAGGGCCGGGTGTGTGCGGGCCACTTGCCAGGCCCTTCGTGACTACACAGACCCAAGGTGGGCAGATGAAGGGCAGGGGGACAGTGGGCCAAGGGACCCTGCCACCCCCCTGTCCTGGGCCCCATGAACATCAGAAGTGGGTCTGCCCTTCTAATCGTGCACCCTTTACAGCACCCACCCTCCTCCCCAGAGCAGCAGTGACAGGGCAGAGAGAGGAACCAGGCCTCACAGGTGCTTCCCAGGGCGACAGGGGGCTGTTGATGCAGGAGAATGTCCTCATTCCCCGTTTCCCCGACACTATCCCCTGGTTTATTAGTTATTCAGGACGTGCCGTCCCTCACGGGGCAGCCAGGCCCTCAGGCAAGCACCCAATGCTGGTCAGGGGCTGCGCGGAAAGCCTTCTGGGCCCCGCCCAACAGTCAGCAGGCCTGGGCGCAGCCGCCCTCCTCCTGCAACCCCAACAAGCATGAGCTTCATTGCAGGGGATGGGAGCATCCCCACAGAGCCTTCTACACCACGCCTTCCGTGGAAGAGCACCTCCCTAGCCGAGGTGCTCTGTGTCCAGTTCGCCTCCAGTACCGTCCACAGCCTCTGCAGACGGCGGGAACTGGGAGCTGGGAGCTGGGAGCTACCTCCTCCCCAGGCCCCGCCCCAGCCGGACTCTGCCTGACAGGGCCACGCACACGGCAGCCACGGGACAGGCCACGCAGGGCACGTGGCAGACTCCTCTGAGGCCACGAACAGCGCTGGGTTTCACCAGCACCCCTCCTCCCCTGCTTGCCCCCACAGCCTGCCAGGCTCCGACCCCACCTAGCAGGGTCCACAGAACCAACTGCCACAGGACTGCCTGAGGTGGGTCCAGGGCCCCCACAGGTAGGGCTTCCCCGGACAATGGCATCACCTCAAGGCGGGGGCACCGAAGCGCCCTGGTGACGCGTCTCCTCAGGCCCCGACCCCTTCACAAATCATCAGCTCGGCCCCCTCCTTTCCCGGGTCTAACAGCTAACGTCCGAGCCCGGTCCTCCCGCGAGAGTCTCACCCACCCCACGTCCATCTTCGCTGGTGGAAGAACCTCACTGCCCCCAAGGAGCACAGAGGTCTGCTGCGCTACAGACAGCCCGTAGAGAAACTCAGGGTACATGTCCCCAGATGGAGGACACCACACGTCTTAGACCTGCAGCCCCCAACTGGCCTGTCCCCAGTGCTGGACCCTCAGAACCACACCAGGTAGACTGGCTGCTGTCGTAGGCCATCACGTTAGGGTACTTTCCTGGACAGTCCTAGACAACCAAACCATCGTTAGGCGGGTCTGAATCATTTCTTGGATGCTGATTTACCAGTGTTTTTGTTTTTGTTTTTTGCTTTCCCATTTTATGATCTTCCTAAATCATTGCTCAAGGCTTCTCCAGAAGTCCAGCTTATAATAGGCAAACAGTGTGTGCACTGTGGTCTCATTATAAAACCTATTTATCTTCCTTTAAATATCCCAGAGCAGTAAAACTAAAAATATTATCCAGTTATTTTGGCCGGAGTTAACAATAGCCTCTCCACAGCATTTAACTTCCTCATTTCTTTGACCCGAGTTTAAAGGAAAAAACATATGTACAGATCACTCTGAAGAAGTACATTTTGGAAAAATGTCACATAATCATTACTTCCCTTCTTTCTGTCAATATCTTCCCTCTCCTAGGGCGCGTTCGGTGCCTTCTCGTTCCCATGCCCCCTTACCGAGGGTCCCCTGCCTTTCCTGACTGTCCCCTCCCAATGCACTTACACCTGTGGTTCGACAGCACAACCCACTTATCTCTGGGTCAACCAACCCCATCAGTCGGTCAGCAAGTATTTGTTGAATGAGCTGTACATGGTGTGTGCTTTCCAGAATGCCTCCCCTACCCCCCACCCCGTCCCCTCCCTACCCAGCCACAAGACTTCCTGTTATGACAGTCCCGATTTTCCAGATTCCTGCATTCCTACCCTGGCCCGCTCCACAAGCCGCCAATCGCTAGCCTACTGGAAGGGTCCCACGGTCACAGGAACAGAGGAAAGGACTCACACGTTGCCAGTTTCTTTTTTCACACGCCCGCTGTGTTAATACTTAGCAAAACCATTTGAACACCTAGTAATCCTATGTTAACCGTTCAGTGGGCGCCCACCAACCACACACTAAGGAAACCACGCAAGACATAAATACACAAAGCACGGTGCCCAACCCTGAAGAGCTCCCCATCTGGTGAGGAAAACAAATGGGGATCTGGGGAAAACGTGCACTGGGGGACAACAGGGTTAAAGCACAGGTGAGTACTCGTGCTGCGGGGGTGCAGGAGGGAAGAAGATTCTCCAGAGGCGAGAGGAAGCTTCTTAATGAAGGGCACATATAAGCAGGCCGTTGAGGATGAGGAAATTGTGCCAGAGGGCAGAGAAAGGGGACCAGGCAGAGGGGTCAGGAGAGGCTTGAGCCAGTCTATTTTCTTTACCTCCGTCAATGAATCAGCTAAGGAGGTATTGATAGCGACTGGCACAGTGAACCAGCCTAGGGCCAGGACTACGGTGAGGGTTTGGGAGGCCTTGAGTGCAAAATTAAAGGGGATTTCAAAAAAACTCAGTGGTCAAGACAAATCGTATTCTAGTGCAATATCTAAGAAAGCAAGGGCACCTGGGTGGGTCAGTCGGTGGAGCGTCCAGCTTCGTCTCAGGTCACGACCTCACAGTCTGTGACTTCGAGCCCCACGTCAGGCTCTGTGCTGACGGCTCAGAGCCTGGAGACTGTTTCAGACTCTGTGTCTCCCTCTCTGCCCCTCCCCTGCTCGTGCTTTGTCTCTCTCTCTCTGAAAGATAAATGAACATTTTTAAAAAATAAAAAGAATAAAAAGAAATCAAAAGTGATGCAAAATCCACGGCGAACAAAATAACAGATGTTCATATAAAGATGGGATCGGTATCACTGACCTCTCCTTCGTTTCTGGCTCATTGTCACCATTGAAATACAACCATTTAACTGTTCACGGCTACGGATATTTGTGCACTTGTTTTTAATTTTTTTTTTCAACGTTTTTTATTTATTTTTCGGACAGAGAGAGACAGAGCATGAACGGGGGAGGGGCAGAGAGAGAGGGAGACACAGAATCGGAAACAGGCTCCAGGCTCCGAGCCATCAGCCCAGAGCCTGACGCGGGGCTCGAACTCACGGACCGCGAGATCGTGACCTGGCTGAAGTCGGACGCTTAACCGACTGCGCCACCCAGGCGCCCTTGTGCACTTGTTTTTAGCAACAATTCCCTTCACTTTATCTCTGGAGAAAATGAGAGAAAGAGGAAAAAAATACAAGAAGACAGTTGGAACCAAGAGCTCGTTCATTGCCGCCTTGGTCTCCAGCAAACTCTTCTTCCAGAAATCCCTTCCACCTTTTGGAAAATCAAAACATTTCTGGCTAGATACCTCAGTTCTAGAGCTGGAAGCTTTCCTTCACATTGAGTACCGTTCAACAACACCCTTTTCCTCTGTTACTCAAGGAACAAGTAAAAGCACACACCGGCCCCGGCGGATGTGTGTGCATCCTGCCGGAAGCTGCAAAGCTGGGCAGGAAATTGCAATTACCAAGAAGGCTGGGCTTCAGCAGAAGCTCCGAGGTACTGGCCCCATAAACCGGGGCTTATCAAAGGAAGGTGTATGGGGGTGAAGCTGGTAATTAATTGCATTGTAGGTTTCAAAGGAAAAGGAGGAGGCAAGGCCAGCTTTGTTGGTGCCTTAGCCTTTTCCCTAAAGGCACAGACAGAAACTCAATAAGCAGCCGCCCGGCAGGTCCACCAAAGCCCCTCCCTTTGGGAATGGAGCCTTCCAGAAAGTCTGCCCAACATTTACTCATTACAAGTTACGGTCAAAACCCTTTATCCTCTACCGTGACTCCTTCTTCACTTTTCCAGATAATTATCACTTTGGATGAAGTTTCTTACTCTTGGATCCTAGCCAAGAAGTGTACTTATTTTTAGAGTTTGAGGAAGATTTTTACATTTGTCTGATAGGCTCCAATTTCAACACGTTCTAAACAAAACTTACCAGAAGCAACTAAATATTGAAAATGTGCATTTCAGTACAAGAGAATCGATTCAGTTCTGCGGGGGAGAACCTGGGGGCTGCAGAAAGCTGTATCGCCTCGAGATCTGCCCTGGGGAAGGACAGGGATGCACCTGTCTGCTATTCACTGGAGTGTTCTCTGGGGACACTGGCATCAGCCGCCGTGGCTGGCCACACACATGAGCTGATTTGCTTTCTGGACCACTGGTTCACTCGTGTGAGCCAGGAGCCTGGGTCCTCCATTCAAAGCCCACAAATGCCTACTGAAGCGGAACATAAAGGGAAAAGCTCAGAGGAAAAGGTTTCTCCCTTCCATGACCCTGAAAGAGACCCAATCGTAGCCTGCGGGGCTGGATGGAAAGGTTTAGACAAAAATCACAGAACTGGGAGTACAAAAGGTCACTCTCGGTTTCCATGGCATGATGCAGAGCCTTTCACCTCGGAGTCAAGAAAGCCGCACTGGAATCCTACTGCAATACACCTGCTGTATTTCTGAGGTCCACCGTGAGCCTCAGTGCCCTCGTCGGGACAAGGGCTGGGGCTGATGGAGTGCCTGACGTGCCCTCCCTCCCACCTCCTGCTCACTGCAATCCTCATTCCCTGGCCAGTGCCTCTTCTTCCACTCCCTCCAAGGAAGCCTCCATCCAGGCTCCGGGGATCCCTCTCGGAAGAGTAAATCTCACCTTGCTCCTCACCTGCTCCAAAATCACCACCGACCACCCACATCAAGCGCCTGCCTACAAGGAAGACCACTGCCCACAGGGCCGGCTCCACACTCCTGGGTCCTCCAAGATGCCTGCACAAGGAGCAGGGCTCTTCAGTGCCCTCCCTGCTTCTCTCCGCTTGAATTCCTCACGCAGAGCTCAGACCACCAAAGGGAGAATACCAGTGCTCACCTCCGGAGCAAGGAAGACATTATTAGGTAAATCACCAAAGGCATTACGACACCTATCAACACAATCGTCATCATAATCGCCCACCACACCTACCATCTCGTGAGGCCCACCTTCTCAGGAGGTCTTGTCTCCCAGCCCCACACTCTCCAGGTTTGGTGTCAGCCCCCTACTCTGGGCTTCCCGGCACCCAGCTTGCCTCTGTGCTAGAACTTACCATGCTGCATTCCGACTTACACATTTGTTCACCTGCCTCACCAGAAATTTGCATTCTCTGTCTTTGCTTCCTGTGCCCCTATCCTAGTAGTTGCCACAGCACGGACGCTCAAATTAAATGAATGAATGAATGAATGAACGAACGAACACATCTGTCCTATAGCGGGGGCTCAGTTGTTAGTTTATTGTTGAGTCTCTTCTTAAAGATATCTGCCTTTGATATAACTCAGCAGCCTGCTGGCCGAGGCTCGGGGGGCTCTGAGTTCCTTCAGGACTACTCCTTGTCTAACTGTGTCCTCTCCACCACACCTGTGGCTCACCCCAGCGGAGTGGGGGGTGGGGGGGTGAATCTGGGTGGCACCTGCTCTCGACTGTCTCTATCCACCCCAAAACACTGACTTTCTCACCATATCTTAGCGCTGACGCTTCCCACCAGCTTGTTCAGAAAGAAGAAGTTTCAATTTTCTCTACAGATGATGTTCTATGCATCCCTTTCAGAAAGGAGGCTTGGGTCTGACTTCCCAGTCATGGTTCAGCACAGCCTCTCTGCTTTGCAGCTAGTTTGTTTCCTTTCAGCTCTGTAGGAGGAGTGACATGGGCCAGAAGCTCTCGTGATGTGGTGCGGCACCCCCCCTTCTCTCCCCAGATGGAAGCTGAGTAGTTCTGTGCAGAACAAGTGATGGGCAAGCTGACACCTTTCATAATCCTTGATAATGTTTCTCCATCACTCCTGACCTTTCCCCCAATTAAATAACCTCAATTCTTCACCTTCAAAAGGATCATTAACTTAGCAACAGGACAGAAGTGTCTGGAACATGGAGAAGGCGAGGAGGGAGCCGGCTTGGTCCTGACTTCAAGAAAGATCCAGAAGGATTTGTGAGCAGTGTTGTTTTATAGGGGAAGGGAGGAGCCAAACACGAAGATTTAGTGCCAATGTCATTTTAGTGCAAGTGTCAGTGGCACCCTCCCTCCGGGGCAAGGTCCCAACTTCCTGATCAGTCATGGACTAGCTCTGAAAATGTTGCTTTTCATTAGGAGAGAAATCGGAAATTTCAGGGCATCCACGGAGTGCTCCCTGGGAATAAACTTCTAAAGGAGTGACATTAAAAGGAACAAAAAAGGAAATGTGTTTCTCCCTCCCTTTGGAAATGGTAGTGAGAACATTCAAAATTTAAAGAGATTTCCACGGGTGCCTGGGTGGCTCAGTCAGTGAAGCATCCAACTTCAGCTCAGGTCACGATCTCACGGTTCATGGGTTCAAGCCCCGCATCGGGCTCACTGCTGACAGCTCAGAGCCTGGAGCCTGCTTTGGATTCTGTGTCTCCCTCTCTCTCTCTCGGCCCCTCCCCTGCTCAAACTCTCTCTCTCTCTCTCAAAAATAAGTAAGCATTTAAAAAACATTTTTTTTTTACAGAGATTTCCAAAACCGTTGGGAAGTTTGGCCAATAAGATTGGAAGACTGAGAAGACTGCACTGGCTGCAGCAGCCAGGTCACCCAGCAGCTCACCGAGCTCTCCCTGCTTTCCGGGCGCCACAAATCCAGACAGGCCACAAAAAGTCTCCCCACTCGGGCCCTCCTACAGCCCAAAGGTACCACGGGGCCAGCAGGCCTGGTGGCTGGACTGTGGACGTCTCAAGGCTCAGGTGGAGTATTCCAGAGGTAAAAGACTTGTGTCAATTAGTCGATCAACATGTGACATCACTCTTCATTCTAGAGAAAGAAGTATACACGTCTGGGTCTTTTTGCTTCTTATGACGGATGCCTGTGAACTGGTGATGTGTCTTATATTCATTATCATTTTCCTTCTGCTGAGAATAAAATAAATCATTCGTCCATTCAGTGAATGTTAATTGAGGACATTTACATGCCCGGCTGGTGCTAGGTGTTGGGGGAACAACAGTGAACAAGAAACAGAGGGTCTGGAAGGAGCTAACTGGGGAAGCAGACGTACCAACACCTGCGTGCCACATGCTCATCCAAAAGGCTCTTCATGCCTTGCAGGGACTCTACGCAGGGCAGGGTGGGACCTTGATGCGGAAATGGCCTCTTCTAAGTGAAGGCTTAGGCCACAAAAGGTTTTGCAGATCTGAGTCTTAAATGAGAGATCTTCCCGCTAGGCCGGGAAGTGGCCGAGAGCAGGGCTGGCGGGGATCTGGAATGGCCGTGGGCTCCAGCGGGCAGTGGGCTGCTGTGCTGAAGGCTGGGTTTTCTGTCCCCTGTGGGCACCACTCAGCAGGGATCTGCTCAACTCCAGTGGCAGCTGGAGAAGGGGGATGGGTTCTTTAATCAGGAGAATGTGTGTAAGCGGCCCTTCCCCTCTGACAAAGCCGCCTGTGTGCCCCCGAACAGGTCGCTTCATCCCAGGTGAACACACCATCCCTGGGGATCCCTTCTGACTGAGATTCCTTAATGTCCCTACTCCCCGACCCTGGAAGACACTGGAGTGGAAGGATCTCCTTTCCTGGAGATATGTAGGAAGAGACAAGTTAACCAGGTCAGCAGCTAATCTCGAAGCTTCTAGTCTGTGATGGTCACAGCGGGGGACAGGGGATGAACAAGAAACGCATCTAACTCTCTGTGGCCCAGCCTGGTGGATGAGGCCCCCTGACCGTTGGAGCAAAGGAGGCTGCTGTCCTTGCCTGGGGGCGCCCAGGAAGGCCTTTCAGAAGAGGGGGTTTGAGAACCAGTTTCCAAGGCCTCCGGCGGCGAACGGGTGGGAAAGAGGCATGCTGGGACCTGTGAACACAGGTGCAGGGGGAGGGGGCGGGAAGGCCCAGAACCAAGTGACAGCAGAGTGGGGGCTTCCAGAGGAAGTCCTGCCTCTTCCTGTCAGCCATGAGGAGCTGTTGAGAGGCTTGGAGCAGGACAACCGCAGGATCCCAGTTTTGCTAGAAAGTTGCTCTGGCCTCACTTGTGTTGGAGAGACTGACTGGGAGGAAACCAGAAGGTCCCCAGGACTCAAACTGAGAACGCACCGCGTCCTCACATAGCCGACTCCCACCCTCCATGCCAGGCTGTCCTTTACACCTAATTCCACTTACCGTTTAACCCAGGGCCTTGGAAGTCACTCTTTCTGGTGCCCATAGATCATGGTGAGACCGCCAACGTTCTATAACAATTGTGTGTTGTGTTTTTGCTTATGAAATCCTTCATACCTACCCTCAACCGGTTCATAGATGGGTGACCACACTGTATACTTGCCCGGGACAGCGGGCGGCCTTCACACCTGCTTCGGCCGTGGCCCTGGGCTGCTAATGGTACCCGCTGTAGCTCTCACTAATGTCCCGCTTTAGAGACTCTATTATGTATGTGGTCATCCTAGTCCCGACACCATCACTGGGAGATCCGGAGCTTGGGTTTGTCGGGGGGACAAGGGAGTGCATGTGTTAGGCCTGTTTGTCCCCACTGTGGTCTTGTTTGTGAGCTCTGGGGAGAAGAGAAAGCCCAGGCCCCACTCAGCTCCTGCTTTCTCAGCACGGCACGTGCTAGTGAGCGTAGACGTTGCAAATTTCCCCTTTGCCTACGCACTGGGCAAAGATTGAAGAAAAAAGGGAGCTATGTACCCGAACTTCTCAGAAAGCCTCCAACAATTAGGGTGGACCTGCCTGGAGGAACACCCCAGCCCCTGGCAGCCTGGACATGCAGAAAAAGGGGCAGGTGAGGGCGGGGAAGCCCCCGCTCCCGGCTCTGCTCTATGAGGGTCTCTGCCAGAGGCCGGGGCTCCAGACCCTGCTCCCGCCCTCCAACAGACATCTGCTGAGGCCGCTGAGGGGCTCCAGGCCTCTGCTGCTCAACTGTAACTTGGAAAACGGCACAGAGGGAACTTTCAGGGATCTTTTTTGCCAAGACCATTTTGTGAGTCCGTGAACGTGACAATTACATGTCCGGGCCTGATAAGACAACCACCACCACCTCAAGAACTGGGGCCTTGGACTTTCACCTGGTGCTTCTAGCTGCTTTCCTTCCCCCGGCCAGATCCTTGTTAACACCGTCTCCTAATCCAACCCGGGTGCCTGGCTGGAAGTCCCAGTGGGCCTGGCCCCCGTGGGCCCTCGGCTGGAAACACCGGTGGGGGCTCTGCTCCCTTTCTTCCAAGGTCTGGTCCAGCCTGGTCCCCAGCGGGTTTGTTGATACTTGGTTTTCAGCTATGGGTGACAAACTCTATTTCCTGCGCGTGGGCCTGCGGGACGCGGATGTCACCAGCCGGCGGCTTCCGCACGCCCATGTTCAAATCTGAGCACGCCGGGGAGGCTGGCAAAGGAGCAGCAATGTCTCTCGGTCACCGTTCTCTGCTCCAGCCCAGCGGTCCTCACTCTTGGCGAGCGTCAGAATCCCCTGGAGGGCTGGTCGGAACGGACCTCTGGGCCCGCTCCCCAGAACCGCCCCGTTTGAACACCTCCAGAACTGATTCGGCAGGCCTGCGGTGAGGCCCGAGAATTTGCAATCCTGCCAAGTCCCCAGTGATGCCGCGGTCATGGCCACACTGAGAGCGGCTGCCCCGCTGCATGGAGACAACGGGTAGCTCTGGCCTCTGGACGCTGCCCCGTCTGCCCCCCGCAGGCGCTCTGCTAAGGAAGGGGGCTCCAGGAACACTCCCAGCCCAACCCTCTCTGTGCGGGTGAGGCTTTTAGGTGGAAGGTCCACCTTGGGGACCGGGAGAGAGCTCAGGCCATGAAAGTGGGCGATGAAGAGAATCCCTTGTAAGCAAACCCCCGCCCAGCGCCCATGAGAATGTGGTATCCTGGGGGCAGCACACACAGCGTGGGTAGGAGCAGGTAGTAACAGCCGGGCTGGAAAGCGGATCGGGGCAGAACCGGCAGGGCCTTCGGGCCAGCCAGAGTCTGTACATGGGGCAGAAGGCTGGGGGGGCTGGGAGGGATCAGAGGGGCTGGGCTGACAGCTGGACTGAGGCCAGGACAGCAGTGACTTCCCAGAGGGAGCACTCTTCAGAGAGGTCGGCCCCAGGGATCCAGGGTTGAGACAGGGCGGGTGGCCCATAATTGGGGGGCGGGGGGGGGGTGGCGTGCTATGACAACATACCATACACTGGGTGGCTTAAAAGACAAACATTCATTCCTCGCAGTTCTGGAGGCTGGACGTCCAAGATCAAGGCACCGGCAGCTTCAGTGTCTGGTGAGGGCCCTCTGGCTGGTCTGCAGCACAAGGGGTGGGTGGAGCGAGCTCTCTGGACTCTCTTCTTATCAGGACACTAATCTCATCCTGGGGCAACAGCCTCGAGACCGCTTCTAACCCTAATCACCTCCCAAAGACCCACCTCAAATACTATCGCCCAGCAGATTAGGGAGGGTTTCAACATCGGAATCTGGGAGGACACAAACATTGAGTCTTTCGCAGGAGAGGAGGGAGAAAACTCAGAGCTGGCACTTACTTCATTTCCAAAGGAAAACACTGTTACTTGAGAAAACTCATGACATCTACGAGAAGTCCTGCGCTGTCTTTCCCCATTGATGATGCTGTTTCTGGTAAGTCACAGATCACCTCTGAATACGATTTTCTCTCCAGAGGCAAAAACTCACAGGAGGTGCTGTAAGTTAAAAATTAAACAACAAGGGGCACCTGGGTGGCTCAGTCGGTTGAGCGTCCGACTTCAGCTCAGGTCACGATCTCGCGGTCCGTGAGTTCGAGCCCCGCGTCGGGCTCTGGGCTGATGGCTCAGAGCCTGGAGCCTGTTTCCGATTCTGTGTCTCCCTCTCTCTCTGCCCCTCCCCCGTTCATGCTCTGTCTCTCTCTGTCTCAAAAACAAATAAATGTTTAAAAAAATAAATAAATAAAAACTTGTTGATAAAAAAATTAAACAACAAAACGAAACTCAGACCGTGTGAGCGTCCTACCTTTTTAAAAAACAATCGATGACTGGTTTTTCTCTTGATCTCTACAAGATCAAATAACATTTGGTATCACTCCCTGATGGTCAAAATCCACTCTTCAACTTTTCTTTTCACTTGGGATTCCTTGCTCAGCCACACATCTCCCAATACACACTTGGCCCTCATCATGTCCCTTTCCCTCTCGTGTGGGGACAACTACAGCCACTGATCTCTTATTTTAAAATGAGAATCGCTGGGGCACCTGGGGGGCTCAGTCCGTTAAGCGTCCGACTTTGGCTCAGGTCATGATCTCACAGTTCATGGGTTCGAGGCCCGCATCGGGCTCTGTGCTGACGGCTCGGAGCCTGGAGCCCGCTTCGGATTCTGGGTCTCCCTCTCTCTCTGCCCCTCTCCCATTCATGCTCTGTCTCCCTCTCTCAAAAATAAATAAACGTTAAAAAAATTTGTTTTAAATGAGAATCCCTGAGCAGACTTGGACGCAGAGAATGTTCACGACAGCCACCTCTTCATGCGCATCTTCAAGGATTCGTCCATGAGCATCGTGCCGCGCACATTGTAGGTAGTGGGAACAGGGCGCGAGTGACGAATGAGACCCTGCTCTCCCAGCACTTTTTAGAGAACATTCCAAGGGTGTGGGTGCTGTACGGAAAACCGAAACAGGTTGGCAGGAGAGAGAACGCGAGCGTGAAGGCCACCTTCCCCGTCTGCCTCAGTGTAGCCCCAGGCCCGACCCCGAATCTCCCATGCCACCCCTGAGCTCAGGTCAGGCGCCCCCCCCCCAACCCCCCACCCCACGGGCAGACCTGTTGCTCTCCTTCCTTACTCCCACACCCTGCAAACATCCAGAATGCAGGCAAGACATTAAAACAAAAAAACCAGAAAACCCTTCCCCAGTCTTCAAGCTCCACTTTATGACCTAAAAAGCAAAATCTTTCTGAAGCACAACAAGCCACTTCAGCTGAAAAAAAAAAAAAAAAAAAAACCAGCAAACTTTAAAAGGCGAGGAATCCAGCGTCGTTCTGTGTCACGTGAGCCCAAATACCGAGAAACCATCCCCAGACGAGGAGGCCGGCCCAAACCAGCTGCTTCAAAGGAGCTGTTCTTTAACCGAAGGCTTAACACGGATGACCCCAGAAACGCCGAGGGGAAACAGGCAGCGAGCTCCCACCGGCTTCCTGAGAAGGAATGCCAGCAGGGCCCTGGTCACAGGGTCCACAGCATTAAAATCCCATTTGTAGAGACGGCCCCATGTCAGGGGCCACGATGTCCTTTTTAGCCCTACTTTCCAGGCCGCTTGAGAGGAGAAAGGAAAGAAGCGAAAGGTTCGCTACAGCTTAAAAATCTGGAATAACCTGTACCTTTCCTCTCATGTCAGCCCCTCTCCGGGGACACGGTGACACAGTGGCCCCCTGTCACTGCTTCTCGGCTCTCCGGGTGGCCTCTGAGCCGCGGCTCCCTGCTTGGGCCTCAGGGAAACGGGGCTTCTGTGCTGCACCCTCTGAATCCTTGAGCTACTGCTCCGGTCCATGTGTGTGGGAAGACCTGGGCCTTGTTTTTTTTTTTTTTCCCCTGGTGTGTTTGCTTTACCGTGATTTTGCTGAACAGGGTGGCTGCTTACCCTGTATTGGCCGTGCGGTAAACTAGCCCGGCTCCCCTAAAAAGTCAGGTCCATGGAGTCACGCAGAGCGCTCCCTCCACCAGAAATCCGTCAGTGCCACGGCCCGCCTTCCCGGAGCCGTGGAGGCACCGTCAGCAGGGCCGTGAGAGTCAGGCCAAGATCCCACAAACAGCTCTTACAGAGCAGCAAATACTGTCTCTACTAGGCACTCTGTCCGCAGAGAGTAGCGGTGAGAAGCACTGAAGACACTGGTGGGTAGAAATGAGAGGAAAGAAAAACGAAAAGCAGAACGTCGTCACCATCCAAACACAAAGATCACTTCGATTTGGACTTTTAAAAATTTGCCGTTTGATCTCTCTAGGGCTGTGTGGTTTACATTCAAAAGTGAAAGAACCACTTCGTTTTGATTAGAAATAATCGTGTTTTTCACCGGGACATGGGTGACCGTGGGAGATTATTTCCTATCGTGCCCTCTGTGTCCCCAGACATCAGAACCTTCCTTCCATGATCAAATGGCCGCTTCCAATCACCAAATGGTTCGAACGGTCGCCTGGGGGATCATACCTAAGATGCAGGTCCTGGAGTCACATCTCCACCTCTGCTAAGAAGCAGGGGCCTGGGGAGTGTTTCTTAAGGTAAGACCCTGGGGTTGCCTAGGAGTGTTGTGAAAAAACTTCAAGGCCTGGCCTTATTCCTCATCCTACTCCCAGATTCTTATAGAAGAGCTAGGGATGGGAGCGTCTACAAATACCATGTTTTCCAGAAGCTGCTAGATCATTCTAGTCAAGTTTTGGCTGGCAGTGCTTTCAAGAACAAAATGGCAAGGTCCCATCACTGCCTGCACGACACTCAATTCCTGAGCAGACTTGGAAATGTTGCCTGGGGGCTCTGTTACTCTCCTGTACTTGAGGATAATTTTTCTCACTATTTGACCAAAAGAAGCAGGGAAAGCATATCTATCACCCCCAGCTTTGCTCCCTGATCCCAACACTTAGTGGCTCTGTGACCTCAGAGTCGGTATTTATCCTCTCTGAGTCTCAGCTTCTTACTCACATTAAAACGGAGTCCCTAAAGCTGGGGCTGCTTACGTTAGGATGTAGTTAGAACTAGGCCAGCGCCTTGGTTTTGTTCCCTGATGATTCCTAAGTTCCTAAAGGAGTATCTGGAGCATAGTAGGTGTTCGGAAAACATGTATTGTGCGGGCAGATGGACAGACGGATGCCTTTGAGCTCTATTTCCTCTGTGCTACCATTCACACTGGCTGCGGTTTCTGGGCCTGGAAAACCTGTCCTCTTTTCCAGCCTGAGGTCAGATCTGATGGCTCACATCCTCCTTTAAAACCAACCTGGTTGTTTTATTACTGACATGTTTTCATCAGATCTGTTTGCGTGTTCATTAACTCATGTAAACGTTAATAAAGGAATTATGAAAACACCTTCCTACATGTTTCCTCTTGCTTTCTTTCAAGTATAAATTAAATAAACACACAATATGCCGCCGACGGAACAATTCTCTCTACAGGGCTTCCAAATGACGGTTCTTCTCCCTGACAAGACACCCAAATACCTGACTTGCACATTTCCCTTTCTACCCCCAGTCGGCTCTGCCTTCTGCAGAACTCAAGGGACCTCCGGTAAGACAAAGCCATCAAAGCCCCTCCCTGAGACATGGCTGCTGGCCATATCCGTTCCCACTCTGGGGCAGCCTGGGAACACAGTCAGGTGCGTAAAAGTGTTTGTGAATCCTAAGGGGATGTTCCGAAGTGGACATTTCCTCCTTTGCTGCATCTTCTCTCAAACATCCACCTCTTCATAAATACCCAGTGATGCCCAACAGTGGTGGTGTTTGGATTCTCTTCATCTGACCCAAGTCCGAAATGCTGGTCTCTCCAGTTCCTGCATCTGCCACCCCCCTGCGCGCCCGCCCCCCCCCCCCCCCACCGAAGGGAACAGCTCTGCGACAGCCTGTGTGCCCACCGCAGGAAAGGCACCGGCTCTCTAAAGGTCATTGCGAAAGAGGCAGGCTGGTAGGCTCCAAACCAGTTTATTTTCTTCCTGGTCACACAACCAGACCAGGTCTCCCAGCCTCCCCGGAGTTAGGCGTGGCCAGCGTGGCCCGTGCAACTGAGTTCCAACCCCCAGGTTCTCAGCCAGGGCGATTTTGTACCCCCCCCCCCCCCCCCGAGGCCTCTGAGCAATGGTTGTCACAACTGGAGGAGGGAGCAGAGGCCAGGGAACATTCCACTCAGGACAGACCCTCATCAGCTGGAAAGCCTGAGAAACCCTCTCTAACCAACAGAATGTGAATGCACGTGTTGTGAGCCAGCTCCGGACCTGAACCAGAAAAACCACCCAAGGGGTTCTGCACGGGCTTCTCCACGCCCCCTCCCGTCCTCGGGCAGGAACCCAGACACCCTGGAAGCACAGGGCCAACGTGGTGGACCCGCGTGCATGGAAAGAGCCTGTGTCCCCGAGTCCTCACTTGGAGCAGAGTGGCCTGCCGGCCGACAACACCCACCCTGGCCTGGGAGTGAGAAACGAACTTCCTGCGCGTGGAAGCGATTCCACATCTCAGGGCTCGTTTGTTGTAGCCACTGGCATTGCCTGAACTCACTCAATCACTGACACGTTTCCACGGTTTCTTCCATACGGTCTTCAACGGTGTGGCGCTGTGCTCCAGTCAGCCCTAGATCAGTGGATGTTCCCTGGGGCATTTCTGGAGGAGCAAGTCTCTTCACGTGGGAGAGGGGCCTCGGGGGGTGCATTTCCCTGGAAATGAATTACTTTTTTAATTTTTTTAAACATTTATTTATTTTTGAGAGAGAGAGAAAGACAGAGCATGAGCAGGGGAGGGGGAGAGAGAGAGACAAACACAGACACAGAATCCGAAGCAGGGTCCAGGCTACGAGCTGTCAGCACAGAGCCCAACGCAGGGCTTGAACCCATGAACCCTGAGATCACGACCTGAGCCAAAGTCAGACGCTTAACCGACTGAGCCACCCAGGCGTCCCTGGAAATCACTTTATAATTGACACCACGAGCTAGCATGTGCAGAGAGGTGGGGTGCCTGTGGACCCATGTGAGTCTATGAGGGACTCCCGAAGTTGGGACTGCTAAATAAGATCTCTAGGGCACCTGGGTCACCTGGGTGACTCACTGGGTTAAGCGTCTGACTCTGGATTTTGGCTCAGGTCACGATCTCATGGTTCATGAGAGCCCACGTCGGACTCCACATTAACAGCAAGGATCCTGCTTACAATTCTCTCTCCTTCCTTCTCTCTGCCTCTCCCCCTCTCGTTCTCCCTCTCTCTCTCTAATAAATAAGTAAACATTAAAAAATAATAATAAATAAATAAGCCCTCTAATGGTCACACACCACATTTTGCAAGCGTAGTTAAAAATGTTTTTTCTCCGTCAGTTAGCTTGACGGGTCAAAACTTCATAAAAAATAAATGCAAATCCCTATTTTTTTTTTAACAAATTCCTTAGCTCTGTCATGAGGTGTGGTTGCTGCTGTCATAGTGATCATTCATGAAATACAAGGATGTATACTAAAAAAGTACCATCATTTATGTGAAATTTCAATTTAAATGAATGCCCCGTACTTTCCCTCACAACCTTGCTCACCGAGCACTTACGTTCTTTCAGGTATTGAGTGGGGCATGCGTTGAATGTCCAAAATATCATTTGGAGGGAGGTGGCGTTCAGTCACATTTTCAAGCGGGGAAATGGATCAGGAGGGCCAGGCGTTTTCCCACCACATGCGGTGGCCACAGAGGCAGGGGCTTCCTGCTCAGAACACTGCTGCACGGGGCGAGCTCAGGAACTTTCTGCCTTCAGTATCGTTCCTTCAGTCCCCACAGACAGCATGACCTTCTTCCCCCACCCCCCCCCCAAGGGCAAACACCAGAGCAGAGAATCCCATAAGAGAACCTGAAGACACTGTGAGGGTGGTAGTTAGGAATATTTTATTTCAGGGGCGCCTGGGTGGCTCAGTCGGTTGAGCATCTGACTTCAGCTCAGGTCATGATCTCACGGTTCGTGGGTTCAAGCCCCGCGTTGGGCTCTGTGCTAACAGCTTGGAGCCTGGAGCCTCCTTCGGATTCTGTGTCTCCCTCGCTCTCTGCCCTTCCCCTGCTCACACTCTCTCTCTCTCAAAAATAAATAAACATTTAAAAATTAAAAAAAAAAAAAAGATTTTATTTCAAAATGTCATGTTTCAAACTATCATAAAACATCCATAGTAAATGTTTTCTTTTTTAAAGCAAGCATTTCTCCCAGAGATAATTACATGGACTTGACACCTTTTCAGAAAGCCTCGGGAAGGAACTCAGCACAAAGATTAGACACTTAAGTTAGACGGGTGTGGGTCGAGATACTAGACCCCCATCTCCTGGCTGTGTGGACGCACAGGTCACGTGGCAGTGTCCTGGTGTGTAAGCAGGGAAAGCCAGGGGGCCCCACCTCTGAGGGTCCTACGTGGGTTCAGCAAGATCGGGCCATACAAGCACTTAGCCCACAGAGAAGAGCACCCCAGGACGCAGACCAGGACGTGGGGTCGAGGCCCTCGGTGGGAGTTCCAACCCGGCAATTCCCAGGCCCTGCGCTGTCAGCCAGGCCCCCACCCCCCACCCCGGCATGCTCGGGGGTGAACTGGCACCAACAGCCCTGTTAGCAGCGGCGGCTCCACCCGCGACACCCGGGCTTGCTCCCCGTTCGAGGCCCCTCACCTGCTCTTCCTCCGCAGGCCCTCCCTGGGCCGCCCTGGGGCGACGGCGATGGGAAAAGCGCCCTGAGCTTCAACCCTGACTCCCAGGTGAGCCCTGGGCCACGCGGCTATGGGCTCCCGTCTGCACTCGGTCACTTAGTCCGCAAAATGGGAATGAGGCCACCTGCCCTAGCGGTCAGTGTGAGAGCCAGAGGGCAACGTTGCCAAGTCGGCTGTGTGATCCAGGTGCAAGGTGCTGCTCAGAAAAGACGCCGTTTTAGAGGTGGCCGCATGAGCATTTGTGCTGGCTGGCTCTTTCCACAGCCTTGGCTGCCACGTCGGCTCCCTGAGTCTCAGGCTTTGCTGGGCAGGGACCACCCAGACTCCTGTGAAAACGCGGGTTCTAATTCGTAGGTCTGGGCTGCAGCCTGAGACTCTGCATGTTGGTTTTTTTGTTTTTTTATTTTTTTTAAGGTTTATTTATTTTTGAGAGAGAAAGAGAGAGTGTGTGCGCATGGGTAGAGAGAGCCGGGGAGACACAGAATCCGAAGCAGGCTCCAGGCTCTGAGCTGTCAGCACAGAGCCCCACGCGGGGCTCGAACCCACAAACCGTGAGGTCATGACCTGAGCTGAAATCCAGCACATAACTGACTGAGCCGCCCAGGCGCCCCCAGACTGCATTTCTCAGTATGCCCATGCTGGGGCTCCCAGAGCACATTTGGAGGGGTACAGTTCAGAGCTGAAATGCTCCTGTCCAGTCTGTTGTCGGATTTAAACCCCAGCACACTGGTGGAGGAGCCCCGGCCTCCCAGGAGCTCACCTGAGGGCACACTGCAGGCAGCTGTATAGACACTCAGGGAGCATAAAGAAATTAGCCACCCCCTCAGGGCCAAGGGCTCAGGCTCAGGGAGGGGTGAGTGATAGGAGCCCTCAGAGCCCTCAGCTCCCCCTCAGCCTCCCTGTGGGTGCTCCCCTAACACACACACACACACACACACACACACAGCAGCAGCAGCAGCAGCAGCCGCTGGAAGAATCTAAACATTGTACTGTGAGCGAGCATTTTACTCTTCTGCATCTCCACAGTGGCTCCTCCCTGGGAATATGGGCTCCTGACTTCAAAGCAGGACTTAATGAATTGTAATTGCATCGACCCACTCCTGACTCCTTTCTCAGGATCAAAAATGGCCACACTGGGATAGCGTCACAGGGGAGGAAGGAAGCCTTTGGGCAGCCGCCAACAGCGACTGCCTGCGGGGCTCCCAGCCCCCTTCTTGGTACAGGCTTCTTCTGAGTCTTGGTGCCAGTGGTGTCTTTGGAAGGGTAAACAGTGTCCCAGGGGTCCCTGGAGGTTAAATCAACAAGGCAGTGGGACAAAGAGGCTGGTCCTAACTGGGAAGCATGATCCCTCCACACTCAGCGTCTTCATGTGGTGTGAAGAAAAAAATGTCAAAATCTTGAAATCTTGGTGATGAGGAGTGATACTTCTGAGACTCTTCTATGACACGGTTTCTGGAATGTCTGGAGCCGCCAGATTCTTACGCCCTCAGTAGGGATGCTGTGGTTCACTTCCAGCCACCCTCCCCGCCTGCTCAGCTCTCCCCCGCTCTCCGGGGCCCTAGAGTCAGGCCACTTATCCTACTCAGTCTGGGACCAAAATACATAGTTAGCACATGTGATTATAAAGTCTATACCTGAGGGGGGAGTTGGGAGGGATTCTGATCGGTTAAAAAAAAAGACTCACACTACATTCCTGACTGTATACTGGACACTGCATTTCAGGGCACCAGGTGGCTCAGTCGGTTGGGCGTCTGACTTCGGCTCAGGTCATGATCTTGGGAGTTTGTAGGTTCGAGCCCCACGTCAGGCTATGTGCTGACAGCTCGGATTCTGTGTGTCTCTCTCTCTGCCCCTCCCCTGTTCGTGCTCCGTCTCTCTCTCTCTCTTTCTCTCTCAAAAATAAACAAACATTAAAAAAACAAAGACACCATGCATTTCTTTTAAAATTAAGATACTTTTGGGGCGCCTGGGTGGCTCAGTTGGTTGGGTGTCCGACCTCGGCTCAGGTCATGATCTCATGGTCTGTAGGTTCAAGCCCCGCGTCGGGCTCTGTGCTGACAGCTCAAAGCCTGGAGCCTGTTTCCGATCCTGTGTCTCCCTCTCTCTCTGCCCCTCCCCCACTCTCACTTTGTCTCACTCTGTCTCTCAAAAATAAATAAATATATAAAAAAATTTTTTTAATAAAATAAAATAAAATTAAGATACTTTTGTTGGGTGTGGGGATATTTTATGCACTATAAATAATTTGTTGTTATAAAACTTTCAGGGCGGGGGGAATGCCCAGTTATAAGCAATTACAACGCGTATGCAAAATTATATTTAGAAACTCTGATCCCCGCCCCCGCCCCCACCCTGACTGGCCCAATTTCTCTTTTGGTAGCGATTTAGTTATCAATGTATTAAACCACTCCAAAATTTAGTGGCTTCAGGTGACAACTTCTTCTCTCATAATCTGCTTGGGCTCCAGTGAGCAGTCTCACTCGGGGTTTCCAGCATGGGTGCAGTTAGTTAATAGTTGGGGTAGGGTCATCTCAAGGCCTTTCTGAGCCATCCAAAAAGTCTTTCAATGAGCAATTATGAACATGATCCCAAAAAGTGGGGGGTGGGGGGGGAGAAAAAGAAAATCTCAACAAAGAAATACAAGACGTAGGGGCGCCTGGGTGGCTCAGTCGGTTGATTGATTCTTGTTGTGACCCAAATGGTGATCTTGCTGTCATGGGATGGGGCCCCACAATGGGCTCCACGTTGAGCACAGCCTGCTTGGGATTCTCTCTCTCCCTCTTTCTCTGCCCTTCCCCTGCTCACACACATGCACATTCTCCTTCTCTCTCTCAAACTAAATAAACTGAAAAAAAAAGAGAAAGAAATAGAAGATATAAAGAAGAACCAAATGGACACTCTAGAGCTGAAAAATACAACAGCCAAAGCAAAAACTCACTGAATGAGCAATAGACAGAACAGAAGAAAGAATCAGTACATTTGAAAATAAAACAGTAGAAACCACCCCATCAGAACAACAGACAGAAAGTAGACAAAAAAAAAAAAAAAAAAAGGTACAGTCTTACAGACACCGGAGGGACTATAACAGAAGACCTAACATTTATGTCATCAGGATCTCAGGAAACTGGGGCTGAAAAAAATATCTGAAGAAATAATGGCCAAAATGTTTCCAAATTTGGCAGAAGATTTAAACTTACAGATTCAAGAAACTGAGAGAACCCCACACTGGAAAACCACAAAGAAATCCAAGCCAAGATACATCATAAGCACACTTCTGGAAACTAAGGACAAAGGAAACAGAGACAAATACCGCCTTATTTACAGAAGAAAAAGCAAGTTGAACAACAGCGGATTTCTCATCAGAAACCCTAACAGCCAGAAAGAAGTAGCACTTGGCAAATGCTGAAAAACAAGAACTATCCACCCAGAAGTTCAGATACAACCAAAATATCCTCCAGGAACCAAAGGGCAAGCAAGACCTCTCAGATGCAGGACATCTAAGAGCACTTGTCATCAACAGACTTACCCTGAAAAAAATATCTACAGGACACTCTTGAAACAGAAAAGAACTGATGAGAGAAAGAATATTGGAACATCAAGAAGGAAGAAAGAACAAAGTAAACAAGTAAAAACGTGGGTAAATGTAACAGACTTTCTTGTCCTCTGGAGTTTTCTGAAAACAAATGTGGTGATCCTCAAGATGTCCAAGATGGCTCACTCTTGCCTAGTAGGCAAACTTCACTAACCATGGGGTTGACTTGAGAGGCTGTTGTTTACCAGAAGCTTCTCAGAACGCACTACATACAGTAAGGTTTGAAAAGTCCTCATGACAATGGAACACTACGTGGCAATGAGAAAGAATGAAATCTGGCCTTTTGTAGCACCGTGGATGGAACTGGAGAATGTTATGCTAAGTGAAATAAGTCCTACAGAGAAAGATAGATACCATATGTTTTCAGTCTTATGTGGATCCTGAGAAACTTAACAGAAGACCAAGGGGGAGGGGAAGGAAAAAAAAAAGGTTAGAGAGGGAGGGAGGCAAAACATAAGAGACTCTTAAAAACTGAGAACTGAGGGTTGATGGGGGGTGGGAGGGAGGGGGAAGTGGGTGATGGGTATTGAGGAGGGCACCTGTTGGCATGAGCACTGGGTGTTGAATTTGACAATAAATTTCATATTTTAAAAAAAAGAAAAAAAAAAGGAAAAGTCCTCATCAGTTGTTAATAAAGGGTCGAGCTCGGTCTCTCAGAGTAAATTTCTCAGAAAGGCCTGAGAACAAAGTGTTTTTTACAAATTCCTAGCTGTGGGCACCTGATCTTCCAGGACTGCGACAAAATTCAAGGTAAAAAAAGTAATCAATATCCCACCTGGGGTCAAGGTCACACACCTCTGCCTTGTCACAGGGTGATGTCCTGGGAGTGTGGGCCCACGTCGGTCATTCACCTGTGCCTCGGTTTCTTCCTCTGTAAAACGGACATCTGCCTTTCCTAACTCACAGGCTGGAGATAAAGAGCAAAATAGGTGAGCGGGGCTAGTAAAGGATTAGCTATTTTTCCCCAATGTGAATGTTTAACCTCCCCTCAAAGAGGGCCATTGTGTGGCCCTTTTTTCTCTGAAATGGAATGTCTCTGTGTTCTTCAGCCTCGGAGAAAGGCAGGCATGGTTACATAAAATGTAGGACTTAATTCACCCTCCTTCCAGGGTCCGGAGAACAGCCAACTCCAGCCCTGAAACGGCTGAGGCCCCTGGCGCCTGGGTCAGTGGTGCTGGGAAGATGGGTGGACCCCCAAGAGCTGATGAGGAGGGCCCAGGGGTTGCTCCTCCGGAGTCTGCAGGTCCCCGCCCGCCCTCTGGTCCCCAGCACTCACCTCCCAGAGGATGTAGCCCTAAGTCCTGTGGCCTCCCCGCAGCCAGTGGCAGTGTTGGGGGGCTTGCAAACCCTTTGCTAGAGGTCAGTCCAACCAAAAAGGAGGAGGTCTGTAAATGGACCTGCGGGGTGGGGTGTCGGAAGCAGAATCTGGGAGTGAAAGCCACAAGGACTTGGGTAGGTAGGGAAGAGAAGGGCGAGCTATTTTATAAACACAAGTCTCTCCACCAGCAACCCGAGAGGGCAGTGACCAGAATCACCCGAGCTGGCGCCTTCTGGATGCCACCAGGGCCTCAGGCGATGGACAGCACTGGCCTCCCGGGTCGCGAAGGGCCTGCGCCTGGCCCCCGCCCCGGCCCCCGGCGGCGGCGGCGGCCGGCCGGGACCTCCGGGCGCAGCGGGGAGGCGGCGGGAGGGGGGGACGCGCACGTGGTGCGGGGTGGACGGGTTCCTCCCCACTGAAGTCATGGACTTGGCGCGCAAACGTGGCTTCGGCCAACAAGGGGGTGGGGTGGGGGTAGGGAGCGCACAATGTGTTTCTTGTTAGGGACCCGCAAGCCGGGGCTCGGGTGTTGCTTTTGGTGCCGTATTATAATATTAAGATGTTGCTTGATTCCAGACAAGCCCGCCCTTGTCGCTGGCTGGAGAGGGCCGCTGCGGGTTCCCACGGACGCCGCTGCGCTCGGGCGCGCGGAGGACGCGCGGCGGCCGGGGATCCCCGCGGGGGCCGGGCCCCGCGACGCGCGCCTCGGGGTGGCGCAGACTCGGCGACGCCAGCCCCGCGCCCGCCAGCTCGCGGGCAGCCCGGGATTGTTTTCGAAGACCTTATCTCCTGCTCAAGTTAATTTTCTTTTTTAATTTGGTGACCGGAACAAAAAGCCACAGGGCAGTCCTTTGTGAACGCCAAACGCAGCCACACATCGGGGTACTTCACAGCATCTGTAACTAAATATTTGCTGTGCTGGTGGCTAAATAGGTCCCTCCGCCAAATTTCCCAAACTCTCTCTTTTTTTTTTTTTTTTTACCGGAGCTGAAAGGTGATCTCCCTACAAGGAGATCAGACGGTGGAAAGCAATTGGATTTAGCACGGCGTTTTTCCTGGTGCTCTTGGGCTCTCTGGGCAAACAGGACCGCGCGCCGGATCCTAGAAGGAATTATTAGGGCCGAAATCGCGGCGGGCGGGGATGACTGTTAAAGCCATCGTGGTAGCCGAAGCGCTTTGTTAATGCAATTCATTAGCTGTGAGCGACAAGAAGGAGAAGAGGCTAGGCGAGTCTTCAAAAATACCCAAAGAGAGAAAAATAAACATCCTCTTGTTCGCTTTTTGTGGCTTTACTCCTTTTCCTCCCCTCCCGTGGCCCCCCTCCTGTAAGGCTGTCTTAAACCCAAATTCGGTGATCTGGTTTCAGGGTAAGGGCTCCCTCTTGCCAAGGTATTAAATAAACAAGTAAAGCAAAAACTTGAATCCTTATGTGATCCAAATGCTGTTTCCTCGAAAACCACAACAGACTCTGCTAAACCAGATAACACGTTGGGAACAGTCGTGCCCCCACCCCGGCCCGTTTCAGGGCCAGCAGAGGACATCCTTGCCCAGGAGCTCCTCTCCAGGACAGACGATAAATAATTGCTACTAACACTGAACTGCAGATGAGCCCCCTTGAGGGATCCGGATGCCGTAAACTGTCCCGGAATGTTGGCATCTGGCTCTCAGAATGGAACTTTCCCTAGAGATAAAGCCGGGACCGAGCAGGCGTCTGCGTCCGCGGGCTGGCTTGGAAGTTTCTGGCCTCTAGATGCTCCCAGTTGAGAACGCAGCTTTGGAAAGAGGCTCAGTCGGCCCCGCTTTGTAGTGGTAATGAGGGCGCAGACGCGGGTCTGCTGGCGCGCGCGGCTCGGAGCCGCGGACCCCGGGGCGGAGGGTTGGGGGTGCTGTTCTGGAAAAATCTGACGGCTCCTAGCGCAGCCTCCAAGGGTTCCGAGGAGGAAAGCAGGGGCGGCGAGGGGCGGCGGGGGGCGGCGGGGGGCGGCGGGGGGGGGGGCCCCCCCGGGGGCGGGGGGGGGGGGTCATTCCAAGGTATTTTTAGGAGTCCAGCATCAAAGTCATCCCCGCGAAGATCCAAAGGAATAAATAAATCTCGCCGTCCGCTGAGACCGTCACCTTCTCCCCATCCGCTCCTCCCTCGCGCCAGCCCCACCCCGAACGCCTCGGTTGCAAAAACAAATGAAATAAAGCAAAACCTCTTGCTTTGGCAACCTCGAAGCCACGCTATGCCTCTTTCGGCAAAAGGAAGATTTCTTTCTTCTCCCTCTCCCGGCTTTTTTTTTTCTTCTTCTTCTCCCCCGACTCCCACCCCCGCCCCCGCCCCTTCCTGCTCTCCTCGGCCCCCTCGCCTTCCCCCCAATCGCTCGAAACTTAAGACGTGCGGCGGCTGCAGGTGCGCGCGGGCCGGGCGGCCCGGCTGGGGCGAGCCTGGGACGGCCGGGCCTCGCAGGCATTGATCAGCTGGGCGCGCGCGCTGAGTGACGGCGCGGTTGCCATGGCAGCCGCCTGAGCGGCGCCGCGAGGACAAGGCTGCAGGGCGGCGTGAATGGGCGGCGTCACGCGCCTGGCGCCAGAGAGTCTGCTCCGGGGCTCCGGCTCCGGCCCCGCCGCGGCCTGGCCCGCGCGCCGCCGCCGCCGCCGCCAATTCATCACCTGTCAGGGATCACTCGGGGGGTCACGGGCGGAATGGACACAGCTGTGAGAACAAAACCAGGGGGAAGAAAGGCGAGCGCTCCCAATTGCGCCAGATGTGCAGGGAGGGCCTTGCCCCCCCCCCTCCGCCCCCCGCAGGCTCCTCCCGCCCCCCGTTGCATCACGCGGGGATTGCAAAGGCGGCCCGGAGGCCCGGCGCGCCCGGCCCGGAGCTGCTTCCGATTACGGCGAGGGGCCGGACGCGCCGGGAGCCGCCGGCCGGACCGGGATGGAGACTGAGTGAGCGAGCCCTGGAGCCCGGCTAGGGGAGCCTCCAGGGTAGGCGTGTGGCTTTAAGTGGGGGGCGTCCCAGCGAGTGAGCCGAGGGGACGGTGTCTCCACCCCCACCGGAAGCCCTTCGCACCTTCCCACCACCCACGGATCGAGCAAGTCCAGGGCCCTTTCTGCAGCTGGGACCATTTGAACTTCAGAGGCCTCCCATGCAAACCCACAGAGACACCGATTGACAGATTTTTTTCAGTGCCTTGTAACCCACCCCGAAAATGCTCCCACACCCCTTTCTGCACGGAAACATCATTTTAAAGGTAATTTCGCATTGGGCTTGCTGAGACCGACGTACGAGGAACTCGGGCCTTTTTTCTTTTTTTTTTCTTTTTTTTAAATCATTAACTTCTTCAGCCTCGTAATCCCCTTAAAATGATCTTTAAATGGACGTGGAACCGGGTGGCGTGCCGGTCGAATTCAACACGATCGGGCCGACTGGACGCTGCCATGGCAGCTGAAGAAAGAAACCACAAAACTTTCACCATATTTAGCAGTTTTACTACATCAGGGTACAGAGATGATCCTGGGAGAAGACACTGCCTTCATCAACTCGGCGAGTGTGTAAAGTAATAGCGTACAACGCTCATTACGAACCAGCCCAGAGCCTGGCTGTTGGGATAATGAGGCTGGCACGGATGTTAACATACGGTGTCCTTGGAAAAAGCTAGGAATGCGTCAGTATCACAGAGCCGCAATGTCCAAGAATCACAAGTAATAATTTGAGAATCCCAAAGATGTTTGTTTACATTGGCTATTATTGTAAAATAGTCAAAGTATAACATCATGAACCAAAATAGTGTCAAAACAAAATCTGTTCCACTGTGGCACGTATGTGACAGAAGCACAGGCACACAAAGTACATCAAAAGGCCCGCACCGTGGGGGGGCTCGGCATTAAATCCTTTCCAGACTTAGTATCATCGGAGGAGAGGTGGTTAAGCGAACGCTGTCCGGACCACAGTCGTAGGCAGCTCTCCGGGGCCAGGCCCTCAGCAGACTTCTCGGCGGGTTGGGGAAAGCGTCCACCTCCATGCTCCAAAATAAAGTGACTTGGTTTTCTGAAAGCGGCATCCACCTCAGCACCCACCACCAAACCGCCTGGCCGAAGAGATACCCTGGGGCAGGCGCATGGCTCGGGCGGGCGTCCAAGAGACAGGCTGGCCCACTAGCCGAGAAATTAATGATTAATTGAAGGGGAAAATGCAGGTTCCCCACTACTAAGCTTTGCTTCTTTTCTGATCTGCCCCCTTCCTTTTTCTTAAACGCAAAGAAGGTGAAGATTGAGGGAAAACGTAAACAGGGGACTTACAAATATTACATTTTTCTCGGGTTTTCTGCTGTCTTGTATTCCTAGGGAAATGGGATTTTCAAAACACAGCTGATTTCCTGTAGTCCTCAGTTAAATCAGAATTATGTGTGAATTAACTGGAAGGTATTTAAATAAGCTGCAAACTTTAGACTGCAGGAAGAACTTCCCAAAGATTTACAGAGGGGAAAAAAGGAAAAAAAAAAAAAAAAACAAACCAAAAACCTGAAGCTGCATCCAGTCCTAGGGCTGAAAGGATTTCAAACCTCATACATAACAATTTTTTTTTAAGTGGGAAGACTTCGGTCAATGGCTAGAGCCACCTCCCTTTCGCAAAACTTAAAAAATACTATCAGTGCCGGAATGTGGCACGAGAAATCAGGATTTGTGCATAATTAATCACATTACTTTGCCACCCACACTGCAAGGCACAGACCGGCAGCCTCTCAAGGGCAGTGTATGTAAATACAGCTTCGCTATGCAAATGTTCCTAATGATTTCCGATTAATAGGATCATTATAATAGCCCTGCCTGTTCTAGAAAAGGAACCCCGAAAGTGTCCTGCCTCTCAGAGCTCCATAGCGATCAGCACGGTTTCCAAGAAGTACTCAGTTTACTGAGTTTACAATAATGCCTCCCGTGTTGCTCCGAGTTGCACGATCCCACACTAAACCTGTCGTGGAGGGCGCGCGTGGGTGCTTTTTGTTTTGCTTTGCTTTGTTTTGTTTTGTTTTGACATAGCTTCGCCTCATCTGGAGACCGAACTCTACGCACGTCTCTCGTCAATGGCAAACTTATTTGCGTTTTCACTTTCTTCAGCAATGCTTTCTATCCGATGACATTCCGCGGGTCGCAGTGAACGGTGACTTTCCCTCTGCTGTGCAGAGCCTGCCGGTGTCGCTGTGGTTTTAGGGCTGCTGAAACCTCCAGGGTGTGGAAGGCTCCGTCAAGGGACACCCTAGAGCGAGGGTACTGCCTCACCCCTGGAATTAGAATAAAGATGCACATTTGGACTCCTGGGGTCCCCCTTCCCCTCCTCCCCCTGGCCTCCTCCGTCCTCCCCTCCTCCGCGGCCCTCTGCTCCCCTCCTGCCCCGCGCTTACTGTACTCTATTTACCACCCCAGCTGGGCTCGCGCCCGCCCCGCCCACACCGCGGGGATTGGCTGCGAACGCGGAAGGACCGAGCGCTCGCCCCGCGCCCGCGCCCGCCAATGGGGGCGCCCGCGCGGCCTGATGGACGCGCCGGCTTCCACCAATGGGAACGCAAGGAACCCGGATCGTGTGCCCCCGGCGAGTGCCGATAAAAGCCGCCCCGCCAGGCTCCCGGCTTCATTCTGAGCCGAGCCTGGTGCCCAGCGCAGGAAGCTCCGCAGGCGGCGGCGGCCTGAGCTCCTGGGCAGCCCGCTCCCTCCCGGTCTCTCCTTCCCCGCCCGGTCAGCATGAAAGCCTTCAGTCCGGTGAGGTCCGTTAGGAAAAACAGCCTTTCGGACCACAGCTTGGGCATCTCCCGGAGCAAAACCCCGGTGGACGACCCGATGAGCCTGCTGTACAACATGAACGACTGCTACTCCAAGCTCAAGGAGCTGGTGCCCAGCATCCCCCAGAACAAGAAGGTGAGCAAGATGGAAATCCTGCAGCACGTCATCGACTACATCTTGGACCTGCAGATCGCCCTGGACTCGCACCCCACTATTGTCAGCCTGCACCACCAGCGACCTGGACAGAGCCAGGCGTCCAGGACGCCGCTGACCACCCTCAACACGGACATCAGCATCCTGTCCTTGCAGGTAAGACCTGCTCCCGGTGCCCCCGCCCGCTGCCGCGCACCCCAGTCATCGCCTGGGCTGCCACTCGCAGACCCATTGTCGAGACGGCCGCAGTCCGTGACTTACCGATGAGCTAATTAACTAAAAAAAAAAATTAAAAAAAAAAAAAAAGCAAATCTGCTATAGATCGAGCGGTGCGTGAAATTGCTGATAAGTTCTGACACGTTAATGCATCTGTCTTTGATTCGGATTGTAGCATAAAACGTGTTTAATGAAACTTGCTGTTCTATGGATTACTTAAAAAAAAAAAAAAAAGCCCTTTCTCCTTAAGATTGTCTAACATCGCCGTGTATCCCCTTTCTCTCGCAGGCGTCTGAATTCCCGTCTGAGTTAATGTCAAATGACAGCAAAGCGCTCTGTGGCTGAATAAACGGTGAGTGTTAGCTTGTGCCTCCCGTCCGGACACCGCCTCTTGGAGAGAGCGAGAGCGAGAGCGAGAAAGAGAGAGAGAGAGTTTTCATTTGTGTATCTGCAAAATTGGGGATTTTGTAAATGAATGTGTTCTTAAGTCGTATTGCACGTAGCACACTGCCTGTGCCTACGAGCTATGAAGGGGCTTCTAGCTCTGATTACTCCAGATCACAGAACATTTTCCTTTTAAACGCAAAAAACAAAACAAAATACCAGTAACTTAAGTGTGAAGGCGGCTGGGGAAAATGCATACTGGCTTCTGCCACACACGGAACGCCTGGCCTTCTCGTACTGGTGCTCTGGTACTATGAGGTACTAACCTCCACGTAATTAATCTTATCACCACAAATTCCGTAGAGCTCCTCCTTCCCTAAAACTTCAGCCCTCCTGAGACTCGGCCAGCCCAGCACTGCCTGCCTGCGCCTCAGACCCTGTGATGTGGGATTCCGACTTCCCTATCTGTTAACTAAAGGGCTGTTTTCAATCAAATAATTGTTACAAGAAGCAGACTGGCGCCCGTGAGCACTGCTGTTGGAGATCCAACTAGGAGATTGCGTTGGGAAGTTTCTCCCCGGAGTCTCTGCTGTTTTAATGTTTAATTTTCGCCGTGGAGGCCGAGTGTGTGTGTTGCATCTGGACGCCAGGGTTTGCCCAATCTTTGAGTGTTTGGTGGTTAAATGTTCAAACTGCGGCTTCCTCGTGGCGCCAGTCTGCCCGCCTCTGCCCTTAGGTTCCGTTCTCCTAAAACACGCCTCTCCCCCGATCTTTTGCAGGTGGTCATGACTTTTCTTTTCTTTGCACAACAAGTCCGCAGGATCTTTTAACGCGCCGAACTTATTTTTCAACCATTTCACAAGGAGAACAACAAGTTGAATGGACCTTTTTAAAAAATGGAAGGAGAACTAAGAATGATCATCTTCCCCAGGGTGTTCTCTGACCTGGACTGTGATATTAGTTATTTATGAAAAAGACTTTTAAATGCCCTTTCTGCAGTTGGAAGGTTTTCTTTATATACTATTCCCACCATGGGGAGCGAAAACGTTTAAAATCACAAGGAATTTCCCAATTTAAGCAGACTTTGCCTTTTTTCAAAGGTGGAGCGTGAATACCAGAAGGATCCAGTATTCAGTTACTTAAATGAAGTCTTTTGGTCAGAAATTACCTTTTTGACGCAAGCCTACTGAATGCTGTGTATATATTTATATATAAATATATATATATATATATATTGAGTGAAACCTTGTGAACTCTTTAATTAGAGTTTTCTTGTATAGTGGCAGAGATGTATATTTCTGCATACAAAGTGTAATGATGTACTTATTCATGCTAAACTTTTTATAAAAGTTTAGTTGTAAACTTAACCCTTTTATACAAAATAAATCGTGTGTTTATTGAATGGTGATTGCCTGCTTTATTTCAGAGGACCAGTGCTTTGATTTTTATTATGCTATGTTATAACTGAACCCAAATAAATACAAGTTCAAATTTATGTAGACTGTATAAGATGATAATAAACATGTCTGAAGTCAATACCTGAATTCTGAATGGTTTTTAAGATCTCTCTCTCTGTCTCCACTCGATTTAACCATCGCTGCCACCACCCCCTAAGCCTTGGGACTTGTATGCAGAAGAAACTCCTTCTGATCAGATGTGTGCTCCGGGGCGAGCACTTTGGGGGCAAAGCGCTAATGTGTTTTAAGAGAGCTGACCGGGCTGGGGAGGCTGTAAACAGAAGTCTTAGTCCCGCAAGGAAATAGTAGTTCTGTGCCTTGGGGCTGAGTTTCAAACCAAGGAGTTGCTGTGACGGTGACTCCTAGGAGTTAGAGCATTCACAATAAATGAGTCTGGAAGGACTACTTGGCTGAGTAGGTGTTCAGACACTTTTGGAGTATATGAAACTGCTTGTAGTTCGGGACATGACTTAAAAGAGCCAGGGGAAGGGCGAAAAGACCCCTGGGTGCTAACTGCTTGCTCCCAGTGACTGTTTGCCTGTAGGAACTCAAGCCGCAGTATGGCCCCGGGCGCTCCCGGCCTCCCCAAGCTTCCCCTGTACCTTCTCACCTGGAGCTCGCCCAGGCTCCTGGAGACAGGGCCTGGGCGGAGCCCACTTTCCAAGACAGGTGGCCGTTAAATCGCCCTTCACCCTTGACTGCACCCCTGGACTGCCCTGGGAAGGAAAAGAGGGAGGGAGGGGAGAAAGGCCTTTTAAGTCACAGAAAAAGTACCAGCGCGCTGTTTCCATGTAGCCCTCACCTGGCAGCTTCTGGCTCCTGCTTTAAAACAGGTAGTTGACGCGGGCAGATGCTTCAAATTCGTACGTATGCGAAAATTCCCAAACTGGAAGGAAGACACTTCCTGAGGTGTGTGAGGGTGGGGTGGGAGGTTCTGGAAGGCCGGCCCGAGGTGGACGGGAGCGGAGAAGGAAGGTGGGGAGGACGGGCGGGTGGGGATGGGTGTCTCACCTGGGGCCACTTTCTCAGGCCCAGCCCAGCAGGTGTTTGGGTGGCGCCACCTTGTCTGCGCTGGCGGCGGTGGCGTTTCCGGCCCTGACCTGGAATCCGTCACGGAGAGCGCGGGGCCAGGTGCGGAGGGGCGGCCTCGGGCTCTCGGCCCAACCTCGCCCGGCTCCCGCGTCCTCTGCGGCGGTCGCGCCCCACCCCGCTTCCTCCCGGGGGGGGGGGGGGTTGGCGGCGCCGGGGACCCGGGCGGGGCAGCCTCCGACGCCACCCGCGCCCCGCCCGGCGTCCGCGCCGCAGGTGAGCACGTGCTTTGACCGGGGCCGTCGTTGTTGTTGATAATCGTACCGACGGGGACGCCGGCTCTGCCCGCCACACCTGGGCGGGGCGGGGCGTGCCGGCGCAGGCCGCCCTTCGGACCTGCCACCTGATGTCCGGCCACCTGTCGCCGGCCCGCCCAGCGCCCCGCGCGACGAGCCGCTCCGCTCAGGGCGGGGGCGGGAAGCACGAGGACGGGTCGCTGCCCCCCCCCCCCCCGCTCCCGCTCCCACCCCATCCTGTCCTCCGGGGACGACAGGGTGGGGGCGCGGACGCCGGCTCCCGGTCGCCCCCAGCCTCTCGTGGTCCGCTCGGACCGGCGAGAGGATCAGACCCGGACGGCAGGTCCTGTGCAAGGGCTCACCGGCTTTCCAGAGGAAGCGGTGCGGCCGGGGTGGGGCTCTCGAGCACCTGCGCGGTCCCTGGAAGCCGGGGACCGTTTGCAACGTTTGGACGACGACCCAGAGTAGCAGCACCGTCCAGGAAAAGCGGCACCTTTCGGAGGAGGCTTTCGGCGTCGCAGCTCCGGCCACTCGTCCGGGTCCGGCCGGTGGAGGTCGGGCGCCACCTGCTGGCCGGCGCCAGGAAGGCGGCTCGCGAGCGGGGTTTTCGGGGCGCTGGGAGGCCGAGGGGCGATAGCTGGAGCTTGGGGGGGAGGGGGGAAACGGCACGGAGAAACTGCCTTTTGAAAACGGATTATCAGGAAAGAGAGCCTCTCTAGCATGTGTACAGTCGTTTCCACTCTGTTTTCTTCTTATTTCGTCTTCTTACCTACTTCCTAACTTAGATAGGATCCCCTTTTGCAGATTAGTATCCACTGCCACTAGGCGCTGTCTTGGATGTTAATAAAAGCATCAGACTTGACCTCCCGGGAGCAGAGAGACTACAACTGGATTGTGGAGAAAAGTGAGTTGTGAAGTCGAATGAAAGCCGGCGTGTTTTCGCTTCTTTTCCTTAGATCTTTAAATGTGTTTTTATTTCTTATGAATAACCCCAACCACGACCTCCGATATTGCGTTAAAGGACTAGGAGGGGAGAGGGAGCGTCCTTGTTTTATTCCAAATCTTAATGAAAACAAGTCAGACTTTCTCCATGATGCATGACCCGGCTCTAGGATTTTGTGGTGTTATGTAGTCTTGATCAATTTTAGGAAGAACCCTTTAATTGTTAGCTGTTTTTTGTTTTGGGGGGATTTTGACTCACAATTCGGGAATGAATTTGGTAAAATATATGTATTCTATTTATTGATACTATTTTTCTTTAGAGTCTTAACACTGATTTTTCTGATGTGAATCAGCCTTGCATTATTCTGTAATAAATCCTACTTGAACATGACGTATGATTACTTCTTACACACACTGTCGGATTCTGTTAGCCAGTATTGTACTTGGAATGTTCTAAAGTACAATGGGGCCTGTGGTTTCTTTTCTTGTGCTGTCCTTATCTGGTTTTGGAATCAAGGTCACACTAACCTCAAACGATAAATGTGTGGGTCAGTTTACATTTTAGTTCTCAAAGCCACGGATACATCTTCGAAGTTAGGCAAACATGTGGTCTCTCCATTCTACAGAAGCTGTCCTCAGAGACACCAAGGGAGTGACCAAGGGCACGCGGCAGTCAGTGGACAGACTCCGTCCAGTGTTTTACTCAAATGGGGAAGACTTCTGAGGACAACGATGTAGACGTTACTAGGAAATAGTAACCTATAGTCACTAAACACCTGTTTCCTGGAGCTTTTTTGTTGTTGTTCAAGGATATTTATGGGGTTTCCACGTTGTGGGTGCACAGCTCCAGGGCAATCCAAATCCGTGTCAGCCTGACTCACCACACGCCCTTCTGATTCCTAATGCCCTCTGCTACTGGAAGGGAGTCTCCAGGCTCTGACTGTCTTTCCCGGGTGATGGTTCTGCTAAGGCCTCAAACGTCTATTTCCTCATAAAGGTGATCTGAGACAGAGGCAAGATTTGTCCAGAAGCCCAACAGGTATCTGGTTTAGTGCTGACCATGGGAGTAGTCACTTGGAGGAGAACCGCCCCTCACTGCCCCCCCGACGGCAGGAACTGGGGGAAGTCTGCAGAGACGTGTGGACAGAGAGCTGAACACTGGCGCGTTTGGCTTGTCTCCAATCATTTGCTATTAAAAATCAGGCCACGTCCGGTGGCAGTTCCTGAGTGGGGGTACCAAGCCCGGCACGGGGGCCACTGACCCAACAGGAATCGGAGGCGAGGTTTCACCCCCACGGGAAGCAGGACATTGGCAGGGAAACCACTCTTGAAGGCCTGCCATGTCAGTGTGTAGACTAAATTACTCATCCTGGACGATCTTGGGGAAGCCTGTCAGCCTGAGGTCAGGAGGGGAAAGAAACATCTCCCTTGAAAATTTAGAGCCCCGGGTCTGCCCTCGCAGGGAGTGGAGATTTAAATCCATGGGACACAGACAGTCTGCAAAACTCTAATGCTGATAAATTAACATAAAAATGGTTCCTGGCTGGTGATGCCCCTGGGGTGTTTGGCAGGAGCAAGGGCAAAAGTCCTCCAGAGAGAGAAGCCCTCAAGACTAACCACACAAAATCCTCCTGTTTAATGGCTTGCTGAAAGTAAGTTTACAATTAAAAACTTTAGATGCTACTGAAAACCAATTTTCGGTGAAAGAAAGATTCAGTAGATACAATGAAGAGAAAGATTAGAAACCAAAGAACTATAGAGGCTAAAAGGTGAGGATAACTAAAATGATTCGAGAAAAGAAATAGAAGAACGAATTAAAAACATAAGAAAATCGCAAGGTACAGTTAACCGAAATTGAACACTCAGTGGAAGGTTAAAACCCAGATTAAAAACTACTGGAGATTTTCTACATGCTAACAACGAACAATCTGAAAAGGAAATTAAGAAAACAATTCCATTTACAATAGCATCAAAATGAATAAAATACCTAGGAATTAATTTAGCCAAGGATGCGGAAGACTTGCACAATGAAAACTATAAGACACGGCAAAAAGAAATTAAAGAAGACGTATATAAGCGAAAAGGCATCCCACGCTCAATGAAATGGAGGCTTGAATATTGTTAACATTTCAATACCACCCAAACTACAGATTCAGGGCAATCCCCGTGAAGACCTCAGTGATATCTTTTACAGAACCAGAAAAATCCATCCTACAATTTAGATGGAATCTTAAGGGACCCTGAACAGCAAAAGCTTTCTTGAGAAAGAGGGACAAAGTTGGAGAACTTACAGTTCCTGGTTTCAAAACTTATTACAAAGCTACAGCCGTCAAAACAGTGTGGTTCTGGTAGAGGGACAAACGTATTGACCAATGGAACAGACTAGAGAACCCAGAAATAAACCCTCACATACATGGTCAAAGGATTTTCGACAAGGATGCCAAGACCCCACCACAGAGAAGGGCTGGTCTTTTCAACACACCGGACATCCACATGCAAAAGAGCAAAGTTGGACCCTTCTCTAACACCATAGACAAAAGCTAACTCAAAATGCATCCAAGACCTCCATGTAATGGCTAAACCTATAAAAGTCTTAGAAGAAAACATGTGGCATAAGCCTCACACCTTTGGAATTGGCAATGATTTTTTGGATAGGACATGGCACAGGCAACAAAATATAAATAAAACAACAACAAAAATAAAAGTGGGCAAATTGGACTTTGTGAAAATTTACAACCGTGCCTCACTGGACACCATCAAGAGAGTGAAAAGGCAACCTACAGAATGGGAGAAAACCTCTGCAAATCATACGTTGGATAAGTGATTAATAGCCACCATATACGGAGGACTCCTGAAACTCAACAACACAAAGAGAAACAATTCAAAAATAGGCAAAAGAGTTGAAAAGCCTATCTCCAGAGAAGATCTAGGTACGGGCAGTAAAACACGAGAAGATGCCCCACATCCCTAATCATCAGGGAAATGCAAATCAAAACCATAATGACATCTCATACCCATTAGGATGGCTACTATCACAAAGAGGAAAAAAAAAAAAGCAGGAAATAGCAAGTGCTGGGAGGACGTGGAGAAGTTGGAACTCTTGTACACCGTTCGTGAGAATGTAAAATAATACAGCCGCTGTGGAAAACAGTAAGCATGGCGTCGCCTCAAGAGAATTGAAAAATAGATTTCCCGTATGTTCCAGCGGCTCCACTTCTGGGTATGTACCCAAAAGAATTGAGGCAGGGTCTCAAGGAGACTTTTTGTGTCCGTTTTCATGGCCGCATTATTCACGGTAGTTAAAACACGGAAGCAACCCACGTGTCCGTCAGCAGACTGAGTGGATAAGCCGCATGTGGTGTCTACATACAGTGAAACACTAGCCTCAAGAAGAAAGGAAATTCCAACATCTGCTCTAAGATGAACCTTGAGGATATTCTGCTAAGTGAAATAAGCCAGTCACGGAAAGACAAATGCTATGTGATTCCATTTATATGCGGTACTTAGAGTGTCAAAATCACAGAGACAGAAAGTAGAGGGGTGACTGCCAGGGGCTGGGGGAGGGGAGGAGGAAGGAGGAGCTTTGCAGGATGAGAGGGTTCTGGAGACAGATGGCCGTGATGGTTGCATACACAACAGTGCGAAGTACTTAATACCTCTGAACGACACGCTGAAAAACGATTATGATGGCAACTTTTACGTTACGTGTATTTTTACCACACACACAAAAATGTGTAAGCTACCAGAGAGAGGATTCATGAACTCAGAGATGGAGCTGAGGAAATAACCCAGAACACAGCACTGAGAGATAGAGATCTCAAAGAGATGAAATCAAGGATGGAATGGAAAAGTCCAACACATAAGGCAGTCTCTACTGAAGGTCATGGCAATGGAAGGGTGTGCATCACAGCCAAGAGGCAACTCGAACTTGAACATTAGACATGCCTAAGCATCACACAAGCCTTTAGTCAAGCCAATGGGCCAGACACACATATGTCCTAAATCTGGAAAAGAAGAAGTCCTTCAACACAAGGGAAAGAGTTCACAGGTAATACAGTGGCCTTTACACGTACAAATAGATGGTCCGTTCCATTCGTAGGGAGATAACAGCGAGTGGAAAGAAACCTCATGAGATACCAGTTCTCACCCAGCAGATGGACAAAAGTGCAAAAATGACCATGCACTCTGTTAAGACCGGGGGTGAGGGGAACGGTCTTGTCCATCGTTCACGATAAAATGTGCAGGGGAACTGGACACCAGCCCGCAAGATTCTGCGTGCGTTGACAGTTTCACCCAGCTGTCCCACCCAAGGGATCTATCCCAAAGTTACACTTGCAAAATAGGAACTAGTTTATGCCTCGAGTTAACACGTGGCATTATTATTTTTTTAATTTTTTTTAATGCTTATTTGTTTTTGAGAGAGAGAAGGAGACACAGAATCTGAAGCAGGCTCGAGGCTCGGAGCCGTCAGCACAGAGCCCGACTTGGGGCTCGAACCCACAAACCGTGAGGTCATGACCTGAGCCGAAGTCCGCCGCTTAACCGACTGAGCCACCCAGGGGCCCCTGGCATTTTTTTTTAATAGTAAATGATTGGAAACAAACGCCCACCAGTAGGGGGTTGGCTGGAAATTCTACCGCACATTCATGAGCAGCGTCGTGACAGGGAGAGCTGTGTGCTTTCCAGGGTATAACGCCCAGTGGAGAGAGCATCACACAGAGCCATGTGGGGAACGGGCTGTCGTGTCAGAAGAAAGGCATACTATACACGTAGAGATTCGTGTTTGTTTACATTTGTAGAGAAATAGAAGATAAACCAAAAACCAATTGAAATGGCTATTGATGGAGGAGGGGGGAGAAATGTGATGTTTCTAAATGTATCTTGTCATATAGTTTTGATTGTAATGGAAATGTTTTTAATCAAAGAAAAAAGCAATATACACAACTTTAAAAGTAGAACAGGTGTACCTAGTCATATCTCAGGTTGGTTGTATACCCATATCAAGAAAAGAATTATTATCCCAGCTGACTTTAGGACACAGAAGTTTTACTCGACATGCCCAGTGGAGATGTTCTAAGGACAGAAAGAGCTGCAAAGAGGGGGCTCCTGGGTGGCTCAGTCGGTTGAGAGTCCAACTCTTGATTTCGGCTCAGATCATGATCCCAGGGCCGTGGGATCGAGCCCCACGTGGGACTCCACACTGGGAGTGGATCCTGCTTGGGATTCCCTCTGTCCCTCTGCCCCTCCCCTCTGCTCGAACTCTCTCTCTCTCTCTCTCTCTCAAGTAAATAAACATTTTTTTAAAAAGAGCTGCAAAGAAACCATGAAGTTCACTTAGTTGTCATATTGTTAGTAATAATCTTGATATTGTTATCTTTAAACCGGTAAATATATAAGATAAGCAAAGAAGTAATTATACTTAATCTCTTTCAGTGTCAGAGAGATTAGATACAAATAAAAGTTAAAGAAGTAAAAGCCCAGAACTCTTATATTTGAACTGACAATATCAATTGAAACTCACTTCTCTTAAAAAAATATTTTTCTAGCATTCCACTGAAAATGCCTAGAAGCTATGATAACTTGGTAGTAATAAGCACCCCCTTAAAATCAGTTTGTGTTCTCCGATACCATTAACCACAAGAAGTAAGCAACATTCCTTGGAGAAAGGACTGATGCCCAGTCCAGGACGGGAAGTAAAAATGATAAAGATAGACAAAAATAAAGAGATGACAAAAATAGAATAAAACTCTTTGGGTCCCAACGGAAGATTCTAGGGCACCAACTCATTTTAAAAATTGATAATTAAAGGGAAATTAAAAAGCGTTCACCCTGCCTTCCCAGTACGAGTTGTATGTCAGAAAACTGTAAAAGACAAAATTAACAAACCATTCTGCAGCCCCCAAGTCCCAGGGAACGCAAGGACTGTGACATATCACATAGTTGCTGATTCAGGCAACGGTCATCAATGTTGAGTGGAATCATTAGGTGAAAGATTGATGGGGGATTCGATAATGAAATGACCTGGCTGTTTATAAGGAAATGATTGCTTGAACCCCTGGGTCAGTCACTAAAAATCCAGACAAGGGACCAGGAGATGCTTCCTGGCGTGCAGTCAGAGGGACACAGCATCACTCGTGAAACATTTGTAGGAAAACGTTTATTTCTAATAACCCAATCTGAAGTAATACAAAGCCTTCAGATCTAACCTTCTTGTCTATGGAAACGGGCGTGGGGGGTTGGGGAGCAAGTGAAATTATATCCCAAGGAAGCGGGCAGAAGCCCAGAATGGGGACTTCCTCAGGACGACTGACCCAGCTTTGTCTACACGGCAATGATATTAAAGCCGAGCTCGTGGGGAGGACGGGGGAAGAGCTGTCCTCAAGGAAGACGACATAGGAAATGGAACAGCCAAGTGCAATGAGTGAGTCTCGTTCAGCTTCCTCGACTCTCAACAGGCAACAGTTTCAGACAATTGGAGAAATGCGAATGAACGCGGGGCATCGGATGACGTTAAAGGATTGGCTGGGTCCGTGTGAAATAGGAGAATGACCCTGTCCTTTAAGATGCGTACTGACGTATTTACACGTGAGGTGTCTCGTATTTGCTTTCAAATAGTCCAAAGGAAAGGGGAGTGAGACACACGACACAGGCACGGCCAAATGCCGCTAGCGTCCCCGCTGAGTGATGGGCACAGGACCGTCCTCTGTGTTTGGAAATGCTCTGGAAATGTCTGGAAATGTCCTCTATGTTTGGAGCCGCGGGTCAGAGAGACTCCGTGCTATGCTTACTTTGGCACAGGGCCCTTCCCTTCTCCAAAGTCTCTGCCCTCCTGCCACGTGGCTCGACTTCCGTGTTCCCTCCCTCGAGATCTACCTTGACCTGTAGCGCAAATGAACTCTCCTCTGTCACCCGGCTCAGCTGCCTTTCAGAGACAGCGCTCTGCGTGCAGGATACCTGTCATGAGTCTCACCGACAGGCGGCAGAGAAAAAGTCCACGAGGCCCAGAAATGCCCCGGGGGCCTGTCTGTCCTCCCCACGGTCATGAGCAGAGGAGAACAGTATGTGTATTTCCGCATGTGTGATTACGCCTTCCTTGTAGAATATGGTCCTGGTTTTAAGTAAGTTTCCACCTAGAAACAATGCTGTAAGGTATGTTTTAAACATACAGTCTTCTAAATAAGTTCCATCGGTTCCGGAAGAAAGTTCTTAAAAACGCACGCATGCCTTCAAACTTTCATGTCTCGGAAAGTCCTCCGGAAGCTCTATCAAGAAAGGAAAAGTGGGGGGGGGGCGCCTGGGTGGCGCAGTCGGTTAAGCGTCCGACTTCAGCCAGGTCACGGGAGTTCGAGCGGTCCGGGAGTTCGAGCCCCGCGTCGGGCTCCGGGCTGACGGCTCAGAGCCTGGAGCCTGTTTCCGATGCTGTGTCTCCCTCTCTCTCTGCCCCTCCCCCGTTCATGCTCTGTCTCTCTCTGTCCCAAAAATAAATATACGTTGAAAAAAAAATTTTTTTAAAAAAAAAGAAAGGAAAAGGGAAAGGCCCTTCTTAAGGTTCTAATTTTACCAGAATTTGCCAAAGCCTACCAGGGGAAAAAAATATCCCAGAAACGCTTAACTGAAACTCTGGGCCCCCAAGGTGAAATATTTGAAGAGCAAAACCCCTCAAATTTAAGGGTAATCCATACCGGTTGAGTCAATCCAGTTTAAAAATGTCTTGACTGGGAAAGCGATTTCTGGACAAGCGTGTGAGGCCCTGGTTTTGCAGCTGACGGTGACTTCCGAGAATCATCCCGAAGTACGTATGAGCCCTGGAGGGCTGCCCCCGAGAACTCCATCTGATGAGGAAGCAACCCCAAACGACACAGGGACAGGGCTACGCGGCAGGACATGTGCTCATTTTCATCCAGGGCTCTGCGGTCTGTGAGGACCACACTGCGTCCTGCTAACACAGGAGACGCTTCTTTCCGGGGAACGATCTCCGATGTGCCAAAGGGGCTACGTTCATCAACTCAGTTATTGCACATTTATCGAGTGCCGCCTGTGTGCCAGACATCGTTCTAAGTGCTGCGGACCCAGCAAACCAGACAGACGGGGACCCCTGGCCCGAGTTCCAGCAGTGAGACACGGACCATATACAGGTAAATTCCGTCATATGAGAGGGAGGTAAGTGCTAGGAAGAGAAATCAAGCAAGGAAAGGCTGCAAGGTGAGCCAGGGTTGAAGTTACTGTCTCTGGGCTCCGAGCCCGCCCCACCAGGCTCAGCTTTGGGGGTTCGGTTGCTCTGCGGCACGGCGGCCTCTGGGTGGCCAGTAGGGGTGGGAAAGGGCACCTGCAGGCGGGGAGGGGACGAGAGAGGGCACCCGCAGGTGTGCGACTCGCGGAAGCCACGCCCAGCACCCAGCCTTCCCGCAGCACCTGGAGGCTGTTTGCAGCTTCTCAACACCTGGAGAGCTGGCCGACCCCCCCACCCCACCCCACCCCTGCCCTCCCCGCACTGATTGCAGCCCCAGCAAGCAGCACCTGGTCCTCAGGGGGATCTGGGGGCCAGGCCCAGGGCACCCTCCTCCAGCTCAGAGGCCCCCACACCAGTGAGGGTCACCCCCTTCTTAGAGCTTCTGAGGGTTAATAATTCCAGCCGCCCGCTTTGTGTCCTCGGTCCAAGTGTGGAAATGCTTCCTGCGGTGACCACCTCTGTGATGCCTGACTGTTCTTTGCTTTTGCTTTTTTCGGTTACTGAGTTAGTACTTTATACCTAGTTAACAGTTTTATTCTTTCCGCTAAAGTTTGGGACTGGACCCTGACGGGTGCACCGGGCTCTGGCACCCCGTGGCCTCTCCTGTACGACTCGAAATCCACACCGCTCAGAGGAGAGACACCGCGGGCTCTCACCAAGTCCTGGATTTAAAACAGAATTTTAGGGGCTCCTGGGTGGCTCAGTCGGTTAAGCATCCAACTTCAGCTGTGAGGTCATGATCCCACAGTTCGTGGGTCCAACCCCACGTTGGGCTCTATGCTAACAGCTCAGAGCCTGGAGTCTGCTTCAGATTCTGTGTCTTCCTCTCTCAAGCTGCACCCCCACCCCTGCTCACACTGTCTCTCTCTCAAAAATAAACATTAAAAAATTTTTTTAAAGAAGTGATAAAATAGAACTTTAGTTATGTGTTAGTCCTACACTGCTGTATAACAAAGTACCCCCAAACTTAGTAGCTTAAGACAACAAATGTGTAGGACCTTGCACAGTTTCTGAGGGTGAGGAATCAGGAATGGCTTACTTGGGTGGCTCTGACTCAAAGTTTCTCACCTCAAGGCTTGCCCAGGTTGGGGAATCAGCTTTGGACTCGCTCACGTGGTTGCTGCTGGCCTCTGTTCCTCACCAGCTGTTGGCCGAAGGTCTTAAGTTCCTTGACACATGGGCTTCTCCAGAGGGGTGCTCACAACATGTCAGCCAGCTTCCCCCAGAGTGAGACAGAGAGAGAGTGTCCAGGGCAAAAGCTCAGAAGTGACATAGCACCACGGTGGGTCATTCAGACCAACCCTGGTACAATGGGAGGGACCACAAGGGCGTGGGGTGTGGGGTGTGGGCACCAGGAGTGGGCGATTACTGAGGCCATCTTGGAAGTTGGCGACACAAGCTCTTTTCATTAGACACCTTGGGCTTTGGGGTGGGGCGGGATCAGAGCCAGCCTGCGTGTCCCGAGTCCTGTGCTGCCGGTGCAAATCAAGAGACTTCAAAACCTGAGCAGAAGCTATAATCCTCCGTAGGTCCTACAAGTGGGAAATGGCTAACTCCTTACCGCAGGCACCATTTTAGAAGCTCTTTGGAAGCATTTGGTGGAAATGGCAGGGATAATTTTGGCTGTGTGACTCCTCCAGGCATATCTTGCTTTGTCACTAAAACTCTCAATTTAGGAATTATGCTGGCATTTTCTCCAGCTGCTGAGATGTCTAGATGTCAATGGTTTATATGTGTCTTTCTTAGTTATAGCCAATATATTTCAAACTTATTAACCAGACCGCACTTAACTTGGCTTCTTAGCCAAAGGAAAAAAAAAAAGCATATTAAGTAACCACACATCATAGAACATCATCCCTCGTTAGATCGTTTCCCTTTTCCCAACTATCACTCCCAGCTGATTGAACACCCAGTCCGAAATAGAACCTTGGGCCAACGCGGTAAATAATATCTCCACTTCCACGATGGCAGAGAGAATTTTGGCATATCTGAAAGATTCGGTAACTAGATCGAAAACCATACTGCTAAATCGTTTTGGACTTGAAATGATTATTCTAACAACACACGGAATGGCGAGGTGTCATCGCCGAGGATAAAATTGAGAAGCACTTCCCCCACCCGGCTATACTACGGACGCAGCTTGTCTAGGAGGAAATATTTTAATTACCGGAAACACACACAATGGATAGCGTTCTCCAGTCCCATCATAGAAAGTGACACCCTTGAAGTAGTTAAGCAGAGAAAGAGATCAAAGTTCTGGAAGTGTTGAAAGCGGCTCTTGGGCCATTTCCACCCATTTATACATAGGAAGGTGGTAGTTCTGATGTGGCATCTACACAGATAAAGATAGGCGACTTGAATCCTAAATGTTATGTTGATATGCAATCTGAAAATAGTATATATATTGAAGATTTTTTATACACTTCCACATTTTCAGTGTAAGGCCTTTACATTCTTAGTTATAGGCAAGGGCCCAAGTTTTCTGAGATTCCATAGCCAAATCATCAGTGAAATAGAAGGAAGGAAAAAAAAAAAACACACAAACCTCTTGCTGGAAGCCATATGCAAGAGAAAGATGGTGACAGTGTCTGAAAAGAAAGCCATTTCTATTTTTTACATCTTTTTTTCACTATAGTGAGGGTGTAAATTTTAACTGACATGTTCCAACCAAGTGAAAATCATTCCGGGGGGACAAATGGACGTGATCCCACACGGAAAGTACGCTGAAGGCTTCAATGTTGAAGGAGAATATCCACTTGACTTCAAATAGTTTCACCCAAGACAGGTTCCGGCCCCACGCCACCCTCACGGGAGCCTCGAGGAACACAGAGCTGAGGTCGAGGCCGCGGAAGAGCGGCAGGAGGCGGGGTTCACCCGGTGCTTCCACTCCCCGGGAGGTACAGGCGGGTCCCTGCACTAAGTGGCCATCAGCGTCACCAGAAGCGAAGCGACGGATCCATTCAGCTCCAGCACGCGATCTAGAATCCTCCCGCCCTGGAGGAAGATCAGTTCCTTAAAATCAGGCTACGATGCACCCAGCAGAGTTGTTCTTCCGTCCGTCTTCTGCCATGATGGTGTCGTAGGACAGTATTTGTCTTCCTGGTCCCCATAGTGATCTGTGTGGCACTTTGTGTGTTCTGCGAATGGCTGCAAAAATATTCTGGTCCCACGTGCTCTTCTAGAATCTTGCCACTCCAGCGACAAGGGGTGGGGGGTCCATCTTCTGCCCTTGAACCTGGGCTGGAGTTTGTGAACGCAAAAGAAGAGAAGCTCTGTGAATCGCAAGGCTCATTCACGGCTCGTTCACGGAAGGTCATACAACTCCGGCCTGGTTCTCTCTCTCTGTCTCTGTCTCTGTCTCTCTCTCCCGTCCTCTCTCAGTCTCAGGACATTCACCCTTGGAACGTACCTGCCATTTTGTGAAGAAGCCCAAGCAGCGGAGAGAGACCAGGTGTAGGTATTGCCATCCTGGTAGTGACTGCCATCCCAGCTGACACGACATCTGTCACCCACCAGACATGTGAGTGAGAAACCCTGTGAGATGCCTCCAGACCCCGCCACCATCTGACCACAACTGCATGCAAGACCCTCAGTAAGGACACCTGACTGAGCCCAGTCAACCCCGCAACTGTAAGAAGAATGTCATATATATATATATATACATACACATATATGATATAACATAGAAATACTGTTTGTGGCATTCAGTTTGGGGTGATTTCCTACTTAGCAATTGGTAACCTGCACATGGGCTGACAAGGTAAGACATCACACTGTTTAAGAATTATAAGCTTTGGGGGCACCTGGGTGGTTCAGTCAGGCATCCGACTCTTGATTTCAGCTCAGGTCATGATCTCGCGGTTCGTGGGTTCGAGCCCCACGTCGGGCTGTTTTAAAGAAAATAAACTTCAAAAAATCTCCTTCAAGGACTTTGAAAAATCATATATCTGCCCACATTTTTTTAAGTTGGCATCTAAAATTTTTGTTATTGTGTTCAAATGGCTGTAAAATAAAATTTCACACGAAATTATTTCATTATTCTCTTAAGTACATCCATCCACTGGAATATCAACCCGGTTTGACAGCCATGATCACACGTGTTTAAATACAAGACAAGATCTTCTTCAGGAGTCAAAATTCTCGCATTGTTTCTTTTTCTCCTTGGACTAGTGTCTCTATTCCACTTCCCCCCAAAGTTTTATCCTAATATACGTTTGCATTTGAAAATCATTTCTCACCCTATTATGCCTTCCTGCAAAAAGAATGTATGTATGCACTTACATATTGCAATTCTAAGGGTTTTTGTTTCCAGTTATTACAAAAACATTCCTCAATGCTTAAAAATCTTTATAAACATTAAGATAATATTTTACAGAAAATATATCTCTAAACACGATGGATAAAACCAGTTTTCAGTTATTTTAAGTCTCCACAGATGAATATTACTATTGTATAGAACGAGCCAGAGTTCAACATGAATTTTAATCCCTGTTTGTATTTGTATAGATTTAAGTGCCAAGAAACCTCACTCACATAAATAAGTAGATAGAATTGGAAGCGGTTTTGATAGAGCAATGTCACTGATTCTTTCAACCTCTTCCAAGTTCAATGCTAGGAATTGCATAGCAATTCACTCTCAAACTTTATTTTTAGTATTCTATACCATGACAACCCGGATACATCTAGCTTCCATTTTATTGGTAGCAAAGAATTGGAAATCACTTGGCTTGAACATTTCCCAGGAAAATATTCTGGAGATTGAAAGGAGGAGGGGAGGGCTTTCAATGGTGACGGGAAGACGGTCAGCCAGCCTTCTGCTTTGCATCCACTTTCAACCTCCACCTCTAGGGGGCGACCCTGGGCTTTGAGGACTTGGGAGCGCCTTTTACCCTCCCCTTCCGTCGCCCCCCCCCCCCCCCCCCCCCCCCCCCCCACCAGCTCTCTTCTCTGGGATACAGCTTGTCTCTCTGCTTTCGAGACTTCAGTATGTGTTGAATTCACTCACTGCGTCACCCCCCCTTCCTGGGCTCCTGTCCTCGCAGGCTGACATGTCAGGATACAGAGGAGGAAAGAGCTGCCTGTGATCATTCTGTTCTTACCTGGTATCGAAGGACTAGACTCACCCAAACAAATGTCTTCTGCTCTGAAGACGAGCCTTGGGTGGAAATCATTTCCACAGGAACAGCATAATTTTTTGAATAGGCTCAGTGACAGATTTGCTTTATTGAAATTTCCAAAAGTCATTTGCAGGAAAGGCCTCAATTAAGCAAGGCTCTTTATGGGATGTTCTATAGGGTACTGTCCTGCACCCTCCTCGAGGGAAAAAGAGTTTGGGGCAGAATATAGTTGGAAGAGATTGCACACCATTCCCTCTTCCGGAAGTTTCCAAATATACGTTGCAAGTTTTAATAAATTATGGAACAAAGGAACCTATTTGATTGGATTTTCAAAACGCATCAGACCACAAATCCAGTTTTTTGTGTGATACTCGCTAATACCCTCACATAACCAGCCTTCCACAAACATCCAGGGAAAGGCTAAAGTCAGAGAAATTTGGTGACTGGGTCCTGCCTGTAGTGAAGTCAACAGATCGTGTTCAACTCTCCGCTTTGTGAAGCATCCCGCCGACCCTCAGTGTGTGTGTGTGTGTGTGTGTGTGTGTGTGTCGGGATGGATGGACTGTTGACCTCGGGTTTGAACCATCCCACGGATGGCAGAGAGACAAAGCAACGTGCTCTTTCTTTGCGATTTGACATGTGTACTTCGGGGGGATATCGGGAATGTTGTAATTTTCCAGTGCAAACTTTGACATTTTGTTTCTGGGTCATGGAGAAAACACCATCTCTCATCACCAATTACTGTTTTCCTCAAATCCATGCTATTTTTGTCCCGTTTCCTTTGAAAGACCAGAACAAATGCTAAGCCCTTGCTTTCTCCTGTCATTCAAATGCATGGCACAGATTTTTTTAAAAGTCTTACCTTGTGTTCAAGTTGTCCTTCAGAACATGTGAGTTACTCTCAGAAGTTAACTCCTCTCCCAGCACGTGTCCCCCGGGCTAGAATCACAGCCCTTACCTCTATCGTGACCATGTCACGGACTGTTCACTTGGGTGGTCATTGACATCATCTATACCTGGCTTAATTTTCAGGGTCACACTCTCGCTTTTGATGTCATTTATGCCCAATCAGATCTCTTTTTATGTATTTATATTTTACATGAAAAACTGACTTCACACGTTCGTTGGTTTTCTTCACTCCAACTAATAGCCCCTTCTTTTTAGGCCAATGCATTGTAATGAATTCCTCTATGTGTTAAGCCCACTAGAACAAGATTAGTTTAGACAATGTTGAGAGTAATGCTGCTGCAAGTCAAAACAAGTCCCGACGCGCTGGAATACATGCCGAGTCTGATTTTTTAATCTACAAAGTAACGGTGTTAGACTTAAATCTTTTCAGGTCTCTTTGGAGAGCTTTATGCTTCTGTATGTGGCTAAGCTCAGCACTCATCTGAGTCATCTGTCATTCATTAAATTTATCAAAAATTTTTGAGATTCAATCATTTTTCCATTTATTGCAGCTCCTTCAGTAATAAACTCTGTTAACTTGCTAAACGCCAAGTTGCGAGCTTGACGCTTGTCCCAGCGCCGGGCCTACGGTCGTGGCCGCATGCACGATGGCACAAATGAACATGCCCTTGGGTTGTGAAAAGTGTCTAAGCTTCAAGGGAAACCCCAGACAATTGCACTTCAGTAGAAGATATTGTGTCGAGAAGGTAGGGCATTTTGGCACGTGAGGAAGAAAAGAGGAGGCACCTGAACATGGGACGAAGAGAGAGAGAGGACAAACCCACAAAAATAAGGACCGTCTGTGAATTTAGTTTCGTGAAGATCTTTGCGATACTCAGGAAAACCCAGGAAAGCGGCCAACTCTTAGCTTACAGACTGATTTGCACAGGAGTAGCGCGGGGCTGTATTTTGAAGGGCCTTGAGCGTTCCTGGAAGCTCACCGGAACCGGATGTTTGGCGCGGCGGGAGAGGCATCGCCACTGTTGGGCAGGAAACGATGAACTCTGTGTTTTCTTTCGGAGGCTCCGTTGGTACTTGTGTGCAGACTGTAATGACGAAGGGAAGGTGCGGGAAGCAGGGGATGGTGGGGGCTAGAGTCAAGGTGAAGGGACCCTAAAGGGACAGTCTGGAGAGCCACTACAGAGAACAGCTAAGAGCTTGGTGGCGGATGGGGTGAGGGAGTGGGAGAGACAGGAGGCAAAGATAACTCAATTTCTGAGCCCGAGTAAGGGGATAATGATGGCACCAATGACAAGGAGGAAAACACGGCAGGGAGAGTTGGTTTGGGGGACAGTTCCGAGTTCTGTGTTAGCCCGCCCGCACGGGAGGGGACCGCCCACATGTGGGTGCACTGTTCCTCTGACGCTGGGGGACGTGGAGGTCTGGCATTGCGGGGCTTGTGGGGCACACACACGTTCTCCCTCTCCCGGTCACACCTATCACAAGGACAACGACTTGGCTCACAGCTATTTTCCCCTTGCATTATTCCAAGAGGAAAGGTCCCAGTGTTGGTCTGTTTCCAAACAGCAGGTTCTTGTGCTGTCACTCACTGTCATTTGCTCTCAGCTCCTGATATCCTCGTTAAGATTTCCTGATCGTCACTAGTCTAGACATAGACTTACCCCGGGGAGGTTTAGAGATATAATAAACCTAGAAGAGTCTTTTCTGTTTGCAGTAATTTCTGATTACAAAGATACATGTGTTTTTTTTTAATAACTCAAACACAGAAATTTGCACATAAAAAGCCCAGACTCTTGCATGTGAATAGCAGGAGACGTGTAAAACGCATTTGCACAAACACTGCAATAAAAACTGGAAACAATCCAATATCCAATAAGATAATTAGGTAAGTTATAAGTATTTATGTAATAGAATACTGTTCTTTAACCACAATTAGTGAATTATAACTATGGACAGCAGTAGGGATAAACCCCACGGTGTTCAATGAAGAAAGCGAGTCAAGGGTAAATACCAATGAGGATTTTATTAATAGGAGATCAAAATAGTCATACATAAGCAAGTCACATACATAAATACTATGCGTGATTTTATGTCTTTAAAAAAATTTTTTTAACATTTATTTATTTTGGAGAGACAGAGCACGAGTAGGGGAGGGGCAGAGAGAGAGAGGGAGCCGCAGAAGCCAAAGCAGGCTCTGGGCTGTCAGCACAGAGCCCGACGCGGGGCTCGAACCCACAGACTGAGAGATCGAGACCTGAGCTGAAGTCGGACACTTAACCGACTGAGCCACCCAGGCGCCCCTGCATGATTTTAGTTCTGTGAGATCCAAAGCAGGTAATATTGTCCCACGAGACATATGTAAGTGGTAAAGCGAGGAGAGGATACTTCAAGCAAAGGAATAGTACTTTTGGGGTACTTCCAGAAGAGACACACAAAAAACTTCAAAGATATTGGCAGTTTCTATTTCTTAGAAATTGTGGTTACATTGATGTTTGCTTTATTTATAATGAGAAACATATATATGTGATCTTTGACCCAGGTTCCTGACAGAGATTGTAAGTCCCCCGGAATTTCCCGGGGGAGAGGAGCATCTCGTGCTAATGAGGTGACTTTCCGTAGGCTCCCGGATGGCTTCCGAATGGGGCTGGTCACCAGAAAGACCAAGCCATGATTAGAAGCAGGGAACTTTCAGCCCCATCCCCCAGCCTCCTGGGAGGCACGAGGGGTTGGAGATCTACTTCTGGAAGATACATTGGCTGCTTTGAAGCCGGAATAGTGCCTACAGGTCCCGGAGGAAAGATCACCTTGTTTCCAACAATGAGGGGCCAGCTGCAGGAGGGATCCTGATGGGTGAGCGGGTCCAGACTGAGCCATTTTCCTGACCTAATGGTAAAGCCAAGTCTGGCTGCAGCCCACACCCCTGGGACCACGCTTCTTCCCCCCGGGGGTGGCAGGTAAACCCATTAGCCCGGACAGAAAGGCTGACCTTCCGTTGCAGGTGCAGAGGCGTGGTAGCTCCCCTAGCAGCAGAGAAAGCACCAGCATTTCCAGCACACAGGAAGTCGGTAGGACCTGAGTGGCAGGAAGCTGGGAGCTTCTACTCGTGGTGAACGCTGGTTAGCACTTAAGGGGGCTAACGACAAAAAGTGGGCTCCGTTAGCCAGAAGACGATCCAGCGGAAGATTTCACGAACGGAACGCGTCCCCTCAAGACCCATATGATGGGATTTGTGCCCTCTTAAAAGTCACGAGAGGTCATTTCCTCCCGACTCTCTACCATAAGAGGATACAAAGCGCAGTCAGCATCTGCAGGCCGGAAGAGGGCTCTACCAGAACCTGACCAGGCTGGCACCGTGACCTTGGACTTCAGCCTCAGAACGGACATACAAATTTCTGTTGTTTGTAAGCCACCCAGTCTTTGGAGCTTGGGGATAGCAGCTGAGCTAAGACAGAGATAAACGAAGCTGAAAGTGAATGCAAGCAAGCCATTCTGCGCTTACAGACATGCTTGTAATGATACAAATAGTGCACGCTGGTTGTTCATGCTAAACGGACAGCGTTCAGCTCAGGAGATCCCGTCAGTGAGGGCGGTGTGGCCAGATGGGGGATGCGTGCTGAGTCACTCGAGGGTCGCAAGGTCCGGGGTGGACTGCAGATCTGGAGCACGTGACTGCCTAGCACCCAGGCTGCCGTGGTTCCGGGAACGGTAGGGAGGAAGGACCCAGAGCTTCTGTGGAAAACCAGGGGTTCGTTCAGCTGAGCGTGAAGACCCAGACACGTTTACTCCTCTCCACTACCGTTTTCTACGACGAGGGAGTATGGACGACGGAAACATCACAGACCCACGCGGGGCACAGTGATGGGCACTGGGGGAAGAGAAGCAGGCAGTGTGGTGTGTGACGGGAAAATCACCAGATGTGTCAGAAAAGCAGGGTTGGTGTTTTCTGTTTACTTGCTGGGTGACCCTGGGGGTGGGTCTCAAACCCCCAAATCTTCAGTTTTCTCAAAAACAAAGATAGGGGCGCCTGGGTGGCTCAGTCGGTTAAGCGGCCGACTTCGGCTCGGGTCATGATCTCGCGGTCCGGGAGTTCGAGCCCCGCATCGGGCTCTGTGCTGACAGCTCAGAGCCTGGAGCCTGTTTCGGATTCTGTGTCTCTCTCTCTCTCTCTCTCCCTGACCCTCCCCCGTTCATGCTCTGTCTCTCTCTGTCTCAAAAATAAATAAACGTTAAAAAAATAATTAAAAAAAAACAGAAGATAATAATAATAATGCCAGTGTTTTAAGGAAGGAACTGTTATAAAAATATAATGCACATAAGTTTATGTAAAAGTGATAACTTCCTGCATTTCAGTCTCCATGTTTGTAAACTAGGGATAATAATAGTATCTAGTCCATCAGCAGGTTAGAACTTAAGGAATTGGCCCACGGGAAGTACTTTTAACAGTATCTGGCTCAAGGAAGCGCTCAAATTACTAGGCAGACAGTTATCCACAACTAGAGTGTCACCTGACCACCACCTCAAACCACTGCCCGCCCGACATTACCGGCGTGTCTGTTGGTTTCTTGCCTCGTCTCATGACTCATTGATATCATGAAGCACAAAGAGCCCAGCATTGCCTATTTTCCTTTCTTCTCTTCTTAGGAGGCGCCTGGGTGGCTCAGCAGGTTAAGCATCCGACTTCAGTGGAGGTCATGATCTTATGGTTTATGAATCTGAGCCCTGCGTCAGCCCTGGGATTCTCTCTCTCCATCTCTCCACCCCTCCCCGCGTGTACCCTCTTTCTCAAAAATAATTAATTAAAAAAAAAAAAAAAAAAAAAGGAGGCAGTGACCAGAATCATTAAAAAACTCCACTGCATGGGGCGCCTGGGTGGCGCCGTCGGTTAAGCGTCCGACTTCAGCCAGGTCACGATCTCGCGGTCCGTGGGTTCGAGCCCCGCGTCGGGCTCTGGGCTGACGGCTCGGAGCCTGGAGCCTGTTTCCGATTCTGTGTCTCCCTCTCTCTCTGCCCCTCCCCCGTTCATGCTGTGTCTCTCTCTGTCCCAAAAATAAATAAATGTTGAAAAAAAAAAAAAAACTCTACTGCAGTAATAATGATTTTTAAGTAGATATATGTTACTTATCTATTAACATTTATTAAGCATTAATTCTGTTCAATAATAGGATATAAAGAAAAATACATATTGCAGTATTTAGGATATAATCTAATACAGAACACTGACAGTAGACATACAGAAGAGCAAGTGTAAGAAAGCCAAATAACAATAAGACTGCAAAGAAAATGAATCATTTTCAACGTTATGTGCAAACTTTAATGTGGTGGTCTAATCCATCAATAATACTGGAATAAAAGATGTTTTTAAGTCAATAAATTTTTAACCAAAACTCCGACATTGTTCCAAAATCATTAGCAGGAACAAAGGTGTTTGATGTTAAAATTTTTTTTCTCTATAAATGTTATTTACAGGACTATAGACTATTTTTAGATCTCCATCTTTCTAAAACAAAACAGAGAGACCCCAAACCCTATTTTAAAAACAAATAGACAATGATGATGGTGCAGCAAATAAAGCTAAAATTAAGATCTCTCTTGAAAAATGTAAGAATTGACCCATCCCGAACCAGCTAAAGAACAATAAAAGAAATGTAGCATGAAGAATGGGCATTCTAGAACCACCTTGCCGGGGCTTGGAACCTGACCCCATCACTTCACTGCTATGTGACCTTCGTCTCTCTGTCACTCAGTTTCTCATTTGCAAATTGAGGATAATAGTAATTACTTTATGAAGTCGTTGTGAGGATGAAATCAGTTCATACGTATAAGCCTCTTAGAACATTGTCAGGCGCATAATGTGTGTTCAATAACTGTAAGTTATTTTATTATAATAAATGCATAACAATACTTTAAGTATCCAAAATGAATACAGGATGAGCAATGACTGATAACACAAATATTCAACATAAAATGGTGACTTTCGGACGTCGGTGACATACAAATCATCACCAGCTCATTGCTATTGCTTAAAGTGCAATTCAACATGACCGTGCCATACATTAAAATAATATCATGTTTTATCAACCAAACAAGACCTCATCAACTGGAGGAGGTGTCGTTACCTTAGGAAATGTTAAGGAGCGATGCTGCCATTGATGCTGTTGGTTGTGAAGATGTTTCAGAAAGGTCACACCGTGAAAAAAAATGCATCTTAGAATCGATGAAATACTGATGGGAAAAAACTGGAAAGTGGTCAAGAGAGTTAGACTACAGAAGAGTTTAAGAACAAAATTATGGGCCTAAAGTCTAATGTTCCACTGACTTCTAAGGGTGGGAGCTCTGTTTCCCCAATTAGGAGTGGTCGCTAACAGGGGTCTAGCTTCTTGCAACTACCAGGCCCCACCCCGGGGGGCGGGAACCTTCCAGCACCACATCCTTCCACATCTCAAATACAAGGAAAAGCAGCCAGGGGGTGCTGTTGGCTCTGTGCCAGGAGGAAGAAAGTTCAAAGAATCCATAGCAACAGAAAGTTGGGCAGATCTGGATGATCTGGGAGTCTTTGGATAGAAAAGAATTCTAGGGAAGGTGAAACATTATTCTTTTCCCATTTGTAACCTTGCTTAATTCTCCCTGCAATTTGCTCCACGTTAGAAATCTGTTAAATTTATTGGATGCACAGAAAGAACTGGCTAACTGAAAACCAACCTCCCCTAAAATCCTTCTAGGTGAGGTGTTATAATTTTAACAGACTTCTCTACCAGAAGGAAAACCACATACAAAGTAAATTTTAAAAGAGATGTCAACAAAAAGAACTAACTGCTGTTAACGTTGAAAACAAGATGAGTCACAGTATTTAATCTGCCACAGATAATCCACATCAAGTACCGAAGTAGAAAAGACTCCCACGTGCTCGCCAAAATGTTGGCTCTTTGTGCAGAGCAGAAACAGTTCACCTAACTCCCAGCCTCCCTTGTGGCTGAGTGCTACCACATGACTTAGGAAGGCCAACGGAAGTGCATCTACATCACCTCCTGGCCTGGATGGAGCTCACTGCTGGTGTGCGGTCCTCCTCCCTCTCTGCTCTCGTGTGTCCAAGGAACGTGGGAGATGGACAGAGGACTCTGAAGCCTTGGAACCTGGTGACGCCACAGATGAAGGGGCGTGAGTCTCCGAGGCTCTATGCCAACTTAGATGACAGTGAACTGTCACAGGAGTAAGAAGAAATAAACCTCAACGGTATTGAGTCCAGGAGATTTGGGGGTTGTTATAGCGGTTAGCCTACTTTCCTGAAGAAATCTTCAAACACATGATGGCCGGCTCGTGTATAAAGTATTCAGGATAGGATCCCAGAATAACATGCTCATTGTTGGTCACACTTAGGCCCCCCGAGACAGAGACACGGACGGCAGAGAGCGATGACGGGTGGCCAGGGAACACAGTAAAGAATCCTCCCGAAAGAAAGGCTGGAAGACCAAGCTGTAGTGGGTAAGCCCACATACCAGAGTCTCTGAGATGGCTCTCAGAGCAAGGTCCTCATTATAATGATGTGGTCCCACGGGGCTCAGAGAAAACACGTGCGTGCTAAGTTACACCTGAAAATATTTCCAACGTCCTAAAGTAAAATGTAGAATGAAGCATTTTAATCTGACTCCACAATGATGTTAATTTATACGATGGGCATCTCCACCAAGGGCTAAACAAAGGGCTTGAGAGGATTCAAAATACATCCACATGGAACTGCAGCCTAGCACCGTAAAGGGGTGGCGCTTATCAATATGGGCTGTGGAGATCCTTCCCTGGGAGTCTTTAACAGAGCCTGGTGAAAATGTCCTGGCAGACTCCCAGAGTCACAAACAGAAAAGCTTAGGGGCCAGACGGGTCGCGGGCGGCATAAAGGGAGGGGAGAGTGGGTGGGGTCTGCAAGGACCGCAGCACAAGCCGCAGCATAAAAGCATTCCAATTCAGGTTTTTAATTATTTTTTTATGTTTATTTATTGGGGGGGGGGGGAGGGGCGGAGAGAGGGAGACAGAGGATCCGAAGCAGGCTCTGTGCTGACAGCACAGAGCCCGACGCGGGGCTCAAACTCACGAACCGTAAGATCATGACCTGAGCCGAAAGTCGGACACTTAACCAACTAAGCCACCCAGGCGCCCCCCAATTCAGTATTTTTAAGACAGTGTAGGATGTGTGGGCACTCTCCCAGTTTACGGTAGACTTTATTCACTCACGTCACAAGTGCTGACTGAATGTCCGCTGGCTGTCTGAAATCCAAGGTTTGGTCTAAAAGGTAATGAGGGTCTTTCCCGATCTGCTGCTCTAAGGAACGCTTTTTGGTAAAATAGGATGAATATAGAACAATGTAAACACAACGGCAACAACAACAAAAACGACTTAAGACAAAAAAAAAAAAGAGTGAAAAGAACTCAGGTAAAAAGTAGAGGAAGAGAAACACAAAGAACTCAAAAAGAAAATAATTTTTTTAAAAAACACAAAGAGTTTAATATGCATTAACCGTAACAATATGCTGCGTGTGAATTCTCAGAAGCATAGCTAAAAAGGTACTAGTGTCAGGAGCTATAATTTTGAAAATAACAATCTAACTTTTACTAGCTACTTGACCAAGAAGATGCTACGAGACATGAAATGTTAGGTTATGTTGAATCCATTCACATGCTTTTTGCTACACGTTTGGGCTCTTATCTAAAATTGCATAAATGGAACACTTCATTGAAACGACTTCAAATTTTACAACTGCTAGCCACAAAGAAAACTGGTGGAGGTGAGCCAGTCTCTCTTCTCCAGCGAGCGGGTAGCAGGATTACTGAGTGGTAATCGGTAGCGTCTTCGTTACCCCTTATGTTTGGAGAGGAGCCGACAGTGAGAAGCTACCCGAATTGCCACGAGATAAGGTCTACGGGCAGGACACTTAAGATCTAGAGCCCCTGTTGCCTTGAAAGAAAACAAGGTAAATCAGTACAAATTCCATGTTAGGATTAGAAAACGATAGTGGGAAATCGAGGCGATCTTACTTACTTCTAACAGGTTCTTGATTTGAATATGGAGCATACAGTGCCATATTCTTTTTTAAAAGTAAATTTTCATTTATTCCAGTTTCAATTATTCAGTTGAAGTATTATTTCATGTTTTGTTAAATCTCGGCAAAACTGAGAAAGGACTCCTGGTGTCTATCGCTAGCGTAAAGGGCACTACAAAAACTAGATTTAGCCTCCGAAAATGCAGGACCTAAGTGTGTTCTTGGTAAACAAATGACGGCTGATCATACTCCACAGGCACATTAAGAACAGTTTGTGTGCTTTAAAGCAATCCACTGCCTTTAGCGTACAATATTATGTAATTCATGTTTTTTCCAACTTTTGTCTTCACTCCAGTGAGATCAAATCATTGACATTTTTACTGACTTCTGACACAAGTCTGGAAATAATCTCCTCCCTCTCCATGCACCCTTTTATTCTTATAAGTTCTTTGTTTTCTTAATGCCTCACTGTAACTGGAAATTCAGGATGGAGCTAATCATATAAGCCACCCAAGTTCCATTCAGGAAGTCCTCTCCACCCAAGTGAGACTAGGGCCGTGTTAATGAGCTCTTTCGGCCACCACGTGAACCTGGACACATCACACTCGTGATGGTGTAAACCAAGGCTGTGCTTTACTAGGAGTTTTACTTTTAAAAGCTCTGGCCTCGTAGGGGACAACAGATGCTTTCCAGCGATGGCTTTAAATGTGTCTTACTTAACCCAGTTTCTTAAAGCAGGAAGAATATAAATTCTCTAACTGGTGAGAATTGTTTGCAACTGCTGGCTTAAAACTAGTTGAATTTGAAAACTAATTTTTTACATACCTTAGTTTAAATTGGATCCTCTGAAGATGTATCTATCTCAAGGGCAGCGTTTTCTTCCTAGACATGAAAGGGTTTAAAATCATGTAAGATTTTAGCTTCTCTTTCTAGTTAATCAGTCTCAACCAAGGATTCTCAACCTTTCTGAAGTGATGAACCATTAAAAGATCATCCAGTGTGGGCTCACTGTTATATATAAATTTCTACATTTCAATTAATTTGCACAATGATGGCCTATGCTTGAAACTATGGGGTAGGGAAATGTAGGGGGCACCACAACCTGGAAATTAAAAATGCAATCATTTCAAATAGCCCACCCCAGGTTAGCCAGCCCTCAGCCCTACCCCAGGCAAGAAAGTTTCCCCGTTTCTCCCCTCCTGCCAGATGTCAGCGTACGTGTAGAAGGGCAGGTGGGAAGTAAAGGAGCAGAGATGTTCAGTCCCAAGTGTTTGCCAAAGAAGTTGATTTTATCGCACCTTCCCTTTCACCTGCTTTTCCCTCAGTGTCACTCATCCATAAAGTAAAGGGAAACAGTGCTGTCTAGTTCTCCCTTTTCTGGGTAGGTCTGTTGATTACCTCAAGAGTGAGCCAGGAATTCAGAGATTTTAAAATTGTAAGATACTTCTAAATAGGCTGAGAATTCCTGGTGTAACCAAAAACTATGAAGTCTTAAAACCTTTTAAGTTTAGTATTTTAGCCAGAAAAATAATTTCATTCAAACAATATTTCCTAATGGTTAGTATTTGTAAGAAAAAAAAATCATGTTTACAAATATATTTTACTGCAGCACTGCGACATGCAAATGATCTAAAAGAGTTCTCAAGTTGAGAATTTTAGCAAATAAATTTCTAAAATTATTTGGCTAGTCCACTAAAAGTATTGACTGCTATCTAAAACTCACATAAGTAAAAGAGAACACAAAAACAGATTTTCCTGTCAATTTTGGAAATGCTGGTTCAGTTCCAAACGCTTCAATCTCCCAGAATTTGGGAGCTGACTCTTAAACACTCAGCACTGTAAGAAGTATATTGAGAGAAAGCAATAGTTTGCTTCCATTTCCAGTCTCCTGCGGAAGGGCTATGCCCCTGCATACCACTCCACACGTCCAAGGTGAATGGTCTGCCTTCACGTTCTGCTACGTGAACAGAACTATCTGTGGCTTAAAGTGAAGGTAGAGTGGTTTATAAAATATGGTAAAACTCTAAATGATGCAGAATCGAAGGGACGAGCAAGATCAAAACACCAATTTTCTTATCATTTTCCACCCAGCTTAAAGCAGAGCTTCACATTTGTGAGAATCAGACTGAGCTGTATCTTATAAATAGATACACACACACACACACACACACACACACACACACACACACAGACACACACACAGAGACACAGACTCAAAGGAATGATGGTATGACTCAATAACCCATCTGGTTTGTCAATTTCTGTTAAGAGTATGAAAAAGAAAACTTTTCCATAATGTTCACAGAACAATGAAATTGACATCTTCCCAGGACCTGGACAACCTAGTTCTTCCAGCTACAGAAACGCACAGTACAGAGTTGTGCTACTGGGCAGCAATGCTTCAGTAAAGCACCGTTCAGGCAACAGGGACCTAGGAGCCACGCTCTCTCCAGAAGACTCGTGGGGAGCCCAGAAGGTGTCTGCCAGATGTGCGACTGCTCCATGAACCTGAACGCCTTTCACAAACTTCACACACATACGACAAAACAGACACACAAATTACTCTTTCATTTGTAATCAAAATGTGAATCATCACTGTAGTGAATAAAAATTCATGAGTCAGAATAACATGCAATTTTTTTTATTGTTTTCTAAATCTAGTGGTACACTTAACACTCTAGTAGTAACTTCACAAACAGCGTAAAGAACGTACTACAGTGATCTTAGGCTGCATTTACTCACCGGAAAAAGAACAAAATGTTGCCTCTGAAATAATTACGAATTATACAATATTGCAAACCAATAAGCACTATTAATACTAAGATGTTAACATTTCAATATATAATGTCAATAACATCCTGCCTTTTAAAAACTGGTTAAAAACATTTGTTAAAGTCATGCGAAATGAACACCTTAAGAAAATGTTAGGTTATACTTCCACATCAAGGCCATAAAACCCCCAAACAGCAACTATTTAGTGCAGTGACTGATCAGCTAAGTAATTTATTCAGTATATTAATAAAAATCTATTCAGTGAAAACCATCACAAATGCAACACTAAATTTGGGCAATGGCACACCTACGATCTATGATCTTATCTGTGACTGCGGATATACTGCCAAAATTAATTCTACATAAATAAGCTATGTCAAAACAACAACAAAAATACTCAATGCATGATGACAAGGTCCATTTCTTGTACGATACTTAAATGTGATCATTCTCTTAACCCCGCTAACAATAAATGGGAAATCTCAGCGGTTTTATCTGCTTTTTACCCTTGTCTTGTTACGTTTTTAAACTTTTTAAAGAAGTGTATCCTTTCTTCTGGTCCTCCCCCTGCTCCCCGGGATTAGCATGCTAATTTAGGAATAGATGAAGTAGATACTTAATCTACACTCTGCCTGGAGAGAAGGCAATAATTTAGTTTTACCTAATTAAATATTTCCTTGTCATCTGTCAAGTGACACCGACCTTTCTGACATAAGTATTTCCTCATTCTCTCGTTCCATGAATATTTATTAGTGCCTCTATATTACCCATGCCTCCCTGATTCTCCAGAGAAAGAATTCATGTTTCTCCCTCTCACCGCTAGGCTACGAAAAATTGGGCACACAACTGAAAAGAGTCACAGAAAAGACCAGCATGAGTCCTCAAGCAGGTGGATGGTGCTTGTAGCCAGGTCTGGGATTTGGAGGAGAGGGTCCAGGTCCTAGGGAGGTTCCTGGCCCCTCCCCGCAGGCCACTCTCCTAGCAGCTCATAAAGGTCTCGTCACTGGGGCTCCATTTTGAGCACTGTTCATCATCTTCTTATTAATTTTTAAAGCCCTTGTTAAACCATTTATCTATCATATAGAACACCGGTTCTCAATTTATAGAGCATTTACCTTTAGTCTCTGGGCTACTCCATAACCTATAAATTCTTGTCTCTTACCCTCTAAGAGCAAAAGTTGCTTCTGGTTCATCTAACGTCATGTCTTCCTTTGAACGTTTGATGAGGGGATGCTGTAGAAAAGGAGTCTCTAGCTTTCATTTTCTTTGGCAAACCACACCCTTTGTGTCTAATAAAATATTTCCGACCTATCTTTATACTTAGATCTTGTCACGAGAAATTTTATGGGGCTGTGTGCCAATGAAAGGTTCAATAACAACGGTGGGTTTTTAAGCTTCTAATTACAAAGACAGTGGAGGGTGAGTGATGAACCACCCTTTCTTACACTTTCCTCTGTGGTATAGTGTATGTTTCTTTCACCAAAGACCTTCCCATGTGTTAATTATTTGTGAGTGAAACGTAAAAAGATGACATACGTGGATGGATTCACTATAAAAACGGGTCAACTTTGTCACAGGGGTACAGTAATCCTACTCTGCTCTCGCTTGTTTTTCTTAAAGAATGCTTTCTCTTTCCTCTCCAAAGCCTGTGGTATCAGAGGAGGCCACTGCATGGAGCTCTGAAGAATCCTTGGAGAGTCTTGTGTAACTTGAACGCTGGCTTCGCTTATGCGTCATGCTTTTTAGGTTTTCATTCTGAAGAGCAGTTGGGTTGGAACTAGAACCGGGCCTCAGAATGACTTGGGAAGTCTCCCTCATTCCTTCCATTTCATCAAAACTCTGATTAGATCTGTTAGCTGGTGCACTGTTGTTGTTCAGAGTGACAGTACTGGGTGTTCGGTTCAGATTGTAGGGTTTCTGACACGCTGGCCAGTTTTCTTCAGGGCTGCTGGCTATCAAGCTACATTCGGAAGGGCTTTTCTTGTCTTCGGAACAAATGGACATCCGAGCTATGATTGGATCTTGCAGGCCACTCAAGCTGTGTGGTATTCCCCGTTTTCCACTGTGGCTGTCATCTTCAAGCTCGATGAGATTCGCCTTTTCAAGCTGGGAATCATCAGCCCCTTCATTGTGAAGAGAGTGATTGGGAGAACTTTCGCTGGATCTGACTCCTGAATCGGATGAGTCCTTTTTGTCAAGGAGAGCATCTGACAAATATTCTTTCGCTTTAATGAAGGTTCTAATCGGCTCTGCAGTGTGTTCTGGAGACTTTGATACTCTCTCTACCTTCCCTTCAACTTTTTTATCTTTATCATCTTTGAGCAATGGAGTATTATCTGATTCTTCTGTCCCAGATTCATCTTCATCACTTGGAAGTTTCTGGTAGCGCAGTCCACCTCCCTTAAGCTTCAAATCTGTCTGGAAGAGACTTGACCTTTCTGAGGACTTCTTGCCTGGGAGAAGCTTACTGCCAGACTGGTCAGATTTCTCATCTTCTTCAGTGATAGGATCCAGGGGTGAGGCATCATTGGTGGAAACCCCTGATGAAGAATAATCTATAACATCTCCCCTCTTCATTAAAAATGACTTCCTTCCATCATCTTGCTTTGGTTCACTATCCTTCCCTTTTTCTGGTTCTAGATTAGAATGAATGGAGCCCCCTGATGAGCTCTGACCCAGATAATATGTGCTATGTGGAGAAGATCTGCCACTAATTGTTGTAGAACCTGTACCCCCTTCTAACTGAGACATCTGAGCAATATATTCTCTATAGGCATCTCTATACTCGGCCTGCACCTTATCAGTAAGCTTTGAAATTTCAATACTGGAATCCTGGGAATTGAGACTCGAAAGACTTGGGGTTCTGCGAGTTTGTGACTGTGAAGACAGAAAAAAATAAATTTAAGAATTCAAGTAAGCAAAAAAAAAATAAATAAATAAATAAAAGGCATAAATATCAACTTAGGAAATATATATGTACACGCAGAATTTTTAGTGTCCTCAAAATACCAAATTCCTTTAAAAGAATTGTACATAACACAGTTTAATAAAAGCTGGGAACTTATGGATAATTTTACTGTTATTAGAAAGCTTTATATAATTTTAATAAAATTAGTTTATTATTAATCTTCTAAAGTATAATTAAAGGTTATATTAGCAAATAATCTTAGCATTTGTTTTTAGAACATCAAACTTTTAACTTTTATTTAAGGTAAAAATCACCTTCATTGATATAACATAAAAATTCCTCTTAGGGAAGACAAAGAAGATTAGGGTTAACATATATCTCAAAAACAAAATACTCAAGTCTTCAATGTATCTTAAAAAGAAACTTTCTCTGATGAGCACCGAGTGTTGTATGAAAGTGTTGAGTCACTATATTGTACACCTGTAACTAATATTACACTGAATGCTAGCTAACTGGAATTAAAAAAAAAATTTTAATAGGAAAAAAAGAATTATTTGCTAAATACCCTTGAAATTAAAAAAAAAAAAAGAACCTTTACCTAATTTGTATGACGTAAAGTTACTGCCAAATTTCAGTTAAGAAAATGTACTGTAAATGCCAAGCAATAACAATAATAATTTTAAAGGATTAAAGCATAGAGCGCAATAGAAAAGACAAACACAGGATCCAAATGAACAGAAATGGAAGCCATGAGGCCAACAGTCAGATCCCAGTAAACAGAGAAATGAGGTATTTTTAAAAGTTTGATTTCCAATGTGAAGTTTTAGGATTAGAATTGCTTTAGATCTCAGAAAAGCTAGTAAATAAGGAGTAAAGACTACAGATTAGGAAAAAGAGGAGGGAAATTGAAGACAAAGAATCAAGGAAGTCTTAGAAGGGACAAGAGCAAAGGCTGGAGCCATGAAGCAGAAACAAGGAGAGGAGTCTTCAACAGGGAGGAAATGACCCATCTCCTTGAGAAGGGCCCCTGCCGGTGGATTGAGACCATAAGGAGAGCACCCTTCTCCGCTCTCACATGCACTGTGTCCACAAGGCTTCAGGAATCCATGAGGTCTAAACAACTCCCAAAAGAACGTCCTATGATGATGCCAGCTGTCTCTCACTCTCGGTCCCACAACGGTGTCCAGCGGGCCTTCCAGAGGCTCCATGACACGTGAGGCCACAAGAGATTTAATGCAGAAGCAGATATGGGGGTCTGGTTGCCTTCTGCTGAGCCAGGCATTAAAGAGATTTGCAAAACAATCCCATTTTCACTAAAGTTTGCTTTGTTTGGGAAATATTGTCATTTCTCATGAAAATGTTATTTATGTTAACATGTAATGTGTTTATTTTTAAATAAATTCATAAATATTTCTAAAGTTTCTCCGTTTTTATTTCTAACATGGTAAATACTGACAGACACAAGTCACATAAACAAAAGCTATCCGGGGTCTTGGGTAATTCTGAAAAGTGCAAAACGACTCTGAGATTACGGCAAAGTTTGAGAGCCGCCGCATTAATGGGAAGGCCATGGGTTTCCAGGTCACAGTAGGAAATGCCAAGTATGGAAAAGCAGAGAATGAGGATCTCTTAAGGAATGCTAAAAGGAATTCCAGGGAAAAGAAAGGAAGCACTGTTGGTAGAAACACAGGGACAAAAGGGTCAAGTGTGAACACATCTTCTCATGAAAGAAGGGAATTTTTATCTCAGTCAGTACCCGGTTATAAGATGGTTTCCCAACATAAAGAAAAAGGTTCCGGTATATATTAAAAGATAACAGCAACAGCAGCAACAACAACAACAACAACAACAAAATGTGTTTACTACCAGACTAAACCAAACCCTCTTAAAAATGGCAGACCTACCAGGTACCGCTTTTCCTAAATACCACTCACTCCCTCTCAGAACGGTTTCTTGTGGTGGCTGTTTACTGCTTTTCCTCCCTGGCCTGTCCTCTCTTCTGCATCCTGCTCTGTTTTCGCCTAGTTTCTTTTTCTTATCTTCTCCTCACTCCGTCTCATGTGTCTCTCACGGTCCTCTTTATTCCTGATTCTCACCTGGCCTCTCTCGGCTAAGAACACCGGAAAGTGGAACTCACCCATGGCTCACCTCAGATGATAGAAAGAAAACGAGGATCCCTACACACTGGGCATATGTACTGAAAACCAAATTATGCTGTTCAAAGGGGTAATATGTGGCAATTTTCCAACAGAGATGTATCTTAGCCCCTGACTACTGACTTTCACATGAAAATAGCAAGCGAAGCCTGAACTCTATCGACCAGCCCAACCAAAGTAGCCCGGTTCCCATTTACTCTCTATGCTGTTACCCTAGTGCACTGTTTTAACAGTTCTTACCCGTTCCCAAAATGATCTTACTTTTCCTTTATTTTACTGACTGTCCCCTCCAGAAAAGTAGTTTCTTGAAAATAGGGAGCCCTCTGTCTTGTTCACTGAGGTACTCATTAAATATTTTCCGAATGACTACATCAACGCACCAAGATATTCTCAGTGAATTAAATATCGCCCTCCCTCTTCAGTAATGTGAAAAATGACATTTAATAAATACCTGCCAACTTAGATTACTGTGACGTGGGGCACCTTCATCTAGGCCAAGGGTATTCAGTTCCTCAAAGCTGAAGTTCAGTGTGTAGGGGGTCTGACTGGAAAGCTCAGTATGAGGCAGTTCGTTGTGGGAGGAGCGCCGAGCAGACTCGCCGTGGGGAACCGGGCCGCTGCTGTTCTCACTAAGTAAACGCGAGTCTTCGGGGACCGCTTGGTTTTCTGCACTTCTCATTTCTAGTACCTTAACGGAAGGAAAAAGAACATCAATATCCACACTGACAAATCACAGTTTAGGAGCTTTAAAAATTATTAAAAAAAAATAAAACACTATAAAGTTACTGTAATGAAAATGAAAAGGCAGACTTCTTGTGAGTTCCTAATGGATTTGAAATATATCTGCTTATCTTTCACTTCAATGACACTAAAAGAAGTAGTGGGAAAATCATCACGTGTGCATCATGCGCTAATCTGGCCATTGTGTTATTATTACTTTAGTTTAAAATTTAACTTGACTCCGATGTTATTACTACTTTAGTTCAAAATTCAGTTTATATTGTGTTAACATTTAACAAACAGAATGCAACTGTGGTGTGCCAAAGAGAAGCAGAGCCAGAGAGTAGCTGATACGGTGAAACAGATTCTAATCAGCAACTACTGCAACCGGGGAAAAGAGAGCCCAAGACAGCACTGGGCCCAATCCGGAAAGCAGTGTGGACAAGCAGTGTGGACAGTGAGGAGTGGGGTGGGGGTCGGCAGGTGGAAAATCTCTAGGAGGAAACACCAAGGTCAAGGGAATTCTGGGCAAACTAACTTGACAGGACTCTCCGAAAGGCAGGCCAGGGTGATCAGATATCATCTAGGGCGTGATGAGGAACGAGGGGTTTGATCGGGTACCAAAGGCTATCAGATAGCGCGGGTGGGAGTCCTTTCTAAACCGACGTCACGTGATCCTTGCTAACACTGGGCGATGCAGGCCTGGCAAGGACAGACACCGAGGCTGAGGCCTAGAGGCACAGAGAGCCTGGCTAGAGGCAGGTCAAAGAAAAAAGGCTTCGTCAGTGAAAGCGTGGAGAATTGGCAGGTTGCCTCTTCCCCAAATTTCCGAGTGAAATGTCCGAAAGACAAAGGTTACCACACACTGCTGTGGACATTCTGCCTACGAGAATACAGAAAAACAGCAGTTTAGGCCAGTGCTGATCAGCGCTTGCCTTATACACTACTGTAAATAATTCCATAAATATATCTTACCGTGCTTCTAAAAAGATGCCAGTCCCCAAAATTCATATTCATCTCTTTCTTCAGCTCATCAATGTTACACTGAGCTAACACACGGCCATTTATGTTTGCCTGAATGAAAACAAATGCAAGTAGAAAAACAAAGAAAATATGAGATATTCTGAAACAGTAGCGATTAAAAAGTACCTTTCCACTAGCACTAAAAAAAGTCATTACAGACTAGAAAACACTGACCTAAAAAAGGTTATTAGCCTATGTAATAATATAATACACAAGCTGACTTTGATCAATATCCACCACTCCGTATTTTTGCCAAGTGTCTTAACACGCAAGTAATACAAATCACTCTTCAGGGACCAACCCAAGACCTAACCCTCCCAACTATTTCCCAAACTACCTACACCCTGTCATGAGCAATAAACACAAGTGTTAGTTCGTCTCTTCTAATCTTGTAACATATGAATACGAACCGAAGCTTCTGGGAGGGGCAGAGTCATCTGTCCTTGTTAGTGTGTCAGTCACAGACTAAGTTCCAAGTGAGGTAAGTTCTGACAAGCTTGTTTATCAGCTATGTTAGATAACTTCAGCCATGAAGAATGTCCACCCACTAATTTCCCAATTTATTGAATTCACAAAAAATGACTGTATCACATTGGGTCTCTGTAATTCTAGTTTCCCCCAAAGAACGGATGAAATTTTCTTTATTAATAATAGGTACCTTGGCTGATTTTACAAAATACAAAGCCTGGTTTTATTAACTGTGGTAAAATTACGGACTACTTGTGTTTAAAACCAACAGAATGAGGGCGCCTGGGTGACGCAGTCACTTGAGCGTCTGACTCCTGATCGCAGCTCAGGTCATGATCTCACGGTTCGTGGGATTGAGCCCAGCATGGGGCTCTGTGCTGACAGTGCAGAGCCTGCTTGGGATCCTCTCTCCCTCTCTCTGCCCCTCCTCTGCTCACTCAAGTTAATTGTGAAGACACAAGTGCAGAGCAAGCCCATGACAGAGGTCCTGCTGCAGAAATGCAAAGCAGTTCGCAGCACTTAAAAAACCAGGGCTAAGATGGGCCTCAGAAGCCAGGGCTGTCAGTAAAGAGCTGAGTGGAAAGAAAATGCTGTCAAGATGGAAACAAAATTGCCCACGATTCAAGTTGGAGGCCTCATCCTTTCCTGATACTACCCAAGTGGCCTGGAGGAGAGAGTCAGGTTTGTACCTTGGGAAGGCAATGCTTGATGCTTTTGCAAACAGGCATCAGCACTAACTAGACCTGTAAGGAAACTGACATTATCTGAAACCTTTCCGACTAAACGCAAGTTAGGATTAGTAAAATGGTATCTCATTTTACAAGCTCATCATTCTTTACAAAACTTTTTTAGATGCCATTCTTTGAAGTAGAGGCTTGTAACTAATGTTCTACTCTACTGTAGTAAAAGAAAAAGCGTAACTTAGTGCAAATATCCACTCTAACAGGGACGCAGGCTTGTATAATATGGGAAGCCTCCCCTGAATCCCAGGCGTCACTGTCCACCTTTGCGGTGGCCGGGAGAGTAGGAAGAATAGGACATAGGAGGAATAAACTTCCTCATGCATGTGAGCCTCGCACACCAAACCTATGAGGGTTCATCAAATGGGACATATTCCTAAGTCCTATTAACACATAAAAGTGAGAACTTGGGGAAAATGAAGCAAGTGTGGTTTACTCTGATAATTATTAAGTCACAAATAATACAAAGAAAATATAACAGAAAAAGCCTTTAAATGTTCTGTGTTGCATATTGGAGACATGAGTTACTGTTTATCTAAATGTGAAGTTCCTCAGAGCTTTGTATTTCTCATCAAGGCATTTTTACTTATATTCGATCATTTAAAAAATAACATTGCGGGGAGCCTGGGTGGCTCAGCTGGTTAAGCATCTGACTTCAAATCAGGTCATGATCTCACAGTTAGTGCGTTCGAGCCCTGCGTCGGGCTCTGTGCTGACAGCTCGGAGCCTGGAGCCGGCTTCGGATTCTGTGTCTCCCTCTCTCTCTGCCCCTCCCCTGCTTGTGCTCTGTCACTCTCTCTCTCTCTCTCTCTCTCTCTTAAAAATAAACATTAAAAAAAATTAAAACAATAACACTGTAATACAGCTACTGTCTTTTATCCACCTATAAACTAAGGACCAGTAGGGCAATTTTAGGATACAAAAGAGCGAGAATCACGTTTCCATTTGGAGCTTTCCCATTGCAACAGAGAATGCATCTTTGAGCTGCTGGAACTGAAGCGTTCATTGTCCACAGAGCCCGTCCCCGCACCCTCAGTCCTGCTTTGAGTCAGCAGGTCAGTGTGCACATCACCTTTTTGATTGTTGCACAATACTGAGGCAGCATACTCTGGTCCAGCCCCTCTATTTGCTTCAGTTTCTCACATACCGCATCCACATTCATTGAATTCAGTGATACCACTGCTCCTGAGGCTGGGCCTGACCCCTAGATAAGCCATGGAAAAATACATGTGTGAATAGCATTTCATGCCAGATGCATGTAGCGCATGACAGAGAAACTCTCATGAAGTTACACTAAGAAGTACTCCAATTAATAACAAATTTTCAAACGAAGGTTAAAAACAACAAATATGTGTAGTATGGGAAAATGCCATTAGGGAACAGATTTAGCTACTGTTCTAGTTTAATGAGCGGCTTGTATTCTAGCAAATACAGCCTGATCAAAACGACTTTTCTATGAAGATAGAGCATTCCGTGAATGAAGCCTAGGCCAACTTCTCAAATGTTTACAGCCTGACCGCAGAAAAGTAGGGTACAGCCCTTAATCACAGGAAGGACAGGGGGTTAAAAAAAAGGAAAGAAAAAAAAGGAACAAAGAGGGAAAATTCAGATGACTGTATTATAAAAATACAAAAGGTAAATGTATGAAATAATTTTTTAAATGCCTATACTGAACAGCTTTAAATGTCTCTACATACTAGCTTGATAGTCTATGAGAGCTGAAGTTTTCACACCTTGACCAGATTTTATATCCAAGGAATTTAAAACTTCCCTTTAAGAATCTATTCAATAAGCACGTAAATATAAAACAGAAATATTACTTCTTAACACAGGTAAAAGTAAATACAATCCATTAAAATGTGGTTTCATTTAAAAGAAAAATCACAATAATAAATAATTCTAGTACTTACTTAGAAGAAAAACAACTTATGAATGTGGTGACGTACTAAAGAAGTGTTTGCCCTGTGGTCAATTATATATGGATCTCCTCAATTATAGGTGTGGACACTGAGGTCTAAACAGGTTAAGTTTTGACTTCAAAGTCACAGAACAAATAGCTAGTTAGTAGCAGATTTGTACCAGAACCCTAACTTATCAGGTCTTACAACTTCCTATTTCCCTTGTTCCAACGGACTATTTTTGAAGAATTTAAAGAAACTAGGGGGCACCTGGGTGGCTCAGTCGGTTAAGCGTCCGACTTCAGCTCAGGTCATGATCTCTCAGTTTGAGAGTTCAAGCCCCGAGTCAGGTTCTGTGCTGACAGCTCAGAGCCTGGAGCCTGCTTCGCATTCTGTGTCTCCTCCTGTCTCTGCCCCTCCTATGCTCATGCTCTGTCTCTCTCTCTCTCTGTCTCTTGATAATAAATAAACATTTAAAAAATTTTAAAAAAGAAAAAAATTTAAAGAAACTATAACCACAATAAAGAAAAGACAAACCAACTAGTATAGCAGATAAAGACAACGTTCAAATGATCTGCCCTGTATACCACTCAATCTAATTTAATAATATCCTATCCTCAAGGATGTGTAAACATATTTTCTACTGCTTCTTTTACCATTATCAGGACAAAAATACACGATAACACAGCCCAAACTGCCTATTAACCGGTTGCTAAACGTTATTTGTAATGTGAGAGCACATACACACAAACAGCATATACACAGCACATATCTTTATTATATATAAATATAGCTAGGGAATGAGACCGTATTGAACAGGGAGTTGGAGTATTAATTTATGACAGTTAGGGAATCTCTGCAAGTTAACAAGTATGAGACGGACCCATAAAAGTTTGGAAGTTAATGACTTGGAATATACTGCACCAAACATGTTTACTCAGAGTTTGTTTTTAATTAAATGTAAATTTGAAACATGCATATATTATACGGTCCGAGGTACAACTGCTTCAAAAAATACTAACAGCAAAACACTAGTATTTCCATAATTTGGTTTTCCTATCTCTATACATAGTTCTATTTTCTGCCTGGATGAGTATAGCCAATATTCAACATGCTAATTATCCAATATCTACTATAGAAATTTAAAATGCTTTTTATGAATTCTTAATAACCATATTGGTTTTATCTTCCTTTCCTTTTAAACAGCTTTATCGAGATATAATTCACATACCATACAATTCTCCCTTTAAAAGTGGATGATTCAGTGGTTTTTACTATACTTGCATAGTTGTAAAACCATTACCACAATCCATTTTGCGACATTTTCATATCCCTAAAAAGAAATCCCTGTACCCGTTAGTAGTCATTCTCCACCCTTCAACATCCATTCCCAACCCGTCAACTACTAATCTTTCTGTCTCTAGACCTGCCTATCCAGGACTTTTTATATAAATGGAGCCACACAACATGTGACCCTTTGTGTCTGGCTTCCTTCAGTTAGGATCATGTTTTCAAGGTTCATCCGTGTCACGGCGTGCGTAGGCACTTTATTGTTTTTACTGGTGAATGATATTCATCTTTTAAATGGTCTTCATTGCTGCCTTCCAAACATTTTTATTCCTCAACCTGTCTCTTCTCTCTGGATGCATTTATGCTTTACATATTCTTGGTTCAAAAGTCACACCTTGATCAACAAAATAATTATCATAATGGATTATAACTTACTCTGTATAGAATGAGTCCTTACTGCTATAAAGGAACAACTGAATAAGTGAAATAATTAAGTGAAAATAAGTAACTGCATAAATAATTGAGGAACAAAAAGACAGCTTTTCCTAATAGAATTGAATTAATAATTGTAGAAGAAAGAAAGAGAAAGTTACCATTAAGAAAGCACCACAACAAGAGTGGTTGTATCTAAGATGCATCCATGTGTACTGAACTTAATGGGCAAAAGTATAAGTAGAAACAGGATATTTGCAGAGTATCAAAGTATCTCTCCCAAGATATGTATTCGTTAAAAAGGGGAAAATACAACTTTACAGTGTTGAGACCTGGCAGAGGCCGCCTTACCCAAGCGATTAAGGTTAGCATTAGCAGCAGTAAGACTCCGGCCCAGCACAGACCCTCTAACAGGATGCGCTGAGAAGGGCATGGCACCACCCGTGTGGGTCTCTTACCAGAGACATATAACCTCCAGCTGACAAACCCAAACAGAGGGACAGTCTGTAAAATACCTGACCGGTATTCTTCAGAAGCGATACTCAAGGTCATGAAAGACAAGGAAGGACCAAGGAACTGTCACAGATCAGAGAACTCTAAGGAGAAATATAAACAAACACAACTAGATTGGCTCGGGCCAGAGCAACGACATTAGTGGAAAACCGGTGAAATTCAAAGTCTGTAGGTAGTTAACAGTATCGTACCGATTTTAACTTCTGCTCTTAAACAGTATGCTACAGTCATGAAAGATGTTAACACGAAGGGAATACTATTTTTATACCTTTTATTTAAGTCTAAAATTATTTTAAAGTAAAAAGTTTTTTTAATCCCCCCAAAACTCTATTTCTGACTATGCTAAAAAGGAAAAGTATCATAGACATGGAACAAATTAACTCTGTCAGCTCGGGGGGAAACGTAAACTTTTAGAGTATCTTATTTCCACAGAGAATCTGGGAGCTCAGCGATAGAGCAATGCTGATAGATACCACTGTTGTCCTTCGAAAAAACAAAGTTCCACATAATTTTACTTTTATGCACCTTTAAAACGTTTGCATTTTATCAATTATTTTAAAACATAATTTCTGTATCACTGGGGATGATGCAGAAAATATACACTCTCTGAATGACTTTTAGAAGCTTTATAAGAAAAGATAAACACACACATGATCATAAGATCCCAAAGCCAGAGTCTGACTCCTGGTTATATGTAGGTAGGACTTTTTCAAGATGAGGAGTAAATTATCAATAAATTAAAATATGTTACATTGGAGAAATGGTAATTACCTGCCAGGTCTTTTCTAAAATAATCACGTATAGGGGCATGTGGGTGCTCAGTCAGTTAAGGATCCAACCCTTAATTTCCGCTCAGGTCGTGATCTCACAGGTTTGTGAGATCGAGCCCCATGTGGGGCTCCATGCTAACCGTGTGGAGCCTGCTTGAGATTCTCTCTTTCCCTCTCTCTCTGACCCTCCTCGCCGCACAGGTACAGGCATATGCGCTCTCTCTCCAAATAAATAAACATACATTTAAAATAATCACATATAATACAATTATTTTGAAACCAAATGAGTCTTAGTAATCAAAATAATGATTTTTGGATGGAAAACTCATAAAAGGACAAAGAGTACCAAAGTGATAAGGAAAAAGAGTACTTAATAATTCAACAGGTAAATGAACAGAAAACTAATTATATTACTTTGACAAAATACAGAACGGTAATATTCTAAAGTTTATCATGCATTCTTATTTGAAATATATCAGCTATCAGTCTAGAACAGATCATTTCACAACATATATCACAATTTATTTTTAAAAAATTTCTAATGCAGATATTTGAATACAAAAGATGTTAGTTTGTTTAAACTGTTAAATATAAACTTCAAAATGCACACAAGTCAGAATTTCTTTAGGGAAAAGTAAAGCTAACAAAACAGACTGAAATTGCCTTGATGCAACTATATTATCTTATATTGTAAGTAGATTAAAACTACACTCTGAAACACTATCGTTTTGGTAAATTTATTAAATAAGCTTAAAAGTGATTAGCCAGAATGAGTGCCATGCAAAGGCTAAAAGCGGCTATTAAAATAAACTCGGGCACTGAAATAAGCAGAGATGTATCAACAGCCCAGCGTGAGGGTGCCAATGGTTGCTTCTAATAGTCTAATAAGAAAAGTGAGTAAGAAGATTTCACTGAAAGTTTCTGTACCTGTCTTTGTTTGTTAAACCCAGAGTCACACGGCTTTAAGGAAGGAATAAAACAGAATGAAGGACACGAGCTTAAGTAAAACATCAAATAGGCACATGTAATAAACACAGGCAGCACGCTTGTCACCCCTCAGACACCTCTGCAGCAGCACCAGGCAAGGAACACACATGCGCAGTTGCACACACGCGCACACACGCACACACACAGGTTAGTGTGATGTCATTAACATGCTCTTGGTAACATTAAAACTGTACTCTCAGAACATATAGTCTTTCTATTAAAAGAATAAATCATGGGCCATACATTCAACAGGAGAACCAGGTAAATAAAATTTGCTGTGAAAAGTCAATATTCCTACCACCTACCAGTATAAAATTAATATTTAGATATTCTAATTAAAAACTGCAACTGAAGAGAACCACTTTACTAATAAGATTTAAGCACTTGGAATTCACGTGAGCACCTCATAAAATGAAATATTATCTAGCCACACTATGCTTAATGTTCAGAAATCTACTTTTCAGATTTGGGGTTTGTTTCACTGGGCATCTGGCACATGATCGATGCACTAAAATACCATTTGAAAAGAAAGCCTTAAGAGCCTTATGGCTCAAGAAATCCTAAACATAAGGCAGAAAGTATCTGCATACTGTGATTAACAGAACGATTTCAGTGATGTAGATTTTTTAAAACTTCCATTGAAAGCCGATGCCACTGTTACTGATTATTCTTCTATACCCACTAGGGTGGTAGTAAAAATTGTTAAATAGTGAAAATAATCTACAGATGACTGACAATACTGATTCAAAGTTAACTTACAACATTGTTTTAATAAAGGGCAGGGCCCTGCTAGCCTGATGTCAATGTTGTCCTTTTAACATCTTCAGTATCTGCAACACCTAATGGGAATCTTTTCTTCTAATTTACATATCTACCTTATAAACAGGATTTTCAGAAAGTTACTATATATGTTAATTATATATAAATGTATTATATATTATATAACATATATATGTATATATATATATATCGCACATATATATATATATATATATATATATATATGCGCTCTCTCTCTCTATATATATATACACACACATGGAGACTTGAAAAAAGGAATGCTAATGAAATTAGCTTAGTATAAGATACCCAAAACACAAAAGAAAGCTGTTGTTGACCTAGCTGGAAAATATAACTCACTCTTCAGATTGCATGAGAAATAATGAGGTCAAAGTTGACAGATAAGGCTTAACACTACATTTTAAGGGCAGCCTTTTAAAAAAAGTACCAAAAACTGCAATGAACACGATTTCATGTTTTAACTTCTAACCATACACCAGAGTTTCAATGATATCATTACTGCAGTATATTTCAGTGGAAATATCTCCACCAATTTTGTGGCAGTTTATTAATCGCTTAGGGAAAGAAAGTTTTCTTGGGTCGAAGTCTGGCACAAAGACTTTGGAGCCTGAGGTGAATACAATTTTTCACTACATTATTAAAGGAAAAATAAGTGAATACTTTTCCATACTGGAACAGAATAAAAATGCACTTCTAAATCACTTTACAAAGCAGGAATGACCCCGACAGAAGCCACTGAGAGGTGACAGGTGCCTGCACTCTACGTAAAACCTAAAACATGCCCACTCCTTACCCACGGCGTCTTTAGCTTTCTTGTCCAAGTCTGCTCCTGAACAATGAGAGACAGCTTGATTTGGACATATACTTGTTTGAAAACAGGTTTAAGTTCTAAGCCAGTGGTGGAAATAAAAATTATCTACTATCAAGCCCCATCTTTTTTTACTTTTTACTGAGTTACTCCCACTGGATCCAGTTTAATGAAAACCAAGACCTTCATTTTTAATGCCTGTATTAATTCCACCATTTTCATCAATCTCTAACGGCACGCTGGAAATAAGGATACTGTTCTCGACACTGCCTTTGCAGTTCTGAAGCTCTTCACAATTATACTTTGTACTATTTATCTTCATGCCTTTTCAATGTGGTATAAAAGTGATCTAAATAAAGCTGTCTAAAGGTATCAAGTAAACCCTGTGGCAGAGAAGGCTGAGAAGGAATGACCTCAGAGTCCTGATAATTCCTGCGGCAGCCTTCAAACCTAGAAGCTCGATGCGGGTAGGAGTTCCATCAGTTTTCTTCACTGCTGCATCCCACTAGAATAGTGCCTGGGAGATGCTCAAGTTTGTGCAGCCAGTGAGTGATCACACAGGCATCGGTAGTAGTCCGTGCTAAATAATTCAAGGGAGGATAAAAGGGTAAAGAGAGGCTGTACCATTCCTTCTTTCGAAGGACTGCTTTTCAGTGAAATACAGCTTCCGCCACGAGCAGCATGCCTTAAATAAAAAGACTGAATACTCCTATGAGCAACCTGAAATACCGCAACAAAATGCCCCGAGGAGGCCTGGCATGAGATAAGCCCTCCCCTATTGGGCCCTTCCCTTCATGGTCCCAGGATGCTCGGATGCCACTATTTCCTAGTGGGAATCGGACTGAGAGAAAGTAAAGGCACCGAGTAAATTCCCTAGAAGGCTGTCAAAATCTAAAAGTATTCAGAGCACTCAACCCAGAAATCCTTCTAAATTCTAAGAAAACAAACTGATGGACACTTTTCGGGCCACAGAAGCATCAACAGATAAAAGACTGAGTTAATCTACACTGAATGGTGTATTTGTACACTGCTCCCACTATTGAGACACAGGTCATTTAATTTAACATGGAACAGTTTTAGTTTCTGAGTCTTTAAAGCTCCATGAAATTTGCCTTTGGTGTAGTAATAATAATCACTAAGTACTTAAAGTATGCTAAGGCTGAGTAATCCTTAAGTCAGACCTATGGGGTAGGCCTGCATTTTCCAGATGAGGAAGTTGGGTATCCAAGATGTTAAGTAGTTTGTCCAAGGCAAAGAGCTAACCACCAGGGTCTATTTGACTTAAGATCAAATACCTGGCTAAGTCATGCTTAGTATTAACAGGAGCAAAGAAGGCAGCATGTCTGAGGACTGGGTTGTGACACAGGCCACATGGATCCTTGTCATACATCTATCTGGCGCTCCCCTCCAGTAAACCTCAGGTAAATCTCCCAGACCCAGTCTTGAACGTTCTTCTGTACCATGAAGCCGAACGAGGCCACAGGGACTAGAGTTCTTGAGGATCCTCAAGAGGCAGGGTAAGTCCAAGGTGGGGACCAGAGTTCAGCTTTTATTGGTTTTAGGAACCAGAGTCCTGATTAATATTTCATTTCTGAAAAGAACTTCTCTGCCTTAAAAGCTCCTTTCTAGCTGTGATATTCTGGGGAACATATATCTTGGGTCCAATGTTAATTTTTTGCCCAGTTTTATAAGATTTGGCATATATTTTCTCTAGTATAAAATTATTTTTTAAAGTTAGCACAGAGTCTTGTATTTTACATCTTCACTTTTGTGAAACACTTGGACATACCAATAACCTGCCTGGTAAGTCCTTGACTGTCCTTCGCAAGCAAGCTATAATCATTACAGTGTTCCTTTAATGTAAGAAAACCCAATTGTTTTCATAAGGCTCTACTTTATAAAGGTTTATCAAAATTCCTTACGGTACAAAAAGATGGGACCACTTACACTGAAAATCCCAGTTGGTTAACTCTTTACAGTCTTGCTTTATTGGTGGTATTCTATATTTATTTTTACTCATCATTCTGTGTCCGTAATGACAAGATAATTTGTCCCAAGATGTTTGTGTAGCTCCTGACTTATCTATAAGCGAGCGCCTCTTGTCATCACCTCCTGTATACAGGGGGACAGCTGAATGAGCAGACGGACTCAATTCACAGGCCTGTTATCTCAGAAATCTACCATTTTCTACTACAGGACTGGAAAGCCATATGAGCCATGAAGAGCTAGCTATTTTTTACATTAACTACTGCTATGTTGATTCAGCTCTAAAGATCCCAGACAAGGTTCCCATGTACAGATACTTCTCCACATTTCCACCACTGCTTTTAATTTGGCTTTGAACTACGTGTCTACTTTTACTAGTCTTCTACCAAACAAATTTTACATGCTATTGTCATTGTTAATTTCTTAAAAGCAAAAAAAAAGCGTGATAAGCATTTATTATTCACTGGGCCAATCACAAAACTACCTTTTAATGTTAAAAGAACAGCAAATAGTATGGTTATTTTACTAAACAAAGGCACTAATGTAGGCAGAGCACCTTTCTGCTTTGTTATTGGCTTTCTAAACACATCGCAAGAATTGCATTATTTCCCCTTCCCCAAAAACCCATTTCCAATTTGCTTGATGCTCCTTCACTGGTCCCTGAAAGAAACTACAGACATCTTTTAATTATAAGTCTTTGTCCACACACTCAAGCATGGGAATAGCGACTATTTCAGCATGTCTGTGTCATTAAGACCATCAAATTCTTCACAGTATCTGATTTTCATCAAAAGTTTGCTAAGGAATTTTAGCTTAGAGAATTGCATTACATGCACGAAGGTATGTATGAAAGGCTCTCTGACTAAACTAAAAGTCATTCTTGCATACAGTGGCAATGATCCACGGATAAAAGATTCCCCCAACACCCAAATAGAATTATAGTGGTTTATTGTGTCTATTATTCCTGGATAATTGGAGTCACTCAAACACTTCAGCTGAAACATTAATGACTTAAAAAGAATCATCAGCTCCTCAGTGAAAACACCAAGATGGTTCTTTCTCTTAGAGAAACCCCAAGAAACTCAAAGTTTCTCAAAGAAAAACTCAAAGAAAATTAAAGTTAAAGAACTACTGCCTACCCAAATGCATGTTTTAAGTTAAAAATTGTGGGTAAGCTCAGGATGTAGTATTTCCCCACATTAATTCTAACCGTCATGCCACATTTTAGCAGAGCTCTAGATTAAACTGATCATGTTTACATGGGCATAACATTCTGTAAATTAATCAGTAGACATTAAAATACAGAATGGGTTCGGGGCGCCTGGGTGGCGCAGTCGGTTAAGCGTCCGACTTCAGCCAGGTCACGATCTCGCGGTCCGGGAGTTCGAGCCCCGCGTCGGGCTCTGGGCTGATGGCTCAGAGCCTGGAGCCTGTTTCCGATTCTGTGTCTCCCTCTCTCTCTGCCCCTCACCCGTTCATGCTCTGTCTCTCTCTGTCCCAAAAATGAATAAACGTTGAAAAAAAAATTTTTTTTAAAAATACAGAGTGGGTTCCTAAATTCCACACTGAGTAAATGAAGATTTTCAGGCTCATCACATTAAACAAATCTCTTATTAAATACAAAGTCTTGAATGAATGATAAATATATGAAATGATTTCCTATACAGTTTTTTAAAAGAAACTCGCTTTAAGGTGTTAGCCAAAAAAAGGTTTAAAAAATTCAAGTTATATAATGAACCACCTGCTTATCTAAAAATTTTATTTTAATAAATATACAGATAAAGAAAAATAGTACATTCACGCTAAGGTTTCACAAACTGTGGACACCTAGATTAAGAATAAGGCACTACAGATCCGTTTTGGTCTACACCATCTAGCTGATAATGTGCTTTTATGCCCTCAAGGGGGACTTAGGAAACTTTCAGAAGTGTTCCATGCGTGCAGTACCAACTGCAGGCCGAAGAACACCACCAGTCAAAGGTGAAAACAGCTCAATACCAAGGAACAAATACCACCAACTGACTGCTCCTGGTGGCTGCTGTAAAAAACAAAGCCCATCCTGGTGTCATTGAAAAAGGGGAAAAAGAGTTGAGTGAATAGAGGGTAAAGTTAAGCATTAGCTTTTAAATGAATCCGTGAGCTCTCATTATTAGTATTCAGCTACTCTACAGGAGCAGCCATCACAGCACCGAGGCAGAGTTAGGGAACTGCTGTCACCACAACTAAGACAGTCGTTCCTGCTGCAGAAGCGATGACAGGCCCGTGTTCCCAGCACAAGGCTACGCCGTTACCCTCAAGGAGTCTGTGGGTGAAGGAAGCCCCTCAGCAGCATCCTCCTTGATAACCTCCTAACAACACAAAACAAGAGTGTGGGTGAAAGGTGAGGGGGGCCGAGCTGTAGGGTGATGAATGAACATGGCACTAACACGACCACAGACAACACCGAAACCTGCGCGTGATTGGAGCGTCCCTCGGCGACACTTAAATTTTAAATCAACAGTTGAAGTGCTACGGCTTTTATCTTCTCACTTATAAAAATATGTTAACGGGAAATCTCTTTTTTTTTCCCATTGTTAAACTGACCATTAGGAACACCTGGTAATTTACAATGTATTTTGTTTTGGATTGGATTCAATCACACATTTGAATAATTCCCTATCCGATTTAATTTCTGCCATTCGATTAAAATGCTCCTCCAGGGGCGCCTGGGTGGCGCAGTCGGTTAAGCGTCCGACTTCAGCCAGGTCACGATCTCGCGGTCCGTGAGTTCGAGCCCCGCGTCGGACTCTGGGCTGATGGCTCGGAGCCTGGAGCCTGTTTCCGATTCTGTGTCGCCCTCTCTCTCTGCCCCTCCCCCGTTCATGCTCTGTCTCTCTCTGTCCCAAAAATAAAATAAAAACGTTGAAAAAAAAAAAAATTTTAAAATGCTCCTCCAATATATCCTTGAACTTTTATACCATGGGGCTAGCATATATACGTGTACATGTGCATATATATACAGATACCATGTATGTATGTTTTCTTAAAAAGATATTAGAAATGAGCAGATGTAAAGGTTTAGTTTTTAAAGTTTTGGTAACAAACACTGCATTATAAGCCAGAAACTCTGGTTGTAAACAACTCAACATTTATTCACTGAGGCTGCTAGTCATTTTCCTTCCATAGACATTTACCAGAAATAAAAACAAAACACATTTTATGTTAGTAATAGCTTATGTGTCTTAACGCTATTTATTAAATAAGTTGCATTCTTTTGCTACAGAAAGGAAATAACCAAACTACTAGTGCTGTCTATGTGTCTTATTAGATTAATACTTTAGTTACCCTTTTTTATACTTACTAGGCCATTGCTTTGATCTCTGGGCAAATTCGTTTTTACTGATGGACGTGAGATGAGGTGTTGGGAGCCGCCAGGGTAATACCTTGGCGTGTAAAGGTAGGGGGCAAAGAATGGCTATGGAAAAAACACGTAACAAAAGAAGGGGATAAACAATTACAGAAATCAAAGTGTGATGAGATTTATCAAATGAAACTAACCAACAAAACACAACTCCAAATTTTGAATAATGCAAGTGACAAAACAAAAGAAAAAGTACCTTACTCACAGTCTGTCAGATATTAAACCCAAAGTTAAGACCAGTATTTAAAATTTCATATTGTTGATTTAATATAAGGTTTGTAAGCAACTGAAGTTTTGCACCTTACAATCTGACACAAGAGTCTCTTTTTAACATTTTTACGGGCTTCCATATGTCAGTTTCTAAGTGATTTACAAATATTAACTCACAATCTCTTTAAAAAAGCAGAATGGACTTTTAATAGAATACTGTTCTTTACAAAAAAAGATGAGCTTTAAGTAAGACCAAAAAAAAAGTCTCAACGTATACAAGAACACCTAGCATGGATTCCAAGAATATTACTCCTAGAGCTTACTTTATATCCTATAGTTTAGAGTTTATCTCTTAAATAAGGTGTATTTATTAATGGGGAATCCATTGTTTAGTGAGATTTGTAACTACTGCCTTTATTTGTAGCCAACTTCACATAAACAGGAGACAGCAAATTATATGGGCTAAACATAAAGATTAAAACTCATTAAGCTTCATTACACTGAAATAACATCCTCCCCTACCTTTTAACTGCTGCCATTTAAGAAAATTGTTCCGCTTTTAACTTTTAGACTGGAAACCTCAGATAACTAGAACAAATAATAACTAGATCTAAAAACATGAGAAAATTTTAAGTGTTTTTAAAATGATAAAATGCTATTAAAGCATCACATCAGCCTAGATGGCATGGTAAATTAAAAAAATAAATAAATTTCTTGGTTTCAAAACCTCAACTGTCATCGACCGATCAATGAGCCATTTTATGCGAAACTACAGCAGATTTTAAGACTGCTAAATAAAAAACCTGCATTTCAACACTGTTACCCCACAGTTAACTTTTGTAAATATGGACTACATTATAAAATGCTACTGATCTACCTTTTTCTCCCTGTCTGAATGAAAGAGTAGAATAACATTATTCACAGGACCTCTGTGAATAGTGCCCCTAACTACAGTTGAGCTTGAACAACACAGGGGTTAGGAGTGCTGACCCTCCGAGTAGTCAAAAGTCTACGCATAACTTTTGACTTCCCCAAAACTTAACTACTAATAGCCTACTGGTGACCAGAACAATCAAATAACACATATTTTGCATGTTGTATGCATTATATACTGTTTTCTTACAATAAAGTAAGCTAGAGAAAAAAGACATAAGGAAGAGAAGATACATTTACAGTACTGTATTGTATTTATCAAAAAACAAAACGAAACAAAACACCAAAAACCCTCTTGGTATAAGTGGACTCACACAGCTCAAACCCGTGTTGTTCAAGGGTCAACTGTACTTAGATGGCCAACATTTTTCAAAAACTGAAATTTTAATTTAAATTCTGGAACTCCTTCTTTGCCACATTTATTCTAAACTTCACTTTCTTCCTAGCTCACGTGAAATTTATTTAGGCATGCAGTTGTTGGCTCCTATGAATACTAGCCTCTATGTTTTTCTCCAATTAAACTAAAGAGGGAGACAACAAAAATAAGAAACTGTGACGGACCTTAGAGTATGGTTCCAGAAAGTACACAAGGAGGGTTCAATGCTCCATTTTCCAGTAGGAAATCTTCGTATTTAAGATCACTAAGGTGGGTGTAGCTTGGGCTACTAACCTTGACAGGGTCTGTATACCACTGATACTTGTGCTTTCATCTTTTTAAGTAGAAAATTATCATATTTATACTAAGTAAACAATTACACATGACTGCCAAAACTTGAAATATAACTTTAGAAATGGGCCACCGGGCTGTTATTTGGCAATAACATCTGAATCCTACAAGCAGCATCTGCCATCATTATCTCACGCTTAAAGGCTGCAACACACATTAAATATGGGTTTACTAAACTACTGTGGAAATTCAAGTTCACCATTGTTTTTAAATGCCAATGTAATTACACAAAACATAACAAATGCAACATTTCTTTATGAACAAATAGAGAAACAGCTCCCTTCGTAGCACAGGACAGTCACTGATGACCCTGTGGAGTTCACTTTCTTACAAAAACAAAAAGCATCTCTAACATTCAGACTCCATTGAGATCTAGAACGCGTCCTAGTGAAAAATTCTTTTGATTTTTAAAAAATCATGTACTTTAAATTCCACCTTAACATTTTTCCTATTTTAAAGCTAAAGTGCCATTTCAAAACAATAATAGAATCCACAGCAGAAAACTTCTGATATTTCCCCCAAACAAGTTCTTAAAATTGAGGATTCCCAGCACTCTCTTACCCTGTTGTAGAATGGATGCTGGGGTCCCGTCATCCCACTGTAATAGCTGCTGTGAGGCTGTGGAGACACAACCCCACCTCCAAACGGTCCGTTGAAGGAAGTAGAAGAAGAACAGACAGACGGAGGCTGACTGTAGCCTGACGGTGGCCTTGGAGGAGCTTCGTGTAAAGGCAGCGGGGGGTATGCAAGTCCGCCGATATTAATCTGGTCCCTCGCAGCACGAACATCTAAAAGATTAAATGATACCCCAGAAGGCAAAAGAAAACAGGACTTTAGTAATTAGTCCAACTATCACCTCCTTCTTCGGTTACCAGACAGAGACATGCTTTTTTCACTTGCCAAGAATTCCAACTGGCTTAAAGGAGACAGGAAATCTTGGCTCGGAAAACCTTGTCCATAGTCATTCCAGAGAGGAAAAACCCAACTAGTTTGCATTAAAGCTTTTGTCACCATTTGAAAAGTCACCATCTGGATTCTTCTCTTCAGTTACCAGAGCAATAATTTTTTCTTTGACTTTTTAAGGTACTTGTGCTATTCTAACAATTGTTTATGATCCAGTAAGTGTTACTATTAATAATTCACACCTGTCTGATATTAATAAATACAATGATCGCTAAGCTGTGGGCTTGCAAAGTATATGACTCATCCATCTCTGAACAACCACAACCAATTCCATGGCCACACAACACACCTTGACATCAGCCTTATAACTAGTACCTAAAAAAAGAATGTACAAGTAGTTTCAGGCTCTCTCTTCATAACTCCCGGAAAACTCAAAGGCGGGTCAGCAGTGCCACACCAAAGATAATGTGTCTCAGTAAAGATTTTGTGTGTGTGCATGTGCATGTAGTGGTGCCTCAAGGACAAGTGAAATTATTCCAAAACTTCCACGTCACTATCCTCAATTTCCAGTCCACAAATTTAAGTTAAAGTTTAGATAACCATATTTTGCCCCCTTGGATAAAGACTTCTATATTAAGCTTGGTCACAGAAAAATTACAATGGGCTGACATCTTTTTTTTTTTTTTTTTTACATTTATTTATTTTTAGAGACAGAGAGAAACAGAGCACAAGTGGGGGAGGGGCAGAGAGAGAAGACGACACGGAATCCGAAGCAGGCTCCAGGCTCTGAGCTGTCAGCACAGAGCCCGACGCAGGGCTCGAACTCACAAACCGTGAGATCATGCCCTGAGTCGAAGTCAGATGCCTAACCGACTGAGCTACCCAGGCGCCCCATAATGGGCTGACATCTTAAAATGGTGACTATATCTCAAAATTTGACTCTAAAGCAGTTAAGTCAGGTGGGTGGGTTCTCATGAAAAATATTAGAATAAAGTGAATTTAATAAATAACATTACTTAACATTCTCTAAGGAATGTCAAGATTCTTAATCCTCAATTCCACAAATTCTCCTGTGTAGTGCTTGGTTCAGTATTTCCTGGTATCTCATGGAGCAAGAGAAACTTACATCGCTAAGTTAGAAATGGGAAACATTTTGAGGACTTCAGATAAGAAAAATTAAACTTACTACCAATACCCACCTGCAATAATTTCCCGTAGTTTGGGGTCTAGGTTTACAGTGCATGGCAAAAAGGTTTTTACGTCTCGAGCCACAAGAACTGGGGTCCTTGAAGACAAGAACACTTCAAAGTTTCTTATATCTCCATCTATTTCAAGCAGTGGCTCAACATCTTTAGTTGTTGGAATATTCTTTGATATCCTTAAACAAGAAACAAATGGAAAAGGTCATTAATGTCACTATTAGAAAGGAAAATTCTACATGTAACTTAAAATCTATTCATAAAAATAAACATCACATTACACATCATAAAAAAATTTTAAGGACAAAAAAATTTGCAGTTACAAAATGACTAAACAAGTGTGAGGTCAGAATTAGAACGCCTTTGGCCACAGGCAGGACTCGGGCTAGGGAACAGGAAAGAAAGCAGGTTTTTCAGGCTCTTCACATGTGGATGAGGACCTTTTGGTGAAGGTTAAAGGAGTTACCATTTTACACACAGCAGAGCAAGCCTCAGACAAATGAGCCAGCCTGCCCAAAGCCATGCAACTGGGCAAGAGAAGTTGACCAGCTCTCAACCCCACATTTATTATGGAATACCACCGTCCTTAGCTCGCAAAGAAAAGAAGTAAATGATAATTTTTAAATAAATTACATACACTAGAAAAAAGTTAGTACAGGTTTTTCCTGTTTCAAAAAAGGTTTTATTTTCTATTCCTTTACTGCTCAGACCCAATCCTGGGCTAGTAGCCAAATATTAAAAGCCATCCGAGGGAAAGCCCAGGGAACAAAATTAGCAAACAAGAAAAGACAGGGTGCTGGTGAGGACACAAGGACAAGGATTTTGTGTTAATAAGCCTCAGGGAGTCCCTTGCACGGACTCACGCACACCTGCACAAAACAGAAGAACCCTCTGATGGGATTACTTTTTAATAAATTAAAATGGCATTCAAACTGATCAGTGATATATTTTAAATGAAATGAAAAACCTAGGAGAATGGTTACAAAGACTCATTTGCAGAAGTGGCCAAGATTTCAGAGTTTAAACAGTTAAAAAGGTAGTTCATCTGTTTCAGGAGTGGAACATAAAATACTAAGAAGGGAAGCTAGAAAGATTTAGATAAAAACACACAGCTGACAAGTCACATGAAACAAATTAACTGAATTTTAATGCCAGCTCTGCTTAAACTTGAATGTGAACAGTGTTCTCAATATGATGAACAATACTGCTGTTCACAAGCCAACAGTCTACTGCTGGTTTCCAGATTGAAGTCTCGATTCTAACCTTTTGAGCTCAATACGTTAAACTCTTCCACTGAAAGAGATATTTATGTAAATGATAATCTTTTGGCAATGGGCCACTAAAATCATATGTGTCTTTATTTTTCAGATATTTTTCCAAAGGTTAGTATTTAAAGAATTTAAGTAACTTCACTTTTCAATTAAGAGTGAATTTGAATTTCCAGTATTATGAATCATGTGAATTAAAGTTGCCAGCAGTTAAATGGCCCACAGAAAGCATTATAAAGCCTCAGGCATCAATGAGCTCCTAGTAAGTTTAAATGCAATTTCTTTCTATGCTACCAATCTAGCAATACTTGTTAACGCCAACGGCAATGTAAGTTAAAGGCATTTTGATTACAAATGACAGTGGTTTATAGAAAGTCCGTATTAATTCCCTGGCAGAAATTACATAAGCCATTCAAATCACTTGCATTCAAAATGGGGTCTTAAATTACATGGGGGGAAAAAAAATTCTATTTTGAATCAAAATATAAACAGGTTCTAAAAGCATAATTTATGAAGAAGGCATGATTTGTCACACTTTATCTAAAAGTAGCTGCCTGATAATGTCATTATTTAATCCTAGAAGGTTAAAAAGAAGACAAAATTCCTTCAAAAACTTAGAGAACACTCTTAACTGCCTCACAATTTTATTACCTTAAGACAAATTCAACCCCTACTGGGCTCAAATACATTCGATCAGTGAACGCCCATTTATTAAATAACACTCTATGCACAGAGCACTTTTGAGATTCCGGGATGGAGATGGAACACAGACAGAAAACAGCTCCTCAGCACCACCGCCAGTGGGTGTGAAACAAAAGATGAAGTGAAGTCCACATGTGTGGAAAGACCACTGAAAACCCAGAATGCCTCAGGAGCTAACTACGCTCTCTTGTTCGGTCTTGACCCCGCTAATTCCTACTCCCCCTTTGTCTCGACCCAAATCCCCGCCTCTTCAAGCAAGTCTTTCCCAAGAGCAGACCCTCGTAGCACATTTACTTTCCTGCACACCACATATCCCAACCGGAATTTGATAATCATTAGTGGAATTATTTTGTTGATGTCTATTCCCCCTCTAGACCGTAAGTTCCTTTAAAGCTTGGAAGAGGTTCAGTTTTGTTCACTATTGTATCTCCAGAGCCTAGAGCAGAATAGTGTCACATCACTTTTGCTTAATAAATATTTGCAGAACGAATACAAAGAAAAAATGCATTGTTCCCAAAGAGCTCTATTCTTCTGTAATAATTTTCACTGTAATTACACTTTCTGATATTGAAAAGAGATTTACACTTGGAAAAAAGCAGGTTGATCCACTTAAGAGTTCATTTTCGTACGTGGTGTGAAATGGGGGTCCAACTTCATTCTTTGGCACATAGAGATCTAGTCGTCCCAGCACCATTTGTGGAAGAAACCATTCTTTCCCCCATGAAATGGGCTTGGCACCCTCGTCAAAGCTCAAGCAGCCCACAGATGTATCAGTTTATTTCTGAAAGTTCAATTTTATTTCATTGGTCTATCTCCCCATTCTTAGGCCAGTGCCTCATTGTTTTGATCACCGTAGGTCTGCAGTAAGTTTTGAAATTGAGAAGTGTGAGTCCTCCAACTTTCTTCTTTTTCAAGAAGAATCTTTTCAAGATTGTTTTGGCTATTTGGGATGCTTTGCAATTTCATGTGAATCTGAGAATCAGGTTTCCATTTCTGCAAAACAAGGCTATTTTGATAGGGATTGTATTAAATCTGTAGATCACTTTGGGTAGTTCTGACATCTTAATATTCAGTCTTCCCATTGATGAACATGAGATATATTTCCATTTAGATTTTTTTAGATCTTCTTTAATTTAGCAATTCATAGTTTTCATTGTACAAGCCTTTAACCTTGTTGGTTAAATTTATTCCTGGGCGTGGGGGCAGGGGCGCCTGGGTGGCTCAGTCGGTTGAGCGTCCAACTTCGGCTCAGGTCATGATCTCACAGTTTGTGGGTTTGAGCCCCACGTGGGGCTCTGTGCTGACAGCTCAGAGCCTGGAGCCTGCTTCAGATTCTGTGTCTCCCTCTCTCTCTGCCCCTCCCCTGCTCATGCTCTGTCTCTCTCTGTCTCTCAAAAATAAATAAACATTAAAAATATTTTTCTTAATTATTTCTGGGTATTTTATTCTTTTAGATGCAAGAGTAAATTTAATTGCTTTCTTCTTCTTCTTCTTCTTCTTCTTCTTCTTCTTCTTCTTCTTCTT